>NW_022436967.1:8461450-8632339 GCF_009761245.1 Sapajus apella
GACCACATAATTGGAAGTAAATCACTCCTCAGCAAATGCAAAAGAACGGAAATCATAACAAACAGTCTCTCAGACCACAGTGCAATCAAGTGAGAACTCAGAATTCAGAAACTAACTCAGAACCACACAGCTTCATGGAAACTGAACAACTGGCTCTTGAATGTTGACTGGATAAATGATGAAATGAAGGCAGAAATAAAGATGTTCTTTGAAACCAATGAAAACAAAGACATTACATACCAGAATCTCTGGGACACATTTAAAGCAGTGTCTAGAGGAAAATATATAGCAATAAATGCCGACATGAGAAGCAAGGAAATATCTAAAATTGACACCCTGTTGTCAAAATTGAAAGAGCTAGAGGAGCAAGATTAAAAAAACCTTAAAACCTAGCAGAAGAAAAGAAATAACTAAGATCAGAGCAGAACTGAAGGAGATAGAGACACAAAAACCCTTCAAAAAATCAATAAATCCAGGAGCTGGTTTTTCAAAAAGATCAACGAAATTGACAGACCACTAGCTAGATTAATAAAAAAGAAAAGAGGGAAGAATCAAATAGGTGCAATAAAAAATGATAAAGGGAATGTCACAACAGATTCCACAGAAACACAAACCATCATCAGAGATTATTACAAACAACTCTATGCAAATAAACTAGTAAACCTGGAAGAAATAGGTACATTCCTGGACACTTGTATCCTCCCAAGCCTAAACCAGGAAGAAGTCAAAACCCTGAATAGACCAATAACAAAGGCAGAAGTTGAGGCAGCAATTAAGAGCCTGCCACCCAAAAAAAAGCCCAGGTCTGGATGGGCTCACAGCTGAATTCTACCAGACATGCAAAGAGGAGCTGGTACCATTCCTTCTGAAACTATTACAAACAAACCAAAATGAGGGAATCCTTTCCAAATCATTTTATGAGGCCATCATCCTATACCAAAACCTGGCAGAGACTCAGCGACGAAAGAAAACTTCAGGCCAATATCCATGATGAACATAGATGCAAAAATCTTCAATAAAATACTTGCAAACTAATTGCAACAGCACATCAAAAAGCTTATGCACCATGATTAAGTAGCCTTCATCCTGGGAATGCAAGGCTGGTTCAATATACGCAAGTCTATAAACATAATTCGCCACATAACAGTACCAAAGACAAAAACCTTATGATTATCTCAATTGATGCAGAGATGGCCTTCTTCACAGAACTGGGAAAAAAAAAAACACTTTAAACTTCATATAGAACCAAAAGAGAACCTGCATAGCCAAGTCAATTCTAAGCAAAAAGAACAAAGCCAGAGGCATCACACTACCGGACTTCAAACCATACTACAGGCTACAGTAATCAAAACAGCATGGTACTGGTACCAAAACAGAGATATAGACCAATGGAACAGAACAGAGGCCTCAGAGGCAACACCACACATTTACAACCATCAAATCTTTGACAAACCAGACAAAACAAGCAATGGGGAAAGTAGTTCCTATTTAGTAAATGGTGTTGGGAAAACTGGCTAGCAGTGTGCAGAAAGCAGAAACCCCTTCCTGACACCTTACACTAAAATTAACTCCAGATGGATTAAAGACTTAAACATAAGGCCTAACACCATAAAAACCCCAGAAGAAAATCTAGGCAAAACCATTCAGGACATAGGCATAGATAAGGACTTCATGATTAAAACACCAAAAGCATTGGCAACAAAAGCCAAAGTAGACAAATGGGACCTAATCAAACTCCACAGCTTCTGCCCAGCAAAAGAAACAGTCATTAGATTGAATCAGCAACCAACAGGATGGGAAAAAATTTTTGCAGTCTACCCCTCTGACAAAAGGCTGATATCCAGAATCTACAAAGAACTAAAACAGATTTACAGGAAAAAAATCAAACAAGCCCATTCAAAAGTGGATGAAGGATATGAATAGACACTTTACAAAAGAAGATATAATGAGGCCAACAAACATGAAAAAATACTCAACATCATTGGTCATTAGAGATATGCAAATCAAAACCACATTGAGATACTATCTCATGCCAGTTAGAATGGTTATCATTAAAAAATCTGGAGACAAGATGCTGGAGAGGATGTGGAGAAGAAGGAACACTTTTACACTGTTGGTGGGAGTGTAAATTAGTTCAACCATGTGGAAGACAGTGTGGCGATTCCTCAAGGACCTAGAAATAGAAATTCCATTTGATCCAGCAATCCCATTACTGGGTATATATCCAAAGGATTATAAATCATTCTATTATAAGGACACATGCACACGAATGTTCATTGCAGCACAGTTTACAATAGCAAAGACCTGGAACCAATCCAAATGCCCATCGATGGTAGACTAGACAGGGAAAATGTGGCACATATACACCATGGAATATTATGCAGCCATAAAAAACTATGAGTTTATGTCCTTTGTAAGGACATGGATGAACCTGGAAACCAACATTCTCAGCAAACTGACACAAGAACAGATAATTAAACACCGAATGTTCTCACTCATAGGTGGGTGTTGAACAATGAGGACACATGGACACAGGGAGGGGAGCATCACACACTGGGGTCTGTTGGGGAGAAATAGGGGAGGGACAGCGGGGGAGGGGGTGGGGAGTTTGGGAGAGATAGCATGGGGAGAAATGTCAGATATAGGTGATGGGGAGGAAGGCAGCAAATCACACTGCCATGTGTGTACCTATGCAACAATCTTGCTTGTTCTTCACGTGTACCCCAAAACCTAAAATGTAATAAAAAATTATAAATATATTTTTAAAAAGAAAATATAGTTTAAGATTTCACCATTTCTCTTAAGAAATAATATAAATTACATAACAACATCAAAAGCTACACAATTGCAGAAGCAAAAAGTCATTGCCATTATCATATGTTATACCTCACCATGATGCTCTAATTCCACTAACAGTCCTTTAATATCGGGAACTATATATTAACCTTTGAAATGACTCTCAGAGAAGCTCAACTTATTCTATCTACATTATGAGTGATAGAAAACTAGCAGCTTTTAAAAAAATCTGCTAATCCATTCTACAAACAGCAAATTTTACAAGTCCCAGAAGAGAGAGGTGCATAAAATCTTTGGATAAATCACAGTAAAAACTTACCAAATTTGGGACGGTTTCATCTCCCAAGTAGGATGATGGAAATAATAATAATAAAAAAATTTCTACAGAAACAGATTAATATTAGAAATTCATAAAATAAAGTTTTAAAATGAGATTTAAAATTGATAAACATCTGGATAGAATAATAAAGATAAAAGAGAGAAATCAGCAATTATCAAAATTAGAAATGAAAAAGGAGATATAACTGCTGATTCCACAGATGTCAAAAAGTTAATATGGAGATATGTTGAACAATGCTATGCCCATAAATATATATGAAAACTTTACATTGCTTAGTACACAAAAATTATAAAAAGTTACAAAAGAATGAATAGAAATTGAATTTTATCATATTCGTTAGAAAAATAATATTTATAATTACAAAATTTCCAAAAGAAATTCAGTCCCACATGTGCTTATTGAATAGTTTCATCAAAAATTTAAGGATAAAAATTATTTCAATCCTATATAAACTCTTTCAGATCTAAGAATGGAGACAGATACTCTTAACTTATTCTGCAAAATCATCATTACCTTGATTCTGAATCCATACAAGAACATTACAAGGGAAAACACACACAAAAAATTAATGAACACAGACAAATAAAATAATTTGTATATATCTATAAATAGATTTATCTATATATCTATCTATCATCTACCGACCTGTCTCTTTATTCTCTGTTAAAAGATCATGCAGTATTTTGTAGTTTTCCTTGTAGAGATCTTTCAAAACCTTGGTTAGATGTATTCCCAGGTATTTTTGTTTGTTTGTTTCTGGCTATTGTAAATGGGATTGCATTCTTGATTTAGCTCTCAGACTGAATACTTCTAGTGTATAGAAATGTGACGTTTTTATACATTATTCTTTTATCCTGAAACTTCACTAAATTGTTTATTAGTTGTAAAAGACTTTTGGCAGTGTCTCTAGGGATTTCTAGGTATAGAATCCTCGGCGAAGAAAGAGAATTTGACTTCCTCTTTTTCTATGTGTATATCTTTTTTTCTCTCACCTGATTCCTCTGGCTAGGACTTCTAGCATAGTGTTGAATAGTAGTGGTGTGAGTGAACATCCTTGTCTGTTCCTGTCCATAAGGGGAAGCTTCTACCTTTTGCCCATTTAGTGTGTTGTGTTGGTCATAATGACACTTATTTTTAGATATGTTCCTTTGATGTACACTTTGTTGAGAGTTTTTATCATGAAGTGAAGTTGGATCTTATCAAAAGCTTTTCCCATATCTATTAAAGTAATCATATTGTTTCTGTTTTAAATTCTTTTTATGTGGTAAATCATATTTATTAGTTCCTTTTTCCTATGATAATTAGTGTTCAGTTCGATATTTGTTGTTTTGTGTGTATTAAACAAACTTCGAATACCCAAAATAAAACCTGCTTCATTGTGATGAATTATTATTTTGGTATGATGTTTGATTTGGTTTACTAGTATTTTGCTAAGGATTTTTATGCCCATGTTCATAAGAGATATTAGCCTGCAGTTTTCTTTTTCTGTCGTGTCTTTGCCAGATTTTGGTATCAAGGTGATATTGGCTTCATAGAATGAGTTAGAAAAAAGTACCCACTCCTCGATTTTGGGGTTACTTCCAGTTGAATTGGTACCAGCCCTTCTTTGTACATCTGGTAGAATTTGGCTGTGAATTAATCTGGTTCCAAATTTGGTTGATTTGCATTTTTTTAATTAATGATTCATTTTCAGACCTTGACATTGTTCTAATTTCTTCCTCATTCAATCTTGGAAGGTTCTATGTTTCCAGGAATTTATCCATTTCCTCTAGGTTTTCTTGTTTGTATGTATAAAGGAGTTCATAATAGTCTCTGAAAATCTTTTATATTTCTGTGGGATCCCTTGTAATGCCGCCTTTACCATTTATGACTGCTTATTTGGATCTTCTCTCTTTTTTTCTTGTTTAATCTAGTTAGTGGTCTATTGATCCTGTTTATTATTTCATAGAACCAACTTTTGGTTTTGTAGATACTTTGCATGGATTTTTGGTTTCAAATTTATTAAGTTCTGTTCTGATCTGATTTATTTATTTTCTTCTGCTGTTAGTTTGTTAGTTCTTCTGCTGTTGTTTGTTCTGTTAGTTTGTTTCTATTTTTCTAATTCCTCTTATTATAATGTTAAATCATTAATTTGACAATTTCTTTAACTGCTTGATGTATACGTTTAGCACTGTAATATTTCCTCTTAATGCTGCTTTTGTTGTAGCTCAGATATTTTTGTATGTTGTGCTTGTTTGCATTTAATTTTTTTTTAATTTGTCCCTAATATCCTTGTTTACTCAATAGCCATTGAAGAGCAAATTGTTTAATTTCCATGTAATTGTATGAATTTGAGAAATCTTCTGGGGGATGATTTCTTTTTTTATTCCACTGTGGTCTGGGAGTATGGTTGGTATGATTTCAATTTTTAAAAAAAATTATCGAGAGTTGCTTGATGGCTAAGCATGTGGTTGATCTTAGAGTATGCCCCATGTGTAGATGAGAAGAATATATAACCTATAGTGATGGATGGAGTACTCTGTATATGCTTATTAGGCCCAATTGGTCAGTTGTCAAATTTAAGTCCATTATTTCTTTGTTAATTTTCTGCCTCATTTATCTTTCTAACTCTGTTAATTCTTCATTGTTATTGTGTGGCTAAGTCTTTTTGTGGGTCTAGAAGTACTTGTGTTATTAATCCAGATACTCTATTGTTGGGTACATATTTATTTAGGATAGTTAAATCTTGTTACATTGAACACTTTATGCAGTGCTCTTCTTTGCCTAGTTTTACTGTTTAAAGTCTATTTGAGTATTATAAGAAAAGTTCCCTTCCTTTTTGTTTTTGTTTTATTTGGTTTGTTTTATGTGTGCATGATAGATCTTTCTCCAACCCTTTACATTGAGCCTCTGGGTGTCACTACACATCAGATGGGTAAGATTTTTTTCCTTCCTTTTTGTTTTGTTTTGTTTTCTGTATGCATGTTAGATCTTTCTCCAACCCTTTACTTTGAACCTGTGGGTGTCATTACACATCAGATGGGTCTCTTGGTAACACCAAAAATTGGGTCTTTTAAAAAATAGAACTTGCCCCTCAGTGCCTCTTAAGTGAAACATTTAGACCATTGACACTTCAGATTAATACTGATAAGTGGTGTTTTGATCCCGCTATGAAGGTGTTACCTGGTTGCTTTGTAGTTTCTATTGTGCGATTACTTTATAGGGTCCATGGACTATGTACTTAAGATTGTCTTTGTAGTAACAGGTATTGTTCTTTGGTTTCTACATTTGGAACTCACCTAAGGATATTTTATAAAGATGTTGTATAATTGCTAACAAATTCCTTTATTGATTACTTATCTGGAAATTATTTTATTCTCCTTCATTTATGGAACTTAGTTTGGACAGGTATAAAATTCTTCATAAGAATTTGTTTTTCTTAAAAATACTGAAAACAGGCTTTCATGTAGTACTTTCTTAGAAGTCATATGTAATGAGTTACTTTTGTTTTGCAATTATTTATAATTCAGGTCTAAATTGTACGAATTTCACTTACCATGAACTGAACCAGATTTTTTATCAGTATTGAATTTACATTTTCTCAATTCTAAATATAATGACTATATGATTAATTGCTGATTTTCAGTCAATTTGCTTTTGGAGATATGTTAATATCCATAGTGTTTGATATCAGCAGAGATGAATAATGATAACAATTATTTTCAAAGAAAATAATATTTAAATTAAAATGAATAATAAAACCTTCAAAAACAGGTTATGAATAAAAACAATCACTTTTTAATAATAAAAATAGTAAGTTGACTAGTGACAAATACTGAATGGGTGTTAGATTTACCCAGAAATAAAATTCAATTATGACAGTATGCATTAGCTGTAACTATTATTTCTGAGAAAACTAGAAAAATAATCCCAATAAAATTATTCTTTGGCATATCTGTGCTCTGAAAAACCAAATATAAGAAATAAGCTGTAGTGCCAAAATAGTAATGCCATTTTCACTTTTCAAACTTTGAACATTTGGACTGACCTGTAAATAATTTATTTACAGTGAGTTTTTCCTCAGTAGTAAATATAAGCATAATTAGCAAAACTTTCTTTTTTTGAACAAGTCTTAACAACACCTTGGCAACATTGTAAACATCTAACATATGGCTCATTTACATGAAGGGGATTTTGGCAGAACATTTTAAAATATCTAAGCCTCAAAGGTGATGAGGAGACTGACAATCTGGCCCATGAAGTGATTAATACCATTGCAGACAACCATGATTGATTGCCTAGAATACCTACCACTGTCACATTTTCAGTAAAAATCCAGTGCAAATGAAACTTTTTTTTAGTGTCATTTCAAATATTTTTACAGCTTCATTTCTTAGAGATAAAATGATTAGTGCATTATTATTAGCATATATTTCTGTTGACTATCATGAAAACAAAGTTAGTGCACACTTTCAGAATGTAAACTACTATAATTTAATACTATTTTGTTTACTTTACTAAGCAAATTACAGAGATGTCTTATTATGGTGATGTAGAGGACAACGTAGCTACCAAATACACAGAACCACCCATAAACATTTTGACAAATGTATATATTCATATATATATATACTTTTGAAATGGAGTCTCACTGGCTGGAGTGCAGAGGTACAGCCTTGGCTCACTGAAGCCTCTGCCTCATGGGTTCAAGCGATTCTCATATCTCAGCCTCCCAAGTAGCCGAGATTACAGGCAGGCACCTGCCACCACACCTGGCTAATTTTTGTAGTTTTAGTAAAGACAGTGTTTTACCATATTAGTCAGGCTGGTGTTGAATTCCTGACCTCAAGTTTATACCCCAACTCCTTGGCATCCCAAAGTTATGGAACTACAGGTGTGAGCTGCTATTCCCAGCCATATATTCTAATTTAAAAAATCATCTCAATGGCTATTGGAATTACTAATTTGTCATTTACAAAAATATCTCTTATTTCTGTATGGTATAGTAATTAAATGTTCCTTCCATTGTAAATTTCTATTTAACTTTAATTGTACATTTTTTCATGGTGTTGAGTGTACCAGCTTTCAATTATATTTTTAAACTGCATTTGTTTTAATTTTATAATACTTAACATAGTTTATAGAAATAATTATTTTTTAACATTACTGCTAACAGTTTTTTTCTATTTTCAAAAATAATACAACCAGCCCTCAAAATATCTACCTTGTCTTTTAACGTAAAATCTATATATCTACACCTCTGTATATATCAATATCTATGTCTATACCTAAAGACTAATATCTACACACACAGTAATAGATTTATTTTATCTCATCAAAATACTATGAATATATGTTCAGCCAAAATAATCTATTATAACTTTGTATGTAATATGTAAAAGATGAAGAATGAATATTAAATCAGTTTTATGTCCTCAGTACTTTGATATATTGAGAGTAAAGATAGGCATTTGAATAGATAAACTAATAGAGCAATACGTGCATGACTTTGAGTAACAAAGAGACCTCTAAGTACAGAAGCTTAACACCAAAGATATCTATTTTTCTCTTATGTGACATTCAAGAGTTAAGCAATGGAAGAAAGCAGAGAAGCTGTTTTTCTCAACATGTCACTTCCTCCCTGATTCCTAGGTAGCCGTTCTACTTGTCACTATTTTCCATTTCTGAGGTTCTAGAGAATAAGAAGTAAGCCTAATAAAAATAATAAGTAAATGTTCCGTTGTGACTTAAGTACAGGAAAAAAATTATATTTCAACAATTTTAGTAATATACAAAAAGGGCAAAATATGTGAACTGTGTTTTGAAATCAAGATAAAGATGAACAAAACCTAATAAATCAAAAAGAAATCGAGGAACAAATAAACACAATATAGTTAATTAGAATTATTCTTTCCTTATGATGTAAGTAAAAAGTATTTGCCGTAATTTGAGAGAATCACAGAAAAAAAAGAACATTTAAAAAAATTGAAGCAAATGTAAATAAAAACACAACATACCAAAACTTATATGATGCAGCAAAAGCAATCATAAAAAGGAAATTTATAGCAATAAACTCTTATGTTATAAAAGAAAGATCACAACTAAACAATCTAATGTTATACTTCAAGGAACAAAAACCAATAATAATAAAAAGAACAAACTTATCCCAAAATTGGCAGAAGGAAATAAATAACTAAGATAAGAAGAGAAATGAATTAGGAACTAGGAAAAGCAAG
Source organism: Sapajus apella (assembly GCF_009761245.1). Classification (NCBI taxonomy): domain Eukaryota; kingdom Metazoa; phylum Chordata; class Mammalia; order Primates; family Cebidae; genus Sapajus; species Sapajus apella. The sequence goes on from NW_022436967.1 coordinate 8,470,802, forward strand.
AGAAAAAAAAATCACAAAACTGAGTTTCTTTTTTGAAAATATAAACAGAATCAACAAACTCTTAGCTAGACTAGGAAAAATAGAGTGAATGCTTAATAAGGTCGGATATGAAGAAGAAATATTATAACTAATACTTCTGAAATACAAAGACAATTATATCAATTGGATAATCTAGAAGAAATGTATAAATTTCTAGACACATACACCCTACCAGGACTGAATCATGAAGAAATAGCCAATATGAATAGACCAATAACAAATAAGGAGCTCGAATCTGTAATCTTCTTAAAATGGCTTTCATCAACGAAAAGCTGAGAACCAGATGGTGTCACTGCTGAAATCTACCAAACACTTAAAGAGAAACTAATATCAATTCTTCTTAAACTCTTGCAAAAAGTCAAATTAGGGAGAAAACTTTCAAACTTGTTTTATAAGACTAGTATTACTCTAACACCAATGCCACAGAAGGACCTACAAGAAAAGAAAACTGTATGACAATATCTCTGATAAACATAGATGCAAAAATTTTCAATGAAATATTAGAAAATTGAATTTGAGAATACATTAAAAAAAATTCCCCAGGATCAAATGAGATTTATTCTTGAGATGAAAGGATGGTTTTACATATGGAAATCAATAACTGTGATACCATAATAACAAAATAAAATAAAAATTATATAACCATTTTAACAGATGCAGAAAAGCATTTTACAAAATTCAAAACAACTTCATGAAAAAAAAAAAAAGAAATCTTTCATCAGATGATGTATAGAGGGAAGATACTACCACACCCTAAAGGCCATATATGACAAGCCTGTAACTAATGGTGAAAGTTGAAAGCTTTTCCTCCAAGATCAGGAAAAAGGTAAGAATATTCACTCTCACTGTTTCTTTTCAACATAATACTGAAAGTCCTAGCCAGAGCATCTTGACTTCTGCCAAGATGGCTGAATAGGAAGAGCTCTGGAGCACAGTTCCCAGTGAGAGTGACACAGAAGGCAAGTGACCTTTGCATTTCCAACAGAGATACCAGTGTCATTTCAATGGGACTGGTTGGACAGTGGGTGTGGCACAAGGAGGGCAAACCAAGGCACAGTGGGGCACTGCCTAACCCAGGAAGTGCAATGGGCCAGAGGGCACGCCCTCCTACCCAACAGAGACCATCAGGGATGTTCAGCCACTCCAGAGCTCCAGTTCCAAAGAATTCTGTGCTTCTCCTGCAATCTTTGCAGCCCACAGACCAGGAGATCTTGCATGTTGACAGGCACCATGGGTTTCCAGGGCAAATCTGGGTGGCCAATTCAGCCGGCACTATTAGTTCCCAGCACAAATCCAAGCAGCCATTTTGACTGGTGCCTGGAGGCCTATGAGACAGAGTCACCCATACAGCTAAGAGAAAGGGGGCTGAAGGTGGGGAGCCAGGTGATCAGGCTTCACGGGTCCCATCCCCATGGAGATCATCAAGCTAAATTCCACTGGCTTGGGATTTTCCCAGCCAGCACAGCAGTTTGAGCTCGACCCTTGACGGACAAGTTCCGTGGAGGGAGGGGTGTCCGACATTATAGAGGCAGTTCTAACCTTACCTGTGTAAACAAAAGCATAAAGAAGTTTACACAGTAGCTGGAGGGAAGCCCATGGCAGCTCAACAACACCTCTGTAGGCAGACTGTGACTAGAAGCCCTATTTGCTGGGCAGAGCATCTCTGAAAAGAGGCAGCAACCTGTCAGGGTCCTATAAGTAAAGTCACACCTTCCCAAAACAAAGCACCTGGGAAAAGGAGCGGTTGTGAGTTCTGCTGCAGCAAACCTAAAAGTCCCTGACCAATAGCACTGAAGGAAGCAATGGAGCTCACAGAACAGCACTTTAGCTCTGAAAAGGGACAGACTACCTCCTGAAATTGCTCCCTGACCCCTGTATATCCAAAGAGTCACCTCATACAGGAGAGCTCTGGCTGGCACCTGGTGGGTATCCTTCCAGGAGGATAGGATAGGAGGAAGGAACAGGCAGCAATCCTTGCTGTTCTTCACCCATGCAGGTGATTCCCAGGAAAGTAGGATCTGGAGTGGACCCCCAGAAGTCCTGCAGCAGAGGAGCCTGGCTATTAGAAGGAAAACTAAAAAACGTAAAGAAATAGCCTCAACGTCAACAAAAAGCATGACCACTCAGAGACCCCATCCAAAAGTCACCAACTTCAAAGACCAATGGTAGATAAATCCACGAAGATGGGAATAAACCAATGCAAAAAGGAGGAAAACATGAAGCCAGAATGCCTCTCCTCCTCAAAGGGATCACAACTCTTCATCAGCAAGGGAACACAATTGGATGGAGAATGAGCTTGACGAATCGACAGAAGAAGGCTTCAGAAGATGGATAATCACAAACTTCTCTGAGCTAAAGGAACATGTTCTAACCCAATGCAAAGAAACTAAGAACTTTGAAAAAAGGCTAGATGAAATGCTAACTAGAATAACCAGCTTAGAGAAGAACGTAAATGAATTGATAGAGCTTGAAAATCACAGCATGAAAACTTTGTGGAGCCTACACAAGTTTCAATAGCTGAATTGATCAAGCAGAAGAAAGGATCTCAGACACTGAAGATCAACTCAATGAACTAAAATGAGAAAGCAAGATTAGAGAAAAAAAAAGTGAAAAGAAATGAACAAAGCCTCCAAGAAATATGGGATTATGTGAAAAGACCAAATCTACATTTGATCGGTGTGCCTGAATGTGACAAGGACAATGAAACCAAGCTGGAAAACACTCTTCAGAATGTCATTCAGGAGAACTTCCTCAACCTAGCAAGGCAGGCAAACATTCAAATCCAGGAAATACAGAGAACACCACAAATATATTTCTCGAGAAGAGCAACCCAAGGCACATAATCATCAGATTCACCAGGGTTGAAATGAAGGAAAAAATGCTAAGCGCAGCCAGAGAGAAAGGGAAGCCCATCAGACTCACAGTGGATCTGAGTAGAAACCTTACAAGCCAGAAGAGAGCGGGGGCTAATATTCAACATCCTTAAAGAAAATAGCTTTCAACCTAGAATTTCATATCCAGCTGAACTAAGTTTCATAAGTGAAGGAGAAATAAAATCCTTATGGACAAGCAATTGCTGAGAGATTCCATCACCACCAGGCCTGCCTTACAAGAGCACCTGAAGGAAGCACTAAACATGAAAAGGAATGATCAGTACCAGCCACTGCAAAAATGTACCAAATGGTAAAGATCATAGACACAATGAAGAAACGCATCAACTAGTGGGCAAACAACCAGCTAGTATCAAAAATGGTAGGATCAAATTCACACATAACAATATTAACCTTAAATGTAAATGAGCTAAATGCCCCAATCAAAAGACACAGACTGGGAAATTGGATAAAAATTCAAGACCTTTCAGTGTGCTGTACTCCAGAGACCCATCACATGTGCAAAGAAACACACAGACTCAAAATAAAGGGATGGAGGAAGATTTACCAAGCAAATGGGAAGAAAAAAAAAAAAAAAGCAGAGGTTGCAATCCTAGTCTCTGATAAAACAAATTTTAAACCAACAAAGATCAAAAGAGACAAAGAAGGGCATTACATAATTGTAAAGCTTGCTCTCCTAAATATATACTCACCCAATACGGGAGCACCCAGATACATAAAGCAAGTTCTTAATGACCTACCAAGAGACTTAGACGCTTACACAATAACACTGGGAGACTTTAACACTCCACTGTCAATATTAGACAGATTAACAAGACAGAAAATTAACAAGGATATCCAGGACTTGAACTCTGATCTGGATCAAGTGGACCTAATAGACATCTATGGAACTCTCCACCCCAAATCAACAGAATATACATTCTTCTCAGCACCACATCACACTTACCCTAAAACTGACCACATAATTGGAAGTAGATCACACCTCAGCAAATGCAAAAGAACTGAAATCATAACAACCAGTATCTCTGACCACAGTGCAATCAAATTAGAATTCAGGACTAAGAAACTCACACAAAACCACACAACTACATGGAAACTGAACAACCTTCTCCTGAATGACTACTGGATAAATAATGAAATGAAGAAAGAAATAAAGATGTTCCTTGAAACCAATGAGAACGAAGATACAACGTACTAGAATCTCTGGGACACATGTAAACAGTGTCTAGAGGGAAATTTATAGCATTAAATACCCACATGAGAAATGAGGAAAGTTCTAAAATTGACACCCTATTGTCAAAATTAAAAGAACTAGAGGAGCAAGATCAAACAAATTCAAAAGCTAGCAGAAGGCAAGAAATAACTAAGATCAGAGCAGAACTGAAGGAGAGAGAGACACAAAAAAACCCTTCAAAATATCAATAAATCAATGAGCTGCTTTTTTAAAAAAGGAACAACAAAATAGACTGCTAGCCAGACTAATAAAAAAGAAAAGAGAGAACAATCAAATAGATGCTATAAAAAATGATAAAGGGGATATCACCACCAATTCCACAGAAATACAAATTATCATCAGAGATTTCTACAAACAACTCTATACACATAAACCAGTAAATCTAGAAGAAATGGATGAATTCTTGGACAATTACACCCTTCTAAGGCTAAACCAGGAAGAATTGCATCCCTGAATAGACCAATAACTAGAGCTGAAGTTGAGGCAGCAATTAATAGACTCCCAACCAGAAAAAGTCCAGGTATATCCATACCTGGCTTCCCACTTGAATTCTACCAGACATACTAAGAGGAACTGGTACCATTCCTTCAGAAACTATTCCAAACAATACAAGATTAGGGAATACTCCCTAACTCATTTTATGAGCCCAACATCATCCTGATATCAAAACCTGGCAGAGACACAACTAAAAAAGAAAATTTCACGGCAACGTCCATGATGAATGTCGATGCAAAAATCTTCAATAAAATACTGGCAAACTGATTGCAATAGTACATCAAAAACCTTATCCACCATGATCAAGTAGGCTTTATCCCAGAGATAAAAGGCTGGTTCAACATACACAAATCTATAAACGTAATCCATCACATAAACAGCAACAAAGACAAAAACCACATGATTATCTCAATAGATGCAGACAAGGCCTTTGACAAAATTCAACAGCCCTTTATGCTAAAAATGCTTATTAAACTAAGTACTGAAATGTATCTCAAAATAATAAAAGCTATCTCATGACTTGGCTATCTTTTTGTTTGTTATTCCTGTATAGGAATGCTTGTGACTTCTGCACATTGATTTTATACCCTGAGGCTTTGCTGAAGTTGCTTATCACTTAAGAAGGTTTTGGGCTGAGACGATGGGGTCTTCTAAATATATGATCATGTCAGCTTCAAATAGAAACAATTTGACTTCCTCTTTTCCTAATTGAACATCCTTTATTTTTATTTTTTATTTTTTTGCCTAATTGCTTTGCCTAGAAATTCCAATACTATATCAAATAGGAGTGGTGAGAGAAGGCATCCTTGTTTAGTGCCAATTTTCAAAAGGAATGCTTCTGGTTTTTGTTCAGTCAATATGATATTGGCTGTGTGTTTGTTGTAAATAGCTTTTATTATTTTGAGATACATTCCATCAATACATAGTTTATAGAGGGTTTTTAGCATAAAGGGCTGTTGAATTTTGTCGAAGGCCTTCTCTGCATCTATTGAGACAATCATGTAGTTTTTGTCTTTGGTTCTGTTTATGTGATGGATTACATTTATAGATTTGCATATGTTGAACCAGCCTTGCATCCCCAGGATGAAGCCTACTTGATCATGATGAGTCAGTTTGCTGAGAATGATGGTTTCCAAGAACAGAAAACCAAACACAACATGTTCTCACTCACAGGCAGGTGTTGAACAATGAGAACACATGGGCATAGGGAAGGGAACATCACACACTGGGGTAGGTTGGGGGGTGGAGGGCTAGGGGAGGGACAGTGGTTGGGGGAGGCTGGGGAGGGAACACACTGGGAGAAATGCCTGATACAGGCAACAGGGGGGTGGAGACTGCAAAAAACCATGGTATGTGAGTACCCATGCAACAACATTGCAGGATGTGCACATGTACCCAAGACTTAAAAGTACAATAAACAAAAAAAAAATCTGTATAATAATATCACTCTTATTTACAAAAAATAAATAAATAAATAAAATGTTAAAAAAAAAAAGCTATCTATGACAAACCCACAGCCAATATCATATTGAATGGGCAAAAACTGGAAGCATTCTCTTTGAAAACTGGCACTAGACAAGTGTGCCCTTTCTCACCATTCCTATTCAACATAGTATTGGAAGTTCTAGGCAGAGCAATCAGGCTAGAAAAGGAAATAAAAGATATTCAATCAGGAATAGAGAAAGACAAATTGTCTCTATTTGCAGATGACACGATTGTATATTTAGAAGACCCCATCATCTCAGCCCCAAATCTCCTTAAGATGATAAGTAATTTCAGCAAAGTCTCAGGATACAAAAACAATGTGCCAACATCATAAGCATTTCTGTAAACCAATAACAGACAAACAGCCAAATCATGAGCAAGCTCCCATTCACAATAGCTACAAAGAGAATAAAATACCTAGGAATACAACTAGCAAAGGATGTGAAGGGCCTCTTCCAGGAGAACTACAAACCACTGCTCAGGAAAGTAAGAGGGTACAACTAGATGGAAAAACATTCCATGCTCATGGTTAGAAAGAATCAATATCGTGAAAATGGCCATACAGCCCAAAGTAATTTATGGATTCAATGCTATCCCCATTAAGCTACAATTTACCTTCTTCCCAGAACTGGAATAAAACACCTTAAACTTCATATGGAACCAAAAAAGAGCCTGCATAGCCAAGACAATCCAAAGCAAAAAGAACAAAGCTGGAGACATCACACTACCTGACTTCAAACAATAATATAAGGCTACACTAATCAAACAGCCTGGTACTGGTACCAAAACAGATATATACCAATGAAACAGAACAGAGGTCCCAGAAGTAATGCCGCACACCTACAACCATCTGATCTTTGGCAAACCTGACAAAAATAAGCAATGGGGAAAGGAATCCCTGTTTAATAAATGGTGTTGGAAAAATGGCTAACCATGTGCCGAATGATGAAACTGGACCTATTCCTTACACCTTACACAAAAATTAACTCCAGATTGATTAAATATGTAAACATAAGATCTAACACCATAAAAACCCTAGAAGAAAACATAGGTAATACCATTCAGGGCATAGCCATAGGCAAGGACTTCATGACTAAAACACCAAAAGCAATGGCAGCAAAAGCCAAAATAGACAAATGGGATCTAATTAAATTTAAGAACTTCTGCACAGCAAAAGAAACAATCATTAGAGTGAACCAGCAACCAAAAGAATGGGAAATAATTTTTGCATGCTACCCATCTGACAAAGTGCCAATATCCAGAATCTACAAAGAGCTAAAACAAATTTACAGGAAAAATACCAACAATCCCATCAAAAAGTGGGCAAAGGATATGAACAGGTACTTTTCAAAAGAAGACATTTATGCTGCCAACAAACATGAAGATTTCCCTTTCAAAATTTCAAATTCATTTCTTATAGAAATAAAGAAAAAAATCCTTACATTCTTAGAGAATCACAAAAGACCCTGAGTGGGCAGAGCTGAGCAAAAAGAACACAGATTGGATGTGCCTCCCTGATTTCAAAGTGTATTCCAAAGCAATTGTATTCCAAACAGCATGATGCATGTATAAGAAAAACACACATTGAGCAATGGAACAAGATAGAAAAGGCCAAAATAAACCCATAAATTTTTAGTCAATTGATTTTTGACAAGGATGCTGAGAACACACACTGGGATAAGGATAGCATTTTCAATAAATGGTGCTGGGAAAACTGTGAATCCACATACAGAAGAATGAAAATGGAACTTTGTCTTACACATGTATAAAAATTAACTTAAAATAGATTAAATACTTAAATAGAAGGCCTGATGCTGTAAAAGTACTAGAAGAAAATTTAGGGGAAATGCTCTACAACATTGATTTGAGAAATGATATTTTGGATATGACCCCAAAAGCACAGCAACAAAAGCAATAACAAATAGGATCACATCAAGCTAAAATGCTTTGACACACAATGGAAACAATTAACAAAATGAAGGGATAACCCACAAAATGGGAGAAAATATTTGCAAAGCATTCATTTGAAAATTGGTTATTATCCAAAATATACAAAAAACTCAATTTGATAGCAACAAGAAAAAAAATACAACAAACAACTTGGTTTTAAAATTGGCCAGGGAGCTGAACAGATATTTCTCAACAGGAGACATACATATACCCAAAAGATACATGTTAAATGCTTAGCATCAATAATCATCAGGAAGATAGAATTAAAACCACAAAGGGATATTACCTCACACCTATTAGAATGATTTTTATCTAAAAGATAAAAAATAACATGCGTTGGAGAGGATGAGGAGAAAAGGAAAATCTTACATATATTGTTGTTAGCCATGTAACTTAGTACAAACATTAGGAAAAACAATATGACAATTCCTCAAAAACTAAAAATAGAACTACCATACCATTTATTAATTCCACTTCTGTGTATGTGTCCAAAGAAACTGCAATCAATACATGGAAAGCTTATCTGCATTCCTTTGTTTATTGCTGAACTACCCACCACAGCCAAGATATGCAAACAAGCTAAGTGTCTGCCAAGAGATGAATGGATAAAGGAGATGTGGTATACATAGGCAATGGAATACTATTCAGCCTTTCATAAAGGGGAACATCCTGTCATTTGTGACATGAATATAATCTTCAGAACATTATGCTAAATAAAATAAACCAAGCACAGAAAGACAAATATTACAAAATCTCACTAATAAGTGGTTTCTATTAAAGTTGAACTGATAGAAGTAGAGAGTCGAATGATGGTTACCAGAGACTGGGGGTCAGGGAGGAAAGGAATGGAAAGTTGTTGGTCAGAAGGTATGTGTTTTCCCATAGATGGAAGAAATAGGCTTTCAGATCTAGTGCACAGCAGGGTGAATATAGTCAACAATAATGTATTGTATATTTTAAAATAACTATAAGAACAGATTTCAAATGCCTCACCATAAATAATTGTAAGTAAGATGAAGGATATGTTAATTAGCTTGATTTAATCACACCACATTGTATACTTATCACTAAGTTTATACAAGCTTTATCAAAGCTGAGGTAATTGTAACCCAACACTATTCTGTGTACTGTTTACCCAAAATTGTCTGATAATTTTGGAGATAATTCATAAACTAGCAAAGATGGTATTACAGTAAATTGCTTTCAATTCCAAATTTTTTAACTAAATTTTAATAATTTGAATATCTTGCTTTGAACATTCATTGGTCCAATTTTTTAAAATTCTGCCAAGCTCTGTGAGAATATTAGCTAGACAACTGCTAGAAAGGGTATGAGATATTATAAATTCTGCACTAATGAAGGAAAAAGAAAGTTTTCTACTTCTATTAGATTTCTTAAAGCCATCATTTTGCTTCTGTAAAGCCTATTGAAAATTCATACTACATAAAATTGTTATTATGATATAGTAAAACAAATAAACTAAAAACAGACATTTTGGAAATATTAAAGTACTTTTAAAAGTTAAGCAATGTTGTCATATTAAAGTCAAATATTTCCACATTTAACATACATGAGACATACCAGCTCAAAACAATAGAAAAAAAGTACATATTGAAGAAAATCCTAAATTTGTTGCAATATAATTTTAATCCAGAAAATAATTTGTCCCATTACTTATTTTCAGAGAATACTCACATAACTAAAAAAGAGTATCTGTCTGGATTATCTCCACATCTTTCCTCCTTGTCTCCTTTCTCTCTCTTTCTTTCTTTTTTTTCTTTTCTTTTTCTTTCTTTCTTCTGTTTCTTCTTTCTTTCTTTCCTTCCTTCCTTCCTTCCTTCCTTTGTCTTTCTTTCTTTCTCTCATTTTTTCTTTTTGTGGAGGTTGTATTTTCATTCCATTTTTTCTGCAAATTTTAATTTCAATAATCTATTGTAGCCTATTGTTCACTGTTGACCTCTAACAAGTATCTGTATCAATAATTAACATTGAAATGGAAGCAGAAATAAGCTAAATACCAGTTTAATTTTTATTTTGAATTAATCCCTTCCCGTTTGACTTTAAGAAAGACAAGTTTCTGGGAGGGGTGGGGAAGATGGCTGACTTCGTGCAGCCAGATGAAAAAGCTTCCACCAAGGGGCTGGGACTACTAGTGCACTCCTAAATCTTCAAAGGGAAGTTACTCAGGGAGCGTGGAGGGAAGATATGAGACCTGGGCTGAAGAAGCAAGAAGTTGGGAACACTGCATATGGCTACCAAACACCAGGACTCATCCTGGCCCCCAGTAACTCTGGGGGAACAGGTGAGTTGAGCTGGCAAGGAGCAACATATTCTCACCACAGGCCTCTGGAGTCCCAGCAGGAAGAGATCCTTCAACCACTATGGACACTCAGACACTGAACTGGCAAGAAGAGCTGCTTAGAGAAGTGGTAGAAGCAGCACACCAGCTGATGCGGAGCCCAGGGGGTTCAGTGCAGGAGCATTTCTAGTGGAAGCTGACCAAAGATGCCCATCCCTCTAGGCTCACATGCTCCCATAGGAGACTTAAGACCTATGGGAAGTATTGAATCTGAAATTTGCAGGGCAGCCTTACCCAACCAATGGGGCTAGTCTGACCTGAGTGTCCCTTAGTTTGCTGGCCTCTCACAGGGCTCCAGCCTGGCTGTGTCTACTTGCAGTGTCACCTAGGGTGAACTCAGGTCCTGAATCATAACTCCTGTGCTGGTGAACCTTGTCTGACTGGCAGGTAGGGAACACTAACAAGGCAACCCCCTTAGCCATGTACCAGTGTGCCTGCTACCTTCCCATACTGAAGCTTTTCCTGGGCCCACAACCTCTCCCCTCCACCATCATTGCTTTATGGGTGTGTGTGCACATGGATGGATTTTGTCTTGCCTTTTATACCTGCATGGATTTGTGTATGCATCCTGCCATGTTATTAATCTAGAATGAGTACATCCTGCCTCCTGCTGTACCAATGTAGCAGTCAGAGCTTTGGCAGGTGCAGAGCCTGGTATTGTTTGGCTCTGTGTCCCCACCCAAATATCATTTCAAATTTTAGTCTACTTGTGTGAAGAGAAGGGCCTGGTGGAAAGTGATTGGATCATGGGGATAGTTTCCCCCATGCTGTTCTCCTGATAGTGAGGGCGTTCTCAGGAGATCTGTTAGGTAACAGTGGCAGTTTTCCTTGTGCTCTCTCTTGCCTGCTGCCATGTAAAATGTGCCTTGCTTCCCCTTCACCTTTCTCCATGATTGTAAGTTTCTTGAGGCTTCCCCAGCCATGTGGAACAGTGAGTTAATTAAACCTCATTTCTTTGTAAATTACCAAGTCCCAGGTAGTTATTTATAGCAGTGTGAGAAGGTACTAATACAGAGCAAGACAGCCCCAACCTGCCAGTGGGAGTGAAACTAGGCACAGAGAACAATAGACCATCCTCTGCTCTGAATGACCACTCCTGCCTGTGGTGCACAGAAAGCACACACAGACCTGTACCCACCCACGCCCTGTCCCTATGCTACCACCACCACCAACGCAATTGTGCCTTGGGGCCTCCCAAATCCCTGAGCTGTGCTGCATCTGCCATTGTTGTGAAGATCTGCACGGAGGCAGGCACCCCATCACCCATGATCATGTAGCACTGCCACTGCCACTTCAGCCGGCATGTGCAAATGAGGATGTATTCCTCTACTACCACACTATGAAATGATCTGGCTGGCACCACCTATCACAATGTAGTGATCAGTGGTCTAGAAATACCTTGGGTCACTTAAAGCAGTGGATTCCTAACCTTGAAGAGTCAGAGAACAAAGTTGGAGGCCAATTCAAGTCTCACAGAGTTAGAGTGTGCAGTCCACAAGTTGGGAGCTGAATATTGGCCCCCTTAAATCTTTCAGAAGTAAAGCCAGTTGACTGATTCCACCTTATACCACAATCAAATCATCAAGGTCATCAAATAGGAAAAAAGAAAAAAAACCCATCCAAAGGTCAGCAACTACAAAAATTAAAGAAATATTAGCCCACAAAGATGAGAAAGAACCAGTGCAAGAACTCTTGACAACTCCTAAAGCCAGAGTGCCTTTTTCTTCCAAACAACCACAATACCTCTCCAGAAAGGGTTCTGAACTGGGCTGAGATGGCTCAAAAGACTGAAATAGAATTCAGAATATGGCTAGGAATGATGATCATTGAGATGCAGAAGTACATTGAAATCCAATCCAAGGAAGCTAAGAATCACAACAAAACAATAGAGAAGCTGACAGACAAAATAGCCAGTATAGAAAAAAATGTAACTGACCTGATAGAGCTGAAAAATACACTATAAGAATTTAATAATGCCATCACAAATATTAATAGCAGACTAGAGCAAGCAGAGGAAAGAATCTCAGAGTTTAGATACTGGCTTTCTCAAATAAGACAGACAAGAATAGGGAAAAAATGAAAAGAAATGAACAGAAACAGAAATATGGAATTATGTAAAAAGACAAAATCTGTGTCTAGTACATCTATTTGGAAACAAAAGATCTTATTCTATTTATAGATTCTATTTTTAGTAGTGGTGTCTCCATTTACAAAATATGATAATTCTTGATGGCTGAAAATTTTAAATCCTAGGAAACATAGCATTCTTACATGCAATGTTAACACTGTTTAAAAACAGTTGGTCAAAGATTCATTTGATGAATCTGATTTTTCCAAAATAGATGATTCTGATGAATCATACAATTTTGATGTTAGTTATGTTTAGAAATAACTCCAAGAAAAGTTTTTATACTTTATTTTTTTATTTTCAAATTGAAAATCAAATTTGCTTTAGCCTCAGAGAGGATGTTCATGCAAAATTAAACGAGGGGTGGCAGTATGCTGTACTTTCTTTTTCTAAATGAAAACAGGTCAAAGAAAAGAAATTCTAACACAGAATTTCATATCCAGCCAAACTAATCTTCATAAATGAAGGAGAAATAAGATGCTTTTCAGACAAGCAAATCTGAGGAATTCATTACCAGCAGAAGTGCCTCACAGGAGCTCCTGAAGGAAGCACTGAATGAACAGGAAGGGTCATTACCAGCCATCAAAGAAACACATATAAGTACACAGACCAGTGACACTATAAAGCAACCACACAAAACAAGCCTGCATAATAACCAGCTAACAGCATGATGACAGGATCAAATCCACTCAAACTAATACTCACCTTGAATTTAAATGGGCTAAATGCTCCCAATTAAAAGGTACATACAGAGTGACAGGCTGGATAAAGAACCAAGACCCACTGGTATGTTGCCTTTAAGAGACACATCTCACATGCAATGACATCCCTAGTCTCAAAATAGTAGGATTGAGGAAAATCTATCAAGCAAACAGCAAACAGAAAAAAAGCAAGGATTGCAACCCTAATTTTGGACAAAATGACTTTAAATCAACAATTGAAAAAGAAAAAGGATGTTACATCATGTTAAAGGAAGGGTTCAATTCAACAAGAAGATCTAATTATTCTGAATATATATGTATCTAACACAGGATCACTCAGATTCATGAAGCAAGTTCTTAGAGACCTTCAAAAAGACTTAGACTCCCAAAAATACTGTTAGGAGACTTCACCTCTGCACTGACAGTATTAGACAGCTCACTGAGGAGGAAGATTAACAAGGATATGAAGTACCTAAACTCAACACTGGAACAAATAGGGCTGATAGACATCTACAGAAATCTCTACCAACAAACAAATGTATATACGTTCTTCTCATCACCACATGGCATATATTCTGAAATCAACCATGTAATCAGACAAACACTCCTCAGCAAATGCAAAAGGACTGAAATCATAACAACCACTCTTTTGGGCCACTGCACAATAAAATTAGCAATTGAAACTACAAAATTATTCAAAACTATACATTTACAGAGAAATTGAATAACCTGCACCTGAGTAACTTTTGGGTAAATAATGAAATTAAAGGAAAATCAATAAATTATTTAAAACGATGAGAACAAAGATACAACATACCAGAATCTCTTGGACACAGGGAGGGCAGTGTTAAGAGAGATCTGTATAGCACTAAATTCTCACATCAAAAGGTGAGAAAGATTTCAAATCAACAACCTAACATCATAACTAAAAGATGTAGAAAACTAAGTGGAAACCAAACCAAAGCTAGCAGGAGATAAGAAATAGCCAAAAGCAGAGCCAAACGGAAAGAAATTAAGACAAAAGACCATTCAAAAGATTGACAAATCCAGGATTTTTTTTAATTAGTAAAATAAATAGACTGATAGCTAAACTAATAAGGAAGAAAAGAGAGATGATTCAAATAAACACAATTAGAAACAACAAAGGAAATATAACCACTGATCCCACAGAAATCTACAAAACCATCAGATAATATTATGAATACCTCTGTGCACACAAACTAGAAAATCTAGGAAAACAATGGATAAATTTGCAAACACATACACTTTCCCAAGACTGAACTAGGAAGAAAGTGAATCCCTGAACTGACCAATAATAAGCACCAAAATTGAATCAGTAATAAACAGCCTACTAACAACAATAACAACAAAAGGCCCAGATCCAAAGAGTTACACAGGTGAATTCTACCAGTTGTACAAAGAAGAGCTGGTACCATTTCTACTGAAACAATTCAGGAGTAACTGGTTCTATGAGGCTATTACCATCCTGATACCAAAACCTGACAGAGACACAACAAAAAAAGGAGACTTCAGGCCAATATCTTTGATGAACATTGATGCAAAAATCCACAACAGAACACTGGCAAAACAAAACCAACAGCACGTCAAAAAGTTTATTCACCACTATCAAGTATGCTTTATCTCCAGGATGCAAGGTTTGTTCATCACATGTAAATCAATATACATGATTCATTACATAAACAGGATTAAAGTTAAAACCATATTGTGATGATCTCCGTAGATGCAGAAAATGGTTTTCAATAAAATTTGACACCCCTTCAGGTTAAAATCTTCCTATTAACTATTTATTGAAGGAACATATCTCAAATAATAAGAGCCATCTATGACAAACCCATAACCAACATACTGAAGGGGCAACACATCCAAACACTCCCCTTGAAAATTGATACAAGACAGGATGCTATTCAACATAGTATTGGAAGTCCTGGCCACAGCAATCAGGCAAGATAAATAAATAAAGAACATCCAAATGGGAAGAGAAGAAGTCAAACTATCTTGGTTTGCAGAGGACATTATCCTATATTTAGTAAACCCCATAGTCTCATCTCAAAAGCTCCTAACGCTGATAGACAACTTAGCAAAGTCTCAGGATATAACATCAATGTAAAAAATTACTGGCATTCCTATATACCAACAGTCAGCTCGAGAGTCAGAAATGCAATTCAATTTACAACTGCCACACAAACAAATAATAAAATACCTAAGAATATGGCTAATCAAGAAGATGAAAGATTTCAACTATAAGACCTATAAAACACTGCTCAGAGAAATCAGAAATGACAAAAACAAATGGAATAATATGCTTATGGATAGGAAGAGTCAATACCATTAAAATGGCAGTACCACCCAAATAAATCTATAGATTCAATGTTATTCTTATCAAACTATCAATGAGATTCCTCAAAGAATTTTTTTTTTAATTTAAATTCATATGGAACCAAAAAAGAGTATGAATAGCCAAGGCAACCGTAAACAAAAAGAACAAAGCTGGAGGCATCATGCTAGCCAATTACAGGGCTATAGTAACAAAAACCAGATGGTGCTTGTACAAAAACAGTCACAGACATGTAGACCTACAGAGCAGGATAGAGATCCCAGAAATAAGGTCGCACACTTACAACCATCTCATATTCAACGAAGCTAACAAACAATCAATGGAGAAAGGACTCCCTGTTCAATAAATGGTGCTGGGATAACTGGCTAGCCATATGCAGAGGATTCAAATTCGACCCTGTTCTTACACCATATAAAAAAATCAACTTAAGATGGATTAAACACTTAAATGTAAAACCCAAAACTGTAAAAACACTGGAAGAGAACCTAGGCAATACCATTCTAGACATAAAAATAGGGAAATGATAAAGATGCCAAAGCAATTGCATCAACAGCAAAAATTGACAAATGGGATCTAATTCAACTACAGAACTTCTGCACAGCAAAAGAAACAATCAACAGACAACCTACAAAATGGAAGAAAATTTTTGCAAGCTATGCATCTGACGAAGGTCTGATATCTAACATGTATTCAGAACTTGAACAAATTTACAATGAAAAACATATAACCACATTAGAAAGTGGGCAAAGGACATGAACAGACACTTTTCAAAAGAAGACATATGGCCAGGCATGGTGGCTCATGCCTGTAATCCCAACACTTTGAGAGGTCAAGGTGGGCAGATTATGAGGTCAGGAGTTTGAGACTAGCCTGGTCAAAATGGTGAAATGCTGTAACTGCTGAAAATCCAAAAATTTGCTGAGCATGGTGAGGAGCGCCTGTAATCCCAGCTACTCCAGAGGCTGAGGCAGGAGAATTGTTTGAACTCTGGAAGTGGAGGTTGTAGTGAGCCAAGACTGCACCATTGCACTCCAGCCTGGGTGACAGGGTGATACTTTGCCTCAATTAAAAAAAAAAAAAAAAAAAAAAGAGATATATGCAGCCAACAACCATATGAAGAAAAGCTCAGCATCACTGATCATTGATCATTAGATAAATGCAAATCATAACCACAATGAGATACCATCTCAAACCAATCAGGATGGCCATTATTAAAAAATCGAAAAATAACAGTTGCTGGTGAGGTTGTGGAGAAAAGTTAACACTTACACGTTGTTGGTGGGAGCATAAATTAGTTCAACCATTGCGAAAAACAATGTGGTGATTCCTTACAGACTTAAAAACAGACCTACCATTTGAACTTGCAATCCCATTACTGGGATATACTCAAAGAAACATAAATAGAAATATAAATTGTTCTAGCATAAGGGCATATACAGGTGTATGTTCACTGTAGTGCTATTCACAATAGTGAAGATGTGGAGTCAACCTAAATACCCATCAATTGTAGACTGGATAAAGCAAATGTGGTACATATATGCCAGGGAATAATACTATGTTATCATAAAAAAGAACAAGATCATACCATTAGCAGGAACACAGATGGAGATGGAGACCATCATTCTTAGCAAACTAATGCAGGAACAGAAAACCAAATACCACATCTTCTCACTTGTAAGTGGGAGCTAAATGATGAGAACTCACGGACACATAAAGGGAAACAACAGACACTGGGGCCTTTTAGAAGGTGGAGAAGGGGAGGAGGGAGAGGGTCAGGAAAAATAACTAATCGGCACTACAATCAATAATTGGGTGATAGTCTGTACAAGGAATCCCTGTGGCACAAGTTTACCTACGTAACAAACCTACATGTGTACCGCTAAACCTAAAATAAAAGTTAAAAAAGAAAAAAACTTTAATGTCATTAATATAAACTGACAGTCATTATCATTCATTATGAAACAGGATGTAACACGAAATATAAATTAAAGAGAAATAAAACATCAAATTAAAGCTATAAGTCATTGCTTAAAAAAAAGACAAGTTTCTTATCGTCTTAATGATATTGTTGAAGTAGACAGTAAAAACTAAATTGAAAATTAAGGAAAAACAATGACAAAGATCAACTGATAAACTAACAAGTATAAAATTAGTACATCTTCATTTAACCCATTTTCATGTATTTTTATTCCTTACAATTGTTCCTAAGAACTATGGGTGCTAAATATTCTGGGCATTAAAGGGAGGTAGAGAAGTAAAATTAATGCCTATTTAAGAATATTTCACTTAGTGCTGACCAAATTGAATTTACTTCATTACAGTCATTGATTAATTCTACCCTACTCTCGGTTTCTACTTTTTTTGTGTACATGACATGCAGAGGCAATGTGTGCCAAATACAGATTCTGACCCCTAAATTTGTAACACAAGCTGACAGGCCAACTATCCTCAACACGATTTATTTGCTTAAAGACTATGTTCAGCATAGATGAATTCCAGAGTGTGTAGTATTTTGCTCTTTGTTCATAACAAATATTTCTGGACAAATAGCTTACTTTTCTAGCATTTGTTTATATTGACTGATTTGCAAGGATTCCAGATTTACACTAAAGCAAACACTATTAGTGGTGAGCCAATTTTGTGTCCTATTTCTCCAAGTTTAATATTTTATGTGTTTCCTTTCAATATGCAGGATATATCATGGTCAAAACACATTTTTCTAATACCGTTTTTCATACTAAACTTTTCATCTGTCACAATTATGAGTTTGTATTTGTAATAGCTGTTATAGCCAAAAACACTTTGAAAGCTAACATTTCTCTGTGTTACTTATTTCTTGACTCCTTTTAATGCAATATTTTTGCCCAAAAATTCAAATAAAGCACAGTATATTCCACTTGTGAGTTCATAAGTTGAGCATCATATGTTTAAAGCTACTTTACATAGGCAAGTTTGTCAAATAATATTAAAATAAGAGTCAAGAGTCATTTATTGTTGAGTCTGATATGGGACAATCAACAAGGTTGCTTGATTCATCTAGCAGTTTTAAATGTAAGATGCTATCGCTGAATGAATACACACTCAAACAAAAGCACATAGGAAACAGAATAGTATATTTATACTTGCAAGCAATGTAGAAAGTTATCAGTCTGATGTTTCTTCTCATTCCATTCCAGCATGTACCATAGCTGAAAATGAAATTTTTAGATATACTTTGGTTTCAGCTTTGAAGAGAGAATTGCTCTATTTGTAGCAGTTACAGTGTTTGCCAATGAAAGATTTATATAATTTAATTATTTCAACTTCAGTGCCTAGTAAAAAGTGTGGGAGGTCTTGAGGCAGGTAGTAGGAAGTAATACATGCAGCCTTTAAAAATTTTTATTTTATTTTATTTTATTTTTTGACACAGAGTCTCACCTCACTCTGTCACCCAGGCTGAAGTGCAGTGGTGAAATCTTGGCTCACTGCAGCCCCTGCCTCCCAGGTTCCAGGGATTCTCATGCCTCAGACTCTTGAATAGCTAGGCTTACAGGCATGTGCCACCACACCTAGTTAATTTTTTTGTAGTTTTTGGTAGAGACAGAGTTTCACCATGTTGACCAGGCTGCTCTCAAACTCCTGGTGGCCTCAAGTGATCCACCTACCTTAGCCTCCCAAAGTGCTGGGATTACAGGCCCGAGCCACCATGCCTGGCCTGAATTTTGTTATAACAAAATTTCTTTTTATTCTCCTACTAATAATCCCACATCCTGCAGCAAAGGAAAATGGATTTATCATATAATAATACATATACAAAACAATGCATTGGGGAATGTTTATTTGGAAATGAGGTGCTGTGTAGTAAAAGACACATGTTCATGTTCTTTGCTCTCTCTTTGATGTTCTCTGTTACGTGATATTGAGCAACTTGCTGACCACAGTATCTCTCTCACAGTCTTTTGAAATTTCTTCTCCCTTGTGGCTAGACAGTAATAAAACCCTATATTACTTAGAAATGTTTGCTTCTAATGGAATCCCAAATTGTACTTGCTTCAGTTAATTTTTTTTGAAAAAATAATTTATTGACATGTAACTAAAAATACTGGTTTCAGATATAGAAAGACCAAATTCCCAATGAATATTCTGAAGGTTCTTATAGTGTCATTCTCAGTTTGGTTTATCAGCTCATCAAAGGGATAAATACTTTTCTAAAAACTGTGGTGCTTGGAAGGCTGAAGTACAAGATAGTTTGAATCTGGGAGGCAGAGGTTGCAGTGAGCTGAGATCATGCCACTGCACTCCAGCCTGAGAGACAGAGAGAGATTCTGTCTCAAAAATAAAAAATAAAAACTCTGATGACAAGTCTCTGGTAAAATGTTGACCCAGTTTTGGTCAATTTCTGAAACAAACAGATTGGAGTTGGGACTATTCTAGTTGAGCATGCCCAGATTTTATTTCACCGTTTTGCTAAAGATTATGGAAAGAAACTTTAGCCATATCACATGAGAGAAAAGTATAAAAAGAATGAAGTGTCACACATTGAATTGTATTGTTTAGCTATTTCTGCATAATGAAATATTCTAAAACTTGTTGTTTTAAAACAGTGAATATTTAGTATTTGTGTTAAGTCTATAGTTATCTGGGTGATTCTACTGATGGCTGGATTCTAGCTGGTTCAGCCTGTCTTAACCGTGCTTGTTCTTACGTCTGCAGTTACCTGTTGTGGGTTGAGTGGACCTGGATTATGTAAGATGACCTTGGCTGTTATGACTTGGCTGTGATTCACATTCTATCTCATTCTCCAACAGAAGAATGTAAACTTGTTCTCATGGCGGAGAAAGGGCTTCAAGCAGAGAGTGGAAAAAACAGAAGCCTCTTGGGTCTAGGTTCAGAAATTGCTTGTCCTATCTACTGCATTCTACTGGCCAAGCCAGGCCATCCCAGATTCAAGGATGAAGAAATATACTATGCCTCTTAATACAGTCCCCTCTTAGTGGGGTCACCAGGTCAGATCCAAAGGGCAAACTTATAATGCAAAGGGCATAAATAGAAGGAGTAGTGGAAATTTAGGAACATTAGTACAACTAACCTGAAGCACCAGTAAAGGGAAAAAGTAAAGCTGGGCAGGAGAAATAAATTTTAAAAGATATCTTTACTGCTGACTTTAAATGCAGACTGTGACTTTTGTGGTTAAGACCTTCCTTAAGCTTCTGGCTTAAGGCTTAGGCTAAACTCAGCTTTATAAATCCCATAATTCTTCCAACATAAATAATGATTTCTCAAAGATAATAAAACAGTAACTTGTTCCCCATTAGTTTTCTCTCTCTTGCCTGTATCTTCCTCAAGAGCCCTATAAGGAATGTGTATTTTTCAGAGAACTTGTGGGTGTTTCTGTGCTACATGCCCTTACAAATCAAAACCCAACTCTGATTTCTAACTTTGGCTGAAATATTAATCCCACTTGTCTGGACTCTATAATTTATCCAGGGCTTTTACAAGAGTGACTTTTTAGCTCTCAAATAGCTCGGCAAATAATGTATTTATTTTGATCCATTTTTTTTTTTTTGAAAGAAAAAAAGGAACTTTCTAAATTAGTGTCTAAGCAAATTGGAGACACATGGGGGAGGGCTTGCCTACCAACACTTTTTTAGTCAAACATAGAATAGGCGACAGCTATTACATGCGCGAATGTGAACAACAGTTCTAGGGTCAATCAATTTTTCTCAATGTGACTGAAAATACACATAGCGCTAGAGAAGTCTAGGCACTAGGTCAGATCCAAAGGGCAAGTATTTTAAATTAGTAAAATTTCTTTCTTTTACACCAAGCTTGTACAACTTGTAACCCAATGCCACCCAGGACAGCTTTGAATGTCATCCAACACAAATTTGTAAACTTTCTTAAAACGTTATGAAATTTTTTTTGCAGGCTTTTTTGTTTTTTAGCTCATCAGCTATCATTAGTGTTAATATATTTTGTATGTAATCCAAGAAAATTCTTCTTCAACTGTGACCAGGGAGGCCAAAAGATTGGACAACCCTGTTTTACATCATTGCTAACAGCATAATAAATTAGGTCAGTGATAGTTATCAGAAGGTTTTTTTATTTTATCATGTTATTTCATGTACCCAAATTTACATATTTTCAATGGTTTTAAAATTGTGATGCAATTAATATTCTTACATATATATTAGATACTAATTTTAAAAATAAAGAAAATTTATTTCCATGCATCACTGTATTATGGCTTTGGATAAAATAAATAGTGTTAAGATAAATGAATCATATTTTTAGAAACTAATATTATGCACTTTTCACCATTTTAAAAGAATGTTAAGAAAAATTTATTAATAAGTTCATTAGGAGAGGGTGATATCTTAAAGGCTATATTGTTAATTCTGACTTTTGTTTAATGTATTCAAACAAATTATTTTATTTAAATGAATATCCAGAAATAATAAAGAAAATGTTAATAGGTTTATTTTTTAAATGCTGTACCTTGTGTTTAATTCAACAAGCAAACATGATTTGTAATATTTACAATCATTTAAAATAACATCCCAACTCTGTGCAAATAGCGTTTTCTCACTGGGGAGGATATTAATTAGTAAAACACAAGAAACATATACTGTAAGAGAAGACCTGTGCAGTTTTTTTTTTTTTAAATTTAGTCACAATAACATTATCCAAACAGGTTACCATTTTCTTTACAGAAGAGTAAAATCAGCCTCTAAAATGATGTCTTGATGATTATGTTCATTACTCGGGTGTTAGCACTGTGTAAAGGACAATGACCTCAGTCTCTCCTTTTCACAAAATGAAAGCTCTTATAGCAGAAAACAGCACCACAAATAAGACATTTTATGGAGGTCTTACTTTACTCTCTACCCATATAATTCTATAAAGTAGAGGGGTAATTTACTTTGCAGAATAAATTTGCACAGCCAGGGATTCTGGTCCATAAATGTATTAGTAATGTTTTCATATTTTCATTGAGGCATAAATTGTCAACTGTATTAAAAGCAGAGACAACCAGAAACTGTCTCCCAAAAAATAAAATAAATTACCTAATTCACAAAACCCAGAATGTAACACAAAATAATTAATGTGGAAACAATGAAAGAAAATCAGATTCAAAGATTTAAATATATAATTACTATTTCTTATATAATTAATTTCTGGTCCATATATGTAGATTTTATTTCAGATTCTAATTTGGTAGTCTGAAAACATGTTTTTATATTCTTGAATACAGCTGAAAATTAGACAGCACTGCCATGTTTGCAAATATCTTCTGATATGGAAGAGACACAGGATTCTACATAATGCAGAAATGGAAAGTCTTGCATCCATTTTTCTGGATAGTTCAGCTGAATACAGATTTGCTTTTATTTTTGAGGGTAACACTTTCATAAACTGAATAGACTTTAATTCCACCTGTGATATATCATATGTGGATTGAACCTAGAGGCATATTACATGTAAGGCTGAAATTACTACTGCTTGATAAACTACCAGAGAGATGTATTCATTCTTTCCAGCTGATAATTTATTACTCAATATACTGAATAAGCAATGTATTAAAATGCACTCTCTGAGCTTTCTAAGCTCTTGGTCTTCCAATTAACAAGTTAGCATCAGCTCAAACTCTTATCTGACTCACTATGATATAAAATCCAACTTTGTAAATTAGGGATATATTGACTGTTATATTTTTACATTTGATTAAAATCTGAAAAATTTTCATGCAATATTGTTGTTTGGAGTTAGAAAAGAAGTTGAAGTATTTCCGGCCAGGAAAAAAAAATGTGTTAATTGAGTGCTTATTGATTAGTTTATTTGAACCATTCATGATAAGAAATCATCAGAATAATCATCCTTTCCTTTAGCTTGAAATGAAATTAATTTTATTTTAAACTCTTTTAATGCCCTTTAATATTGAAAATATAATGCTGCGATAAGTAAAGTGGTATTTATTCACCATTTCTCAGACAAGTTTAAGAAAAATTAAAAATTTTAATTGTATTTGATTTGACCACTGTTAAGACGATTAGTTTTCCTTATCATATGGACATAATTTTAATATTTACTTTTGGAATAAGAGTAGAAAAATGAGGACAAAGGATGAGCAAGAAGGAGAGGATGAAGAGTCAAGGTAGGGTAGTGGGGAGTAGAAAGAGGATAAAGAACTGAAAGAAAGAATTGTTACGGTTTAAAATATATCACTTAGCTATCAATTCATCACTAATACTAAGCCTATACAACATGGCATTAAGTTGTACATTAAGAATTACAAAGTTAATTTTTATGCATAGAAGGCTGTTCTGGATTCAAATGTGAAATGGCTATTTTGACTCATAAGATTTTCTAGTTTGTGGGGTTTTAAAAATATTTTTCCATTTTTTTTATTGTGGAAAAATAAATGTAAAAAAAATTTGCCATCTTACCCATTTTTAAGTATACAGCTTGGTGGTGTTGAACACATCTCCATAACTCTTCATGGCGTAAAGTGGAAACTCTGTTCCCATGAGTCAATAACTCTTTATTCTCTCCTCCCCAGGCCCTGGTACCCACCATTCTACTCTATTTCTCCATGATTTTGACAATTCTAAATATCTTATATATGTGGAATTAACAGTATTTTTCTTTCTGTGACTGGCTTATTTCATTTAGCCACGATTTGTTTTTAGTTTGGCAAATATATAGGTTATATACAGAAGTTCTGTCTTAGTGATTCAGTTTATACATGTATATGCAATGGAAATGAAAAATTAGTCAATTATTAAGCTAATCTATTTCCAAAATAGTTTTCACAATTGAATTTCACTATATCATTTTTAAATGTTTCATAGCTTTCATCCCTAATTCACTTATCATAAGGAAACAGAATAGCATACCTATACATCACTAGAGAGAGAACTTGATATAAATATTTTTGCAGGACCTATATAAAATGTTATAGTAATACATATGGTACACACCTAGAAAAATATAAATACATATGTATAACTACATTGATATATGGACATTTTTATCATTATTTATTCAGAATTTAGATTACTCTGACTTTTCAACTTATTTGTGATAAGCGTCAATTCAAATAACAAGTCAATGAGATTATTTTACATATATAGACACTGTGTGATTCTTACACAGGTTTTCATCCTACTGAATAATAAAGACAGGCTACCTAACACACAGCGTCAATCTAGAAATAAAACCGAACACTTTGCAAAATAACATGGAAGATAATTTGTGTTCTTAAAGAATTACCAAGATTCATTTTCTTCCCTAATGTCACTGTTGCATGACTTTGCACATCTTTGAGATTTTTCTGGAGAAAGCTTCTACTCAAGTATTTTTGAATCATAGGTAAAGCTTTTATTGTTTTCTCAATTTGAGTTTTTACGAGACTATATGTGAACCCTGCTTTTTGCCAACAGTAACAAAACATGTGGGTTGTTAGGTTATCTAGGCCCAGCAAAACTTCAAATGCAACAAAATGAACAACAACAATAAAGATAATAATAATCTACCAAATTTTTCCATTTCTATTGATTGTTCTTCCTATTACAACTTCTGACATATGCATTGGTTAACCATTGACTTTTATCAAAAGCAATTATAAGCGTCCATTCCACCATGACACTACAAAATCTAGGAAGATTGTAATGAAGGTTTCAGGTCACTCGTGTTGTGCAGTGATTCACACTTTACGTTATAATTGCATTGGAGATTGGAACATCTGTGACTAAATCTAACCTGACTGAAAAACTGATCATAATATCAACTTTATATATGATATATTACAGTCATACAAAAGAATACAATTATGTCTTTTGCAGCAAGAGGGATGGAACTGGAAGTTGGTATCTTTAGTTAAATGACTGAGAAACAAAAAGTTAAAATATGTGTTCCCCATTAGAAGTGAGAACAAAACAATGGGTACATATAGGTATACACAGTGGAATAAAATACACTGGAGGGAGGCCAGGGATAGCATCCTACCTATTGGGTTCAATGCACACTATTCAGATGATGGGTACACTAAAAGCCCAAACTTCACCACTATGAAATATGTCCATGTGCCAAAACTGCACTTCTACCCCTAAGTCCATAAAAAAATAATTTTAAAAAATAAAATAAAATTGTATTTAAACTCATACATCAATTTCTAAGAATAAGTGAACCAACATTTCTGAAAATAAATAAAAATTGTCATCACTTATACATTAGAATATTTTAAAAACATGTAAAGAGGTATCAAAATATATAAAATCTGAATTATTATTATATATGTTGGGTGTATACTAATGTAACCTTCAAACTAGCAAACCCCAGTTTATCAGAAGTTTATAAGAGAAGGGGGTTTTCTGCCTACTGAGGGCTACTCATATGTATATAGCATGTAGTCTTCTGCTTTTCCCAAAGCAAGTATCAATGAATGCTTATATCTAAAAACTATATTCATATTATTTCTGCAAATCAAATAATTAAGTTCCACTTATTTATATGTTTATTTCTCAAAGGAAATATAAAACTAATTTGGAAAATACATCATGAGCTTTTTTGCACTATTCAAAAACAGCTCAGAGTTATTTATGTATTTGAGATAGAGTCTCACTCTGTCACCCAGGTTGGAGTGCAGTGGTGCGATCTCAGCTTACTGTGACCTCTGCCTCCCAAGTTCAAGTGATTCTCCTACCTCAGCTTTCTGAGTAGCTAAGATTGCAAGCATGTGCCACCACGCCAGGCTAATTTTTTGTATTTTTAGTAGAGATGGGGTTTCACTATGTTGGTTAGTCTGGCTTCAATATTTATTCTTAATATGTGAAAATTATTGCATGCTTACATATAGATGGTATGGGCTTTCCAAGTAGGTACCATATCTGGCTCATCAAGTAATTATCACAGTGCCTAATCCAATGCCTGACACAAAGTAAACATTCAATAAATATTCAAAGAAAAAAAGTGAATTTAATATATTAGTTTATAGGATGGTAAGTATTCTATCCACTAATTCTGATTCCTCAGTCTGGTTTGGAGATTATATAAATACATATATGTGAATGATAGTGTGGCCATAAATAAATAATACCACTTTCTCCCTAGGTAAAGCTCAAAATAATTTTGGTTAAACAAGGATTATAACCCTTTTTAATTTCTTGCAATTAAGGATGGGAAAACACCCTTGTCCTATGACTCTTTCAGAAAAATACTCTCTAAGAATTTTTTTAGAATTTCACAACAGTTCAAGCTGTAATTGTAATTAAAAATTACAAGACAGTAATAAGAGTAAAGCTATTCCCTCTGTAAATTCAACTAAATCATAAGTGAATTCTACTCCAAAATTCATACTGAAAATAATGTAAATTCTAAATAACTTTTCCCACTAATTTATTCTATAAGCATTCTGTTATGATTCTAAATAAATGATAACGAAGCATACAATGACCCCATCTTGTTAGATATATGAATCTAATTTTTCCTATTAAATATTATACTTGGTCAATGTATTTCTGACTATGGCAGAGTGTGCTTTTCATAGGTAACCACAACAATGCCTTCCAACTCACATAATCATCTCCCTGAATCTGGAAACATAGTGAAGGTGACTCCACAACTCTTGTGGAATTATATAATGACACACACATTTATCTTGTTTCTGAGGATGCTCCCATTTGGAATACAGTCGCTATGTTGCAAGCAAACTAAAATTAGCCCTCACGGAGAGTAGGTTTCAGCTGACATCCCAGTGGAGGTTCCAGCTGACATTTAGCATCAATCCCTACTTATATGAGAAGTCATCCCTTTTACCAGCCATCGAGTCACCTCTAACCTTCGTGTATTTCCAGCTGAAACCCATACTCTGTGGAAAACAACTAAGCTTATCCCCGTACTGAACAAGAAGACTTTAAAATTCCCCTCAATTTGACTAATCTTAGACAGGTTCCTTCCTGACTGCAGATCCAAGACCTTTCTTTTATAGAGCATTTACTTGAGAAAACGTGCAATTATAAACTTTTTCTCTGCCTCTATGAGATGTAAACCTTCTTCCCATCTCTCACCAGTTTTACAATGAATGTCTTCCTTAAAGTCTTGGAAACCATCCCTTTGAAATGTGTAATCATGTAAGGGGATATTGTCCCTAATTTTGAATCTCTGTGGGAGGTTAGGAGTCTAACTTTAAGCAAAGATAGATGACCTAATCACTTTGCCCAATCTCTTTGCTAATGTTGCTAATAATGTCTTTGCTAATATTTTTTCATTAGCTTATTCCAAGATTTAAAAATTCTCCAGCCTTTTCTTTCAGTGAAATTGAATATAATCACTCTCCTTTATTGAAATAGTCTTGATACATATTTTAAGAGCCTTGAATAAAGTCTTCTTTACCTTTTTTTTTATTTTTCTAGAAACAGGGTCTTGTTATGTTGCCAAGGCTGACCTCAAACTCTGGCCTCAAGTGATCCTCCTGTCTCAGCCTCTGGAGTAGCTGGGACTACAGATTCCTTGCCATTTTTAACAAGTGTCCAGAACATTTTTTTTTTCTTTTATAGCTCCTGGTTGAACTTTTAGCCTACAGAATTCATGTACATTTTAAATGTTTTTATGTCATTAAGTTTAGGGTTATTTTATTATAAGAAATAGTACTTAGAACACAGTTTATCCTGAGAAAAATTATCACTGCAATATATAGTTGAAATGGTATATGAATTGAAATATAAGTTAACAGTACTATTTTAATGTAAATGATTAGAAGAAAAAATAGGAAGATTAATAATTTTAAATTGATCCTTTTCTCAAATACACCACAATTTTTTAAAATTAACCTTTGCCACAGAAACCTAACACAATTAATGCTGGGAGGGAGGAAATTGTTCACCTCCTCTTGGCCAACAATTGGACTTATGACTACTGTCAGAGAATGCACATGACCAAGGTTAGATTTACCATTCATTCTTTGTCACTACTATTAACCTCAAGTCTTAATCACTGTTATCAATTCTATTTTTACCCTAATCATAATCTTTCTTTGTCAATTCAAAGTTTAAGCCTTCTCCATTCTTCTCATATGTTTTTTTCAACTCTCTTTTATTCATCAGTGTAAACAGAAGCCAAGAAACCAATTATAGTGTAGACTCATCTGTTTTATTACACTTTTTTCTTTTTTCAGGTTTAGTAAAAGAGAGACCACTCCTTCTGTCTTAGGCCAGTTCCTTCAACTACACCTTACATTTCAACACCTTCCACATTCTCAGTAGAAACTTACACCATAGAGACAGACAATAATAGATTTAAAGATTTCTATAGACATTTTGTTAGTAAATATAATAATTTTATTTCACTTTCATATTGGTTGACTTTTCAGCAGCATTTGAGAGTATGTATCTGCAAACCAAAAGCTCAGAAAACAAAAGCAAAAATAAGCAAGTGGGACTACAAAAAACTAAAAAGCTCTTGTGTGCACACACACACACACACACACAGACACACGCACACACATACACACAAAATAACACAGTGAAGAGTGAAGAAAATCTAATGATTAGGAGAAAAAGAATTGCAAGCCATACATTTGTTCAGGTGTTAATATCCAAAATATAAAAGGAATTCACACAACTCAGCAGAAAAAAGAACACAAACAACCCAATTAAGAAATGAGGAAAGAACCTGAATAAACATTTTTCCAAAAAAGACATACAAATGCCAACAGATATATAAGATGGTGTTCAACATCACCAATTGGCAGTGGAATGCAAATCAAAACCACAGTGGGATATCACCTCCCACCTGTTAAGATGACAATTATCAAAAAGACGAGATAACTAGTGTTGGTGAAGCTGTGGAGTAAAGGGAACCCTTGTATACTCTTGATGGTAATGTAAATTGGTACAATTCTGGAAAAATTCTGGAAAACATTATGGAGGCTTCTCTAAAAATTAAAAATAGAACTACTGTGTGACTCAACAATCCTTCTTCTAGATATAAAAGAAATAAAAATAGCACCTAGTAAAACAATCTTTACTCCCATGTTCATTTTAGCATTACTCGTAATATTCAAGATATGAAAACAGCCTAAGTGTCCATTGACAGATAAAGGGATTAAAACTTAATATATTAATATGAAATGGATTATATATATTGCAATATTATATATATATATATATATATATATTTTACAGCATTATTCAGCCTTGTAAATGAAGAAGATACTTTTATTTGTGACAGCATAGATGTTGTTACAACATTCATGTTGGTAACCCAGAGGACATTAGGCTAAGAGAAATAAGCCAGACACAGAAAGAAAAATATTTCATGATTTCACTTCTACGTAGCAAACAGAGAATAGAACAGTGGTTACTGGAGAAATCAGGGAAAAGAAATAGAAGGAAGTGGATCAAAGGTTATGAACTTGCAGCTATGTAGAATGAATAGGTCTAGAGCTCTAATGCAGGTCATGAGGGTTATAGTTACCAATATTGTATTGAATACTGAAAATTAACTAAGAGAGTAGATTTTTAGCCACTCTTGTTTTAGGAAAAAAATGTAATTATAAAAGGTGATGGAGAGAATAATTTGCCTGACTGTAGTTATCATTTCACTACATGTATTAATTCATTTTCAGGCTGCTAAAAAAATTTACCTGAGACTGGGTAATTTATAAAGGAAAGAGGTTTAATGGACTCAGTTCCACATAACTGAGGGCCCTCACAGTAATGGCATAAAAGATGATGGAAGAGCATAAGTACTTCTTACATGGCAACAGGCAAGAGAGAGCGTGTGCAGGGGAACTCTCCTTTATAAAGTCATCAGGCCTTATAAGACTTACTAACTTTCACCAGCTTGGCATGGGAAAAACCTGCCTAATGATTCAATTACCTCTCCCTGGGCTGCTAATAAAAACACACCCAAGACTAGAAAATTGATAAAGAAAAGTGGACTCGCAGTTCCACATGGCTGGGGAGGCAGAGATGAAGAAAGAGCAAAGGGACATCTTACATGGTGGCAAGCAACAAAGAGAACGTGCAGGGGAACTCCCCTTTATAAAGCCATCAGATCTCATGAGACTTACTCACTCCTATGAGAATAGCACAGGAAAAACCTGCCCCCATGATTCAATTGCTGCCCACCAGGTATCTCCTACAACATCTGGGGATTATTACAATTCAAGGTGAGATTTGAGTGGGGTCATAGAGCTAAACCATATTATTCCACACTTGGCCCTTCCCAAATCTTATGTCCTTACATTTCAAAACCAGTCATGACTGGTTGGCCCAAGGGCCTCTGGGAAAAGTACATATATGAAAAAAACTGCCATCAATTTCCTGTACCACTCCAATTTTTAGGCTTTATGATTTTGATTACTTTTATTCACTCTAGCATTCTTTTTTTTTTTCCTTTTTTTTTTTTTTTTTTTTTTTGCAGACAACATGATCATTTATTAGCAAAGCCAATGAAATTTACAAAACAAGGTATTAGAATTCATAAGTGAGTTTTGCAAGGTTGTAGAATACAAGATCAATATACAAAAATCAATTATATTTCTATATACCTTGAGCAACTTTTTCTTTTTTTTTTTTCCATTTATTTATTTTATTGCATTTTAGGTTTTGGGGTACATGTGAAGAACATGCAAAATTGTTGCATAGGTACACACGTGGCAGTGTGATTTGCTGCCTTCCTCCCCATCACCTACATCTGGCATTTCTCCCCTTGCTATCTCTCCCCAGCTTCCCACCCCCCACCCTCCCTCCCCTATTTCCCCCCAACTGACCCCAGTGTGTAGTGCTCCCCTCCCTGTGTCCATGTGTTCTCATTGTTCAACACCCGCCTATGAGTGAGAACATGCGGTGTTTGATCTTCTGCTCTTCTGTCAGTTTGCTGAGAATGATGGTTTCCAGTTTCATCCATGTCCCTACAAAGGACCCAAACTCATCGTTTTTGATGGCTGCATAATATTCCATGGTGTATATGTGCCACATTTTCCCTATCCAGTCTATCGTCGATGGGCATTTGGGTTGGTTCCAGGTCTTTGCTATTGTAAACAGTGCTGCAATGAACATTCGTGTGCACGTGTCCTTATAGTAGAACGATTTGTAATCCTTTGGATATATACCCAGTAATGGGATTGCTGGGTCAAATGGAATTTCTATTTCTAGGTCCTTGAGGAATCGCCACACTGTCTTCCACAATGGTTGAACTAATTTACACTCCCACCAACAGTGCAAAAGTGTTCCTATTTCTCCACATCCTCTCCAGCATCTGTTGTCTCCAGATTTTTTAATGATCGCCATTCTAACCGGCGTGAGATGGTATCTCAGTGTAGTTTTGATTTGCATTTCTCTGATGACCAGTGATGATGAGCATTTTTTCATATGTTTGTTGGCCTCACGTATGTCTTCTTTTGAGAAGTGTCTGTTCATATCCTTTGCCCACTTTTGAATGGGCTTGTTAGTTTTTTTCTTGTAAATCTGCTTTAGTTCTTTGTAAATTTTGGATATCAGCCCTTTGTCAGATGGGTAAACTGCAAAAATTTTTTCCCAATCTGTTGGTTGCCGATTCACTCTAATGATTGTTTCTTTTGCTGTGCAGAAGCTGTGGAGTTTGATTAGGTCCCATTTGTCTATTTTGGCTTTTGTTGTCAATGCTTTTGGCGTTTTGGTCATGAAGTCCTTGCCTACACCTACGTCCTGAATGGTTTTGCCTAGATTTTCTTCTAGGGTTTTTATGGTGTTAGGTACTCTAGCATTCTTATTTCTCCACTGTGTTTACTCTATGCAGCCCCATAGCTTCAGTTGCCACTTATATACTTCCATCTCAGAAAACTATATTTTCAGTGAAGCTCCAGTTTCAAAGTTTCAAAAATATATAATCAATTGTCTCCTGAATATGTACATTTTAAGGTCTTACAAGCAAATGAAACCAGAAGAGAAGTTTTTAGCACAGGCGAAGAGATCAGAAAATAGAGAAAAAGAAGGAAGAGCATTCAAAAGGATATATATGACATGTGACATAGAAGGTTCCCAAATGAGAATGAACTGCAGTGCCAGAACAATAATGTAAATAGAGTAAATACAATGCATATTATGTCTGGTGAGGGAACAAATTAAAATGGGGGGAAATAAGTAGGGAGGTCAAGTTCCTGAGATTATTATGCAAGGAGGGTGATCCAGGATGTCTGTAGTGCTATTAAAAGCTGAACAAGGCTAAGAGAGATGACAGAGACCTATTTACTCTGTAGTAGAAAAGGTAATAAGAAATTGTTATATACAATATTATTTATTATATAGGATTTATTAAGTGTTGGAGTGCTGGACGCTATTATGAAAATTTTAAGTATATTAACTCGTTTATCCTAGCAACCGTGTTCTTAAGCAGAAACTCTTATTATCCCAATCTTTCAAGTAAAGGGTGTGTGAAGAGTTGTACAGCTTGCCCAAGTTCAAGAAGATAAATAAGAAGTAAGGGTAAGACATAGTCTCAGCTTTACTGACATGAGTTCATGCTTTATGGCATCTGTCACAGTTTTAAAGCTGAAAAAATAACCCCTTCTTTGAACAAATTTTAGTCAGATTTCTCTAAGCCCTTCTCCTGACTTGACCTCAACCTTGGCCCCCATCCTTGCAAAGCATGCATAGACCAGTTATAGCAAAAATTCTACTAAGTCAGTTTAACAAAAATTCCCCACCCTTGATATCTGATCATTCTTCACATGTAAGGAAATTTATAATCTCTTAACTTTGATAGCTTATCCCCCAGCCTATCTTCAGCAAGAAATATGTAAAGTTTGCTTAGAAACAATTCCTCCACCCTGCAGTTTCCTCTTAGTAATTTTTATATTGATTCCTTTAATTCTGCTGGTTGACTCTATTTCCACCGTCTTTGCTGTACTCAGAGTTGACAGTGATTTCACTACCCAATTGCAAAAGCTTTGATGGCTATTGCAATAGGGCTAAAGAGTCTTCCTCCTCAACAAACTATGCCCTGAAGGAACATACCTCAAAATAATAAGAACTATCTATGACAAATCCACAGCAAACATCATACCGAACAGGAAAAAGCTGGAAGCATTTCCCTTAAGAACTGGAAGAAGATGAGCATGCCAACTCTGGCAACTCATATTCATCATAAAACTGAGAGTCTTAGCCAGAGTAATCAAACAAGAGAAAGAAATAAAAGGCATTACATGGGAAAATAGGAAGTCAGATTATCTCACTTCACTAAGGGTATGATTCTATACCTAAAAATCCCTAAGGATTCTGACAAAAATTTTTTACAACCAATAAACAATTTAGTAAAGTTTCAGAATACAAAATTAATGTACAAAAATCAGTAGCATTTCTATATACCAGTAGCTTTCAAGGTGAAAGGCAAATCAGAAATGCAGTAAAATTTATAATAGCTACAAAAAATACCTAGAAATATGTCTAACCAAGGAGGGGAAAAATCTCTATGAGAATTTGTAGAGAGAGGAAAACATTTCATGCTTGTGGATCATTAAAATGACCATTTCTCTCAAAGCAATCCAGAATGCTATTCCTATAAAACTACTGCTGTCATTTATCACAGAAATAGAAAAATATATTCTATAAATCATATGTAACCAAAAAGAGTCCAAATAGTCAAAGCAGTCCTAAGTGAAAAGAACAAGCCAGAGACATCACATTCATCTATTTCAAGCTATACTATAAGGCTACAGTAACCAAAACAGCATGGTACTAGTACAAAAACAGGCACATAGACCAATGGAACCAAACAGAAATCCCATAAATACGACTACACACCTACAACTATCTCCAAAGTCAACAAAAATAAGAAATGAGGAAAGGACTCCCTGTTCAATAAGTGGTACTGTGATAAATGGCAAGCCATGTGCAAAAGAATGAAACTGGACCCTGCCTTTCACCATAAACGAAAAGTAACTCAAGATGGATTAAATATTTAAGTGTAAGACTTCAAGCTATAAAAATCCTAGAAGAAAACCTAAAAAATACCCTTCTCAACATCAGACTTGGAAAATAATTTATGGTTAAGTCTTCAAAAGCAATTACAACAAAAACAAAAATTGACAAGTGGGATCTAATTGAACTAAAAAGCTTTGCACGAAAACTATCAATGGAGTATACCAACAATCTACAGAATGGGAGAATATATTCATAAACTATGCATCTGACAAAGGTTTAATATACAGACTCTGCAAGAAACTTAAATCAACAAGCATAAAACAAAAAACCCCATTTTAAAAATGGACAAAAACCATGAACAAACACATCTCAAAAGAAGATGTACAGGTAGCCAACATAGATATAAAAAAGTACTCAGCAGCAGCAGCAGTCATCAAAGAAATGCAAATCAAACCCGCAACAAGATACCATCTCTTAACAGTCAGAAGAGGTATTAACAAGTGATAAAAAAAATAATATGCCAGCAAAGCTGTGGAGAAAGGAGTTGCTTATACAATGTTGGTGGAAATGTAAATTAGTTTAGCCACTGTGGAAAGCAGTTTGGAGATTTCTCAAAGAACTTAACACAGAACTACAATTTGGTCAAACAATCCCATTATTTTATTTTAGATATATAAACATCCCATTATTGTTTATACATCTAAAATAAAACCACTAATTCTACCAAAAAGACACATGCACTCATATATTAACTGCAGTACTATTAACAATAGCAAAGACATGGAGTCAACCTAGGTGCTCATCAATGGTTAACTGGATAAATAAAATGTGGTACATCATGGAATACTATGTAGCCATAAGAAGTAAGGATATTACACCCTTTACAGTAACATGAATGCAGCTTGAGGCTGTTATCCTAAGTGACTTAATGCAGAAACAGAAAACCAAGTACAGTATGTTCTCACTTATAAGTAGAAGCTAAACCCTGAGTCCACGTGGACATAAACATGAGAGCAATAGACACTAAGGACTGCTGGAAGCAGGAGGGAAGAAAGGGGTGAGGGGCTGTCTATTGGGTGCTATGCTCATTGCCTGGATGATGGGATCATCCATACCCCAAATCTAACCATCATGCAGTGTTCCCATTTGACGGACTTGCACATGTACCCCCTGAATCTAAAATATAAGTTGAAGTTATTTTTTAAAATAAGTAAATAGATAAACATACTAGTAATTTTAGAGCAGTTCATATATATTGGCAAATTTTGTTGTGTTTCACCAGAGAGAACTTAAATGTTTAACATTATAGATATATTTGTGGGAATCATGGACTGTTATAAAACATCTTTAAGTTATTAATATATGAAAAATGTCTATGGTATTATGCAATTTTTAAGAGGACATGAAGAGATCAAAATGTCAGTAGTGATCATGTAATGGTAATTGAATAATGGGTGATTGCTACCTTTATGTGTTTTATATGTACATATTTGTTTGCAGTGAACACGTTTAACTTTCAAAATATGAAAATATAATGAATATTTTAAAAGTTAAATACTAATAATAAAGTCTTCCTTACTCTTTTAATAAATATGAGAATAAATTTTCCTTAACAGTTATGAAGCCATAATTTGAATAAGATCAGATTAATCATTGGATTTCTGAACTTCTCAGCCCGGATCCCAAGTGTTGACTTTTGAAATCTTTGTCTTCGCTCCTGATTGATAAGGGATTTATTGGTGATTTGACTCTTGAGCCAGTGCTCCAGATGATAATCTATTGAAGTACAGTAAGGATGGACTTTGATTCTTAGGGTTGCTGAACCCCCACTAAATATATGCTTTACCAGTTCTGCTGGGTTCTTCTATTGTTGGAATAATTATATTAAGGAAAATATATCTTAGCCTGTTCAGTTTGCTTTACCAGTACTACAGATTGAATATCTTGTAAACAAAGGAAATGTATTTCTCACAGTTCTGGAGATTGGAAAGTCCAAATCAAGGTATAGGCAGATTCAATGCCAGGTGAGGGACAATTCCTCACAGATAGTACTTTTGAACTGTATTCTCACATGAAAGAAGTGGCAAAAAAGCTACCTCATACCTCCTTTATAAGCACCTATCCCATTTAGGAGGGCACCACACTCATGATCTACTGATCACCCCAAAGTTCTGTCCCTTAATATCATCACCTTGGTAATTAGAATATCAGAATACAAATTTGGGTGAGACAAATACATTTAGGCAATAGCAATTTTAAACTTCAGAGGCTCCCCAAAATAGGCTCTTCTAAAACTTCTCTCTCCTCATAGCTCGCACTCCTCCTTCCTCATTTTGCCACCTTCAATTTTCTCTCCAGTTTCCTTGAATCCTTTGATAAGTTGACCTTCAAACTCCTATGTCTTCAAACCCTCTGTTCACCCCAGCCAGACTTTTTCCTTTCACTCACGCCTTTCAACTCCATATAGTAACTGAAAGTTTAGGACCCTTGATCTCCCACTGGGACCTCTCAAAGGATCCAGAGGCTCTGAAAACAACTACATGTCAGGTTAAAAGAAAATCTTAAAAGGCTCCTCCACAAATATTGGCAAAATGCATTAGTCCTCATATTGAACAGGTAACGTAAACTTGTTCCATGTCAGAAACACTGTTCATATAAAAATGTAAAATGGGGCAAAAATAAGAGACAACTGTTTTATATAAACCAGTAAGTTTATGTTATTTTGTTTACCTGACTCATGGCTAAGATTTTAGAATGGAAGCTATAAGGTCTTTGTTTCCATCTATTTGTATGTTTATGTATATATAGTGAATTTTTCTACTTCCATATAATATTACTAAATTAACTTGTAAAATCCTATTCAGAAGCACTATTCAAATTGCCTTAGCAATAAGCAAGCCTTTATATAAACTTAATATTCAGAAAATTTCCAAAAATATAGAAACTGACCTAAATGCTTTCTAAGCTCATGTGTATTGGGTAGATATCTATGGGATGTTTAAGATTATAAAAATTATAAATTCAACTTAAGAACAAATGTACAAATTAAGATGCAGTTAAAAATGTTATAATGCCTCAATATGAAAATAGCCTCCCAAATATTTTGGTAACTTACAACTTTACAGTTAAGTTAACTTAAATAATAGATATTCATTAAATATTTAAATCATTTCTAAGATGAACTACTGATTACAAAGAATGAGTTTTACTTTGTATGCTTTTGCGTTCTTATTTTTAAACAGTACAGAGAGGCTAAATATATTTGAGTATGTTAATTAGTAGGTTATTTTTGCTACAGTGAAAAGTTGCACTAAGAGGACACATAAAACTATCAAAATTGCTAGATGTTATATTCATTAAATTTCCCAGCTAGCCTGCTGTAGAATTCTAATACATACCAGACAATTCACAATTGTCTTCTTTCTGTTTTTTTTCTATAGAAGAAAGTTTACTAATGATTAAAAATTGTAATTAATATACGTAAATGAAAATACTAAAGGTAATAGGGATATAAGGTAAACCATTTTGTATGAAAAACATAAGGATTTGTTTTTGTTAAATGAAAATGATTTTGTCCTAAAGTCAAATGACTGATTTCTCCAGAAAAGAAAGAGGAAAATAAATAAAAAGTAAATAAAAGTTTTTAAAGCTTTGTGAAAAAGATATCTTGGAAAAGGTATTTTACCTTGTGTGTGCAAAGATGGCCAGCATCGAATGAATTTATTTATAATTTTTTAAATCAACTTTAACATAAAAATACACACATATAAAACTAGAGCTTGGTTTTATCTTGGTTACAATGACAAATTTTTCTTGGATTATTTGTTTGCTCTGAAGAGACGTTAAAAGTCTTTCTTTACCTTTTAAGTAACACGCCTAAAACAAAAAAAGATAATGTGTCTTATCAGAATATTTTCCTATATTTATGTTAACCTTTATGAATTTGATTATTCAAAAGAAATTAATCTTTTACTTTTCAAAAGAGCTAAAGATTTTTTATATTTATGAGACCTCATATAGTTACTTTTGAATTATTTTATTGCCACTTTGGCTAAATAGGTACAAAGGTATAGAGTATTGTTTCACAGTAACTCAGGATTTTCTTTAGTCAAATATTCAAAATTTTTGACAATTTTGACAATTTCCTCTTCCTAAAGTCAAAGCATAAATGAAATCTTAACATTGAACTTACTTTGAGACTTTCCATAGTGCTCATGGAAATTTTCAAGGAATTTTTTTCCACTTTTTTAAAAGAGGAATATTAAAAAGTTATTAGGTTTGTTTGATATCTTCGATCACATAAAAGTGTCAAATAAGAGATACTTTAATCTTTCATAGTTTACATATATAGTTAAAAATCGCCCATATAGGTATTTTGTAAATTTTTATAAAGTTCTTTGAAATTTGACAATACTCTTGCTGTCCATGATTTAGTGTTATCATCTCCTGTGTTAATGTTTTCAGTCATAATTCTAGTTATAAAATATTTTATGCCCCAGAAATTACATTCTTGGCAAATGAACTTTTATCGTATCTTTAACCACAGCCATTTTAAGTTTTTGTCATTCACAGGTAATTTTTGTTTTACTCTAATTTATCTCTGAAAGCACTTTCAATTAACTGTAGGCCAGAGTGCTTCACCTTCAGTATAAGGAACTGTTTCAAAGATCCATGAAAAGTACTATGGCAAGTATCTGGGGTATGGAATTTTGATGGAATTGCTTATGTAACTTTGAGACTATATCCACTATAGTGAAGTAGATGACAGGTTCATAAAACTGCAAACTCAAAATCAAGTGGCATAATAATTTATTACACAGAAGTGAATAAACTTATGAAGAGTGATTATTACTTTTTATGACTTGTATTTGGAGTATTTCTGGTTCTTTAATGTTCTGTGTTCTATGTTTAAGGGACCTCTTTCTATTTTTAAGTTATCTATAATTTATCTAAATTTATTAAAGTATACTTTCGTAAGCATAAATAAAACATTTATCTTTTCTCCCTCTTTGATCCCTCCAGAATTCAGAAACCCTTATTAAGTATTCCTATTTTATGGGAACATAATTATTTGCCTAAATTTAGTAAGAATCTTCCTAGCTAGTAACAGTACATATTTGGAAACATTAGTTACATAACCAAGGCTTAGATTGGAATGTCATATTTGAGAATGATGTGCATAGAATCAGATATAATCAGGCCGTTTTGTGGAACTAAGGTCAACTTTATGAAGACAATGCTCACAGAGCCCTCTTGGAAAAACTGGTCTGTTACTTAGGATACAAGCTAACTAGCCTTACATGTGAATAAGGATGGTTACTTCCCAGCAAGCCTGAGAAACTTAGGATAGTTTGAGGCACTCATGAAGAGAAGAATTCACTCAAATCTATAAGCATTGCGGGTGAAGTCTGATGGCAAGATCTTGGCTTGGTTTCCTAGTCTCTCAAGAGGCTTTCACAAGAGCAAACTAAAACATATTCAAGCAAAGCAAACTTAATGGCTTATATGGTCAATTATCATTTTTGCATCACTTAAAATAATCAGGCCAACTCTAATAAGATCATACTTACATTTTAAAATATATTATCAATTGGGGGGTAACTGGAGGGAGAAATTTTAGGTTTCAGTAGAAAACTATAGCATAACCTTAGTTATTGGATTCCAGTGCTATTTATTGTTTTGGAGGTTTTGTCACCTACCTGTAAGTTGGACTGGATCCTGACATCTTACATGTTTTATGATTTCTTACCAAATTCTAAACTATTCTAGCTTTCTCCAATATCTCGGTAGAACTCTCGAAATTAACACTTTTAATTTTCCCCTACTTTCCTGTCTTGGTGTGGTCGAGAACTAAAACCTGAATGTCCAGATCCTTATTGGAATGCTATTATCTATAGCTGACTTTCCCCACGGGATCTAAAGAAGCCCTGCAAGCTGAAGCTGAGTAATAGGTAAACTTTTGTTTGGAGCGACTGTTGTGTGGGCCACTTAGGATTCTTTAAGACCAATATCTAGAATTCTTCCCATCTGGCTGCCCTTCTACTTAGACTCACTTGATGGCTCAGCTGGTCTTTAATGAGCAAAAGGCAGTCAAATAAAGAAAATCAATGTCTCTTCTTTTCATGAACAAAAGGAGCAACTGACAAAGACTGTCTTCTTAATCAAACTTTAGTCAGGCTCCTCTGAGCCCTGTTTTCAACTAGGTCTTGACTTTGGCTTCTGTCCTTGCTACACCTGCATAACAAGTTGTAGCAAGAATCCTGTTAAGTCAGTTTGGACAGAGTTCCTCACCCTTGATACTTGATCACCCTTCATATCTGATTAAATTTCCCATTCCCCACTTTTGATATCTGTTCACTCTGGCCTGTCTTCAGCAAGAATCCTGTTAAACAGGTTTAGCAAAAATCCTCTCAACCTTGAAGTCTCCTGCCTCAGCCTCCAAGTAGCTGGGATTATAGGCATGCACTATTATGCTCAGCTAATTTTTGTATTTTTAGTAAAGACAGGGTTTTGCCATGTTTTCCAGGCTGGTCTCGAACTCCTGGCCTCAGGTGATCTGCAAACCTCAGCCTCCCAAAATGTGGGGATTACAGGTGTGAGCCACCATACCAGGCTGAAGTTTCCTCTTAATAGTTTTCCATTCACCAATCCCTCCAACCTCACCACTCTCTCTGTCTCTGTCTTTCTCTGTCTCTGTCTCTTTCTCTCTCTTTCACATACATACACACACACACACACACACACTCTCTCTCTCTCTCTCTCTCTCTCTCTCTCTCTCTCCTCCTTGGTTGTAAATCACGACTCATCCTTGTTGTATTTGGACTTGAGCTCTTTCTCACCTATTACAGTGTAGTTGACACCTATCACAAGAGTCTTGAATAAAGTCTTTCTCACCATTTTAACAAGGGTCAGAATAATTATTTTCTTTTTAACAAAACTTTTGGACATATTCTATCTACATACTATTTACCATTCCAAGATAAAGAAATGAGGCAGTTTGACTGAAATCAAATAAAAAATAAAAATAAGAAGGGAAGGAAGAGTAGAAGTGAAGATGAAAGAAAGAAAAGAAAAGAAGCCAAATCTTCATTTGGAAGACTATATAAAATGAAATTTCCTATTAGCTTTCCCTGAGGCAATTTCCTCCTCTAGAAACAATATGCAGTTGTATGAGAAAAAACATAAGCTTAGGGTAACTTAGGTTTAAATCTAGTCTTTGAAAAATACAAGTTAAACAAACTAAGGAATGTTCCCTTAAACTCCATGATATTCAGGATAAAGATGAATGAAAAATTTTACAAAAAATTCCTGGCATAAGGTCTGGTTTTAGGTATTTATTAGGAGTGTGTTTTTCTCTTTACCCTGGAAACCATCTTTACCCAAATTCAGTGATGCCAGAACCTTCCTTCAATACCCCCCGTAGACTCAGGCTTACAGCACTGAATTCACCCCACTGCCTCTGCGGCTGTTCCTTAGTTGGAAGGCAGCACAAAATGAGGAACAAAGGTGACCCAAAGAATATTTTAACTCATTTCAAAATGTACACAGCTGAACAAATATAAATTTATTGAAAGTGTAATGCTTCTAAAGGAGACACTAAATAATGTGTTTTACTGCTTTGGTTTTTTTCACATGGTAGCTAAAAGAACTTTCGTTGATTTTTTTCAGGCCAATAGTACATGCTTTAGTAAATCATTCCTTAATTTCATTAAGTTGCATCCAAGCATTCTATTCATTTAAGTGAAGTAAAATTCCTTCTTTTATGGCTAAAATACATAGCTAATATCAGAGCTCTATTTACTTAAATCTGATTGAATTGTGGGCTAAGGTTTCTTGATATATCATTCTGTATCCAATACTATTTTCTTTTTCAAAAACATTTTAGATGCAAAGAACATCAAAGCTACACAGGTAAGAAGACAAAGAAAAGCAGCTGTTCCATGATAAATGAAGTAGGTTATCACTAATGTGATAAAAGTTAAGAAATCATAAGGAGTTCTCTACAGGTGCTAATTTTACTACTTGAATGAAATTAATAAGACTCTCTATAAAACAGCAGGAGATTCTTAGATTACACAAGTAATCAGCAAGAAAATTTATTGTGGTTTTACGAAGCATAAAATGTTTGTGTAATATATGCAAAAGTGGCACTTTATTCTCTTCAGTGAACAATTCTCAGTCCTTATAATAGAAAATATTTAATAGTTCGACACCTCTTGAAGCAAAGTTTTTAAAAGTTGTTCAAGTGTGATTAATTTGACTTAATACAAAATAACAATGCAGCAATACAGAGGCATTTAAAACTACTGGAAAGCTTGTGCATTAATATGATGACATAAATAAGGAGAAAATGTAAAAGGACATCTAAATTTCCACCTTGAGATATAGGTCAAGCTCTGAAGTAATCTAGAGCACATAGTAATGTTTCAGAAAATATGCATTCAAGAAATAATAGGAAAAAAATGAATGATCCAAAACCTAGTACAAAGAATGAATCTGAAACTTGAGAAGTAACTGTTAAGAAAGCTAACTTGTACTTTGAATATAAAATTTTCAAAGGGGATTAAGCATATAATACTTGCCTTTTGACTATAATCTTTAGACTATATATGTTACACTTAACTGAATTTAACCAGATCCTATATTGTACTTTGCTTCATGTTACTGTAAAAATATTACACACACACACATACTTTATCTATATATATAATTATATATATATATATTCTATATATGTGTGTGTATATATATATATATATATATATATAATTAGGGTCTTTTCCTCTATATTTTCCTTCATCCCATAAGGAAAACATAAATGTAGGCCTTCATCCAGGCCTAGATATATGTTTCTTGAATTTCAGACACTTAGGCTTTGGGAAATGGATGTCCTTGGAGAGATCCTTATGCATGGGTTAGCATAGTCACATTCAATCTAATCCTTAGTAAATACTGTGGTATCTGTTAAGTGGTAAATAGGTGTGGTATTAGGTTTTGTTTCTTGCAAAAGCAACCAAGATCTTTCAATACAATTTTAGTACAATCAGTTTTCTTTCTTTTTTTTTTTTTTTTTTGTCAGCTCTAGTTTCAGGAGGATTATTGGGAATATAAAAAGAGAAAATATAGGCAAGAGAAAACATAGTAATAGCAAATTTTACAACTTTTTTTAAGGTAACTTTTTCTCTAATATACTATAAGAAATATACACCATTTTCAAAAAACTTTCAAGCACACACGTTACAAGGCGTTTTTCTAACAAATTTACATACCAACTTAATTAAAATAACCACTTTATTAGATAGATATGGTTATTCTCTTCATTCGATTGATGAGAAAATTGAAGCTCAAAGGATCAATTAGCCTGTGATATTATTTGGTAGAGTTAGGATTTGAACTCTAGTTGTTATGGCTTTACAACTGAGCTTTTTGTCGGTATAATATACTGCTTTTCATAGAGTGTGACAAGAGGTAAAGATGTTGGTTTATCCAAAAGCAAGTGCTGAAAATCAATTATGTCTCTATATGTATTTGTGACAAATTTTGGAGATTCTCAAATTCCATTTGCTCTTTTTATACAGAGTATCTTGTTTTGCCTCTTTATAACTCCCCAAGTGCTTTACCCTGATACCCAATAAAACGTATCTTATTACACAGAGGGTCGGCTGCTCTAAATCATTAAATGACTCTGAAACTGGATGTTTTCCAGAAACAGCATATGCCTGAATGACAGACAGTGGAATGATGGTAGGAAATAAAATCATAGCAAACAAATGGACTTCTATTTTGGACTGAACTGCAGTCTGATTCCTGTCAAAAAGGATAAACTAAATGGGAAATTGCCCTAATAAACTATACATCAATTACAGTAAAATGTATTTGTCTGATTGAACCTTAGATCTTGCTAACATGCCATAATAATGTAACTAAGAAATAAATAATAGTTAATTTTAGATATTCACAACATATATATGCCAAGTGTATTTTTAAGGATCATGAAAACTTTAATGTCCAACTTCTTTGTATAGAGTTGATTTATTATTCATAAGTCTTCGTTTTGAATTTATGAATATTTTTACTTTGGGGGCATTTAACATTCATTGATTTGAGACATTAATTGCAATTTTCTGCACTTGTTATTTTAATTAACTGAAAATATCAATATAATAGTTGAGAATTTGAAGTTCAATTGAATTAGAACTAAGCCAAAGAAAGATTTAAAAAAATGCAAGCTTTAGTGCAA
Source organism: Sapajus apella (assembly GCF_009761245.1). NCBI lineage: Eukaryota > Metazoa > Chordata > Mammalia > Primates > Cebidae > Sapajus > Sapajus apella. The sequence continues at coordinate 8,515,564 of NW_022436967.1, forward strand.
CCGACTGAGCCAACTATTTTCTCTAAAGTAATTTTTAATTTTTCTATTACAGGCAGAGCTGCTAGATCTTTTTATATTGATGATTAAAAATGAGTATTTTTCTATCATCAGACTTACTATCTTGTTGTGACTATTTAAGAGAGTAATTAAGCTTATGATGACACACAGATTTGCCAATTTTAAAAAATGAAATACATAGCATCCACTTGTGTAACTACACTACTTTTTCTCAGGTCAAATCTCTAGAGTTGGAAAAATAACTTACCATTCAGGCTGGCCCCTTAATAGCAAATTTAAGTCTAATAACCAGCTTTGCAATTCTAGACCCTCAATGTTATCAGTTAACCTATGAATGATTATGTTCTCAAGATATTAGTTCTTATATCAATGCATTTATTCAAAATGAGGCATATTTCCAGCATAATAAATGAGTAGTTTTGTTCATGGCACTGATTTCTATTGCATAATTCTCCTCAAAGAGCACATTTCTGAGTCAGAAAGAAATAGAATAAAATTAAACTACAGTTCAATATTAGGATTATCACAAAAATTTGGTAATTTGATGATTTAATTAAATATATAAACACATTATATATATACATATTTATGTGTGTGTCTGTGTGTCCATATATATAAGATTGGGTTGTAGAGAAAAAAATTCTCTTTTGAGATAAATGATGAGATGTCCATTATTCAACAAGCTAGAAGTATGTGGAAATATCATGTAAATATCATGAGGAAGAGGATTCCTAGTAGAAGAATCAGAAGAGAAGATAAGGAACAGAAAGAGAGATAAGTTAAAGAAGTAAAAATGAATGAGCTAGAGAATGATGTTGGAAAACTACATGGGAATAAGATCATACTACAGGCCCATTAGGACATATTTGGCATTTTGAATTTGATTTTGAATTACCAGAAGGTATTGAAGAGTTGCAAATGGTGATGTGAGTATAATATAATTGAAATTTTACAGTATAGCACTGGCTGTTATTGACTAATTATTGTAAGAAAGAAAGGTGAAAAAGGGAATACAGAAGGGAGGTTATTATTATAGTCTAGGGGAGAGACTATAGTGGCTTTAACCAGAGGGACAGGGGAGAGGTGATGAATAATAACCACATTACTAGGTTCAGCGAAGAAAACTTGCTGATATACAGGATGCAGACCATAGTAAAAGGGTGAATCAACAATGAACCTTAGGCTTTGGGCCTGATAAATCAGGTGAATAGTGGTGACGTTTACTGAGATGATGACAAGTGAGAGGGAAGCAGATCTGAGAGGAAAATCAAATGCTCTGTTTTATCATATGTACTTTGAGATACATTTTAAAAATCCTAATGGAAACGGCAAGTAGGTAGTTGAATACACAAATTCATCAGAACAGTAGAACAATAAGGTCTTGGAATAAACCATACGTATCATCAGGATATAGAATTTACTGTAAGCTATGGGACTTAATAGAATTACCTAGGGCACAAACAAAAAGACAAGATTGGTATCCCAAAGGCAATTGAAAATAGAAGACTCTGGGTAGAACATCATGGGGGTGTGTATATAGATTTGGAATTCATCCACGTAGCATGCATAAATTCTGGAGCTTACTAGATTTGTCTTTTTTCTTGTATATTTTAGATTTTTTTCCTTTTGTTGTTGTAGGAATTGGGGAGCATTTTCATAGAGACAATGAATCTCCTGGATCAGTTGTTAAAATAACTGAGTCTGTAGTCCCCAAAATATTGTTTAGAATTTGTCAGTATAAAAATACAGACTAGGAATAGCCAAACGAGCAAAAATAGGTAATATCTGAACTAGATTAATCTTACCTTGTGATGTCCCTAAAATATTGTTTATGTCTGTATTAGAAATGGGTGAAACACAAAAATAAAACATAGAAAATAAGCCACAAAACAGTAAGAGATCATTTTGAAAGTGACACTCGCATAAATTGTTTACGTTAAAGATATTTCCTCCTTCTCAATATTACCAGATTCACTTGCATATCTTTTGTTATTATATGTTCTTTCAATTTAAATTATGTAATTACATTTATGATTTTACAAAATTTATATTTTACTTTGGTGGGCTGCCTTTATAAAAGGGACATTCTTGAATCTCTGCGGTAATCACGTAGAAAGAGAGAGGGACCTTCCAGTTGAGAGGAAACAATAGAAGCAGTCAGCTGATGTGGAGAAAGTCAAGGTGGAGAAATAGAACCTGGATAGACTTAATATTTGACTTTGTATGCTTGAAGAAGTTTTCAACTTGGTCTTTCCTTTTAGAGACAAAATTAATATAAGAGTACTAGGTGAACTCTCTATGTCTTTATCATCTTTTGGAAGACTCCCTGCATTTCACAGATTAAAAACACCTTTAGTCACATCCCCTTCTCTATTAATATATAATATCTTTAAGATGACATAGGCAACTAAAGGAAATTCATCCGTAAATGTAGTGGTAAAATCACATGGCTCTTAGTGATAATTGACATGTTCATTTTCATTTTCCTGTCACTTTGTTGCTGATGGACAAGCAGCCTGGTAGAAGGGTTCCATAGGTAGGACTCTGTCAGCCATATCAGCTGCAGAACAATTTATTCTCAAGACTTGGTATTAGAATAAAATATGTCCAAAAAAGGAAGGGGAAATATGTGGCTAGATATTATCCACGAACTGCTTGTAAGTTGAATTTGAAGATATTGTATTACTTTCCTATAGATGCTGTAACAAACCACAATGTAACAGTTTAAAGCAAGAGGAAGGTATTATCTTTTGGTTCCAGAGGTCTAAACTCTGTAATGAGTCTGATTGGCTAAAATCTAAGTATCAGAAAGTTCATGTTTCTTCCGGAGTCTCTAGGGAAGAATTCATTTCCTTATTGTTTCTAACTTCTAGAGACCACCTCCATTCCCTGGTTTCTAGTAGCATCACTGTGAAACTGTTTCCCTCATCACATCTCCTTTTCTGACTCTGACTCTCTTACCTGTTTCTTACAATGGACCTTATAATTGAATTGAGAATAACTGAATAGTCCAAGGTAACCTGTCTCAGGGTTTTTAATTTAATCACATTGGCAAAGTCCCTTTTGCCATGTCAAGCAACATAATTACAGACTCTGAAAATTTGAATTTGGACATCTTTGCAAGGTCATTATTCAGCCCACCACAGGGATCATTAAGCCTTAGTTTGGACTCATGACTCTGCTTGACTTCAGAACGATTTCACCTTCCTTGATATTCTTGATATTGTAAAAGATAGAAACTTGACACAAATACACAAATACAACTAAAACCAAAATCATTCTAAAATTTAAAAATTGATTTAAGAACCTGTGATTGTAAATGATTTCAGCAATAATTTAATTAAACTAAACATTTAGAAATTCTCAGAAAATTTAAGTGTATTTCCAAATGTGCAAATATATCATTTTCTAATATTAAATCAATGTTTTGAAATAATGGAAATTAAATAGTGTTAAAAGAAACATCATTACATACCTAAAATATGTGGAAAGGGGGTATAGGTCTCGCTTATTTTTTAATCCCTTAAAGCCAGATGGTAGAATATGTATAATCATAAAAAATAAATAAATTAGTATTTGAGAAAGGAAAAAAGAATTGTGTATGTATGTATAAACTAGTTTACTTATATAAGATTCAATTTTATCTTTAGATGCCTGTGAAATACAGGCAAACGTACAGTTGACCCTGAACAATATAGAGATTAGGGCATTGAAAGTTTCACTGACCTGGACAGTGAAAAATCGGTGTATGCATATTACTCCCCCAAAATACAACTACTAATAGCCTACTACTGACTGGAAACCTTACCAATAACATTAACAGTTGATTAACGCACAAAAACACTAGCATCTACGTGTATTTCGTCCATTAATGACATACATTTCTCTTAATTTTTTTATATTCCTTGACTACACAAATTATCTCTAAGATTTTTCAAATTGTTGCAAATTTCTAAAAAAAAATTCAAATATATTTATTGAAAAAAAGCCTCACATAAGTGGGCCCAAGCAATTCAAACCCATGTTGTTCAAGGGTCAACTGTGCTTTTTTCAAAAAGAGTTTATTTAACAACTATTAATAAATAGTCTCTTGAAATTCAGGCTTTTCTACATCAACCACTCTAATAAGACAATTAGTGAAAAGCATCATTATGCTAGCTATTATAAACCAAAACCTACATCCAAAATAAAACTACAACAATGCCCCTTAAAAGTTCACTGTAGCCAAATTCTCCACTTAAAATTCAAAATCACTGAAGAAAAGAAAAAAAGTATAACTGATCCCATAAGAATGAACTACATTACAACACATTTTATTAGGAAGTTTTCTGGCCAGGCACAGTAGCTCATGCCTATAATCCCAGCACTTTGGAAGGCTGAGGCTGAGGCGGGAACATTGTTTGAGGCCAGGAGTTCCAAACCAGCCTGATCAACATAGTGAGACCCCATCTCCACAAAAAAATTAAAAAAAATAAAACGTAGCTAGTTATGGTGGTGCACATCTATAGTCCCAGCTTCTTGGGAGGCTGATGTGGGAACATCGCTGGAGCCTGGAAGTTTGAGGTTGCAGTGAGCTATGATCACACCCCTGCACTCCAGCCTTGGTGACAGAGTGAGAGATCCTGTCTCTTGAAAGAAATTCTTACGATTTCTCAGCAATATCTATGCATAATGTTGAAAGGAAAACTCAAAATTTATGAGGAAATACTATTGTTTTAGGATGGGCTGCCATAACAAAGTGCCAGAGACTGAGTTATTAAAAAAAAAAAAAAAAAAAGAGGAAGAAGAAGAAGAAATATATTTCTCACCATTCTTGAGGCTGGAAGTCCAAGGTCAGAATGCCAGCACAGTCAGGTCCTGGTGATGGCTCTCTTCCAGTTGGTGACTGCCAACTTCTCCTTGTATCCACACTTGGCAGAAAGAAAACAAGAGAACTCTTTGAGATCCCTTTTATCAGGTCATTAATCACAGTCATGAGCACTCCATCTTCAGGACCTAAGTACCTTCCAAAGGCTTCACCTCCTAATATTAACATGTTGGAGGTTAGTATATCAACATATAAATTTAGAATTGGCAGGACACAAATATTCAGTCAATAAGATTAATTATAAATATAATTCTTAAGGTATAGCTGTAGACTATAGTTCAGGCATAATACTTATTGCTTGAAATAAGTAAGATAATATTGGCCTTAAGTAGACTAATTCACGCTCCTCAGTGGCTGCAACTGTGTGGTCAGAAAGGCAGTGTAGAACTCTGTGCTTCCTAAAACCTGGCAACTGAAACAGTGGACAAAATCTAGCATTCAAGGGCATTTTATACGTATATGATCACCTTTGGATTGTTCTGTCAATAAGCCCATGAACAGGTGGCATTAGTCATGAATGTAATGTTTTTATTGCTAAAGAATAAAATACTTGGCCGGGCACGGTGGCTCAAGCCTGTAATCCCAGCACTTTGGGAGGCCGAGGCGGGTGGATCACAAGGTCAAGAGATCAAGACCATCCTGGTCAACATGGTGAAACCCCGTCTCTACTAAAAATACAAAAAATTAGCTGGGCATGGTGGCGCGTGCCTGTAGTCCCAGCTACTCAGGAGGCTGAGGCAGGAAAATTGCCTGAACCCAGGAGGCGGAGGTTGCGGTGAGCCGAGATCGCGCCATTGCACTCCAGCCTGGGTAACAAGAGCGAAACTCCGTCTCAAAAAAAAAAAAAAAAAAAAAAAAAGAATAAAATACTTATCTGGCATTGCTCACGTTTGTTAAAAGAAAATTCCCTCCCCCATTTTCTTTAGACTAATTTTCAAAATTTCAAGGGAAAAAAAAACAAATTAAACATCACATCGCTGCTGAAAATGAGCATTGCCTATGCCTTTAAACTATCAATTATTCTGTGATGTACTTACATGTGTTTCTGCAAAATAATTTTACAAATTTCTATGAGTGGAAAAATAACTTTTGAAACCCTTGAATGATTACTGGCAGGTGGCAGGTGGTGTGGGTAACAGAAAAGTTAGAAGTTTTTTGCATGCTTTCTGGTTTCAAGTAGACAAGCCTATCTCAGACTTGCAAATCTCATGGGCCAATTTAGAAAATCTCTTAGAAGATAAAGTTTGCTGTCTTGCATGGCATGTATCACTAGATGCTAGGCCATACCTTGCATATCAATGTCGACATGGTTGATGCAGTGTGTCCTGCCAGGCAAGAAAAAATGAAGAGCCCCATGTTGACATGAGACATTGGCAGAGCAGAGCTGAAAGCAGAGGTGCTGATCTCCTCTAGTTCAAATGCTATCATCATCTCTAGGAATTAACTTTACTCTTTTGGATGTCAGACCTCAGAGGAATAACTACAAACCAAACTATTAAGGCATGTTCAAGAAACTAATCAAATGCAGAATGGTATAAAGGAGGCTTGCAGCTACACAAGAGATTTATTTTATATTAGTAAAATGGACTTTACTAATGCTGAAACTGAAGATCTGTAGTTAATGTGTATGCTTCTTCAGATTCATTTTTCTATTGTTCCTATTTCTCCTACTATGTCTTATAGGTAGCATGAAGACTAGTGCATAATTACATGTTTTATTCTGTTTGCTGATGACAATAAACATTTCTCTCGGAAGGCATAAACTATGTTATCTTTGACTACATCCATAAAAATGATCCATTAGTAGAACTATAATAAGAAATAAAACAGCACAAAACAAAATAAAAATACTATTCCTTTATTTCCATCTATTATAAAACTATTAGACAAGAATATGCAGAATTTAACCAATAGGATTAATCTGCAGATTTCATAGCAGGAGCTATGAAATTTGTATGTTTTAAAATGTTCATTTTTTACCTTAAGAAAAATTTAAGTAAGTCTCTGTGACTGCAATTTGTAACAAACACAAATATGAATGATTAATTTATTTTATGAAATGTTTTATATTCCTCATGCCAATAAATTATGGAATTATAAACTGTATATTCTTGAGATCAGAATAGCTAAAACCATCTTAAAACAAAATGTCCTTTTACAGTTTTAAAACTGAATTGCCTGTTGGTTGAAAAGTGATCATGAGTTATTCAAATGTGTGTGTATATATTTATGATAATTAAATACATTATGAAGATTACATTCTAACTAGAAGTTAGAAATACAATCTTGTTCTTGTATTTGTGTCCATATATATTTTCAACAAAGCTAATCATTTGAGTAATTATGACATAATATCACTCATTACAAAATCTTTTTTTCTGATTATTTTCTATTAATATCAATGTGATGTTAATTCTTAAGGCATACGTCATTTTTTTCTAATAAATGTTATGACCAGGTATCTCTCATTCCCTACCTGAGAATGAAATTTCACGTGTTCATTCCTTTCCATATTCCCACAATCAATTCTTTTTTTATATTGTCCAAAGATGATTAATTTACAAGTGGATAAGAGTGTAGATTTTGTTTATGCTAAAGCTGTGTGTTAAGCGATTACAGAAGAGACTGGAATAGCATCTTAATATATATTTAAAATATTAAAGGGCACTATTATTCTGTATACAATTTATTTTCCACAGAGAAATAATGTGCAACATTCAGAAAGGCTAAACATTATAGAAAAGAAACATGAATTCTAGATAAAAATACCTTAGATTAATTTAACATGCACAGAATTTCCCAATTAAAACTTTCACATTAGCATTGCATTTTGAACAGTTAATCTCCTAATGAGACATCCCCAGCAATGAGGATGAGAGTTGCAGGACTGAGTGTGGCCCTGAGGCCTGCATCTGAAAAGGGCTACATTTTGGTAATTTTTAAACTATTTTACCTCATTTGGGAAGGAAAGTACTACACTGCCACCTTCTGACAGTGACTTTCTCCTTGATGAGAAAAATTTCAGGACTAACTTGGGATATATATCCTTATATGCCTTCAAAGTACAAAAGATTAGAATATCTCAGGTTCTTTCTTTAAACAGCTTATCATCTGTACTATGTGGCACATACAAAATAAAATAGCATATATGAAACTAACCATGAACCTATCCAAGTTAAGAATTAAACAGTATGGATGATGTTGAAGCTGCCTGTATGTAACTCTTCAATGCTGAGTAAGTTTAAGTTTTAACTCCGAAAATGTGGAGGTTTTTGGTTTGTTGGTTTGTTTCTATTTTTACTGATGCCATTAGAGTGGTCTTCATTCATGCCATGTGTTGTAGCTTGTTGCCTTAGCATTTCCTCGATTCTCTGTTTCTCCTGCCCTATCTGGCATATATGTGGTTGAAATGCCTGCTGTGTTTCCACAGCGAGATTACCTTTCTCCTTTATCTTTTACTGTGTTGGCGGAAGATTGGTACATTTATTTAACAAACATTTATTGGAAAACTGCGTGTCCAATAATACCAAACATAATAGATCTAATGGAGAAAAAGATGAAATCATTGAGTGGCCACCAGACGTTTTTATTTAAAAAAATTTAGGAAAGTTACCAAAAAATTAAAATCTAGTTGGATTAGTAACATAGTAAAACTAATGAAAAGTTTTCTGTCTAAATCTGATTGATTTTCAAGAACCTGAAGGTAGTGAAGACACTGAAGGAAGCTCTGGAGAACAGAGAATCTTAATTAAATAATGGATTGGCTCGGGACACTGTCATTGAGTCAGTAATATGATTGAACTGACCGAGGATTTTAGATTCAAATATATTGTAAAGTTTCTTTTTTTTTAATCACAGTTCACTTAAGTAATAGATATCATATAAAACACAATACTTAACCCCTAGCAGAACTGGCAAATGTTATTGGATATAAGATCCATAAAAAATAAATACCTAGAAAGAATATAGATAAAAATGGTGACTATTCCTTTAATAAGAAAAGAAAAATACTAAAGTTAAAAAAAGTTTGTTTATATAAATGTCTAGAGTAAAAATTGTGGCTTTTTATTGTTTTTTTATAATTTTCCTTCAAATTTTAAAGTAAAACAAATTAGACTATAAGCTCCTTTCGATAATAAAAAACATTTTTGGGCCAGGTGTGGTGGCTCATGCCTATAATCCCAGCACTTTGGGAGGCCGAGGCAGTTGGATCACAAGGTCAGGAGTTCGAGACCAGCCTGGCCAATATGGTGAAACCCTGTCTCTACTAAAAATAAGAAAGTTAGTCAGATGTTGTGGCAGGCACCTGTAGTCCCAGCTACTGGGGAGGCTGAGGCAGAAGAATTGCTCGAACCCGGGTGGGGGAAGTTGCAGTGAGCTGAGACCGCACCAATGCACTCTAGTCTGGGTGACAGAGTGAGACTCCGTTTTAAATATATATATATATATATATATATATATATATATATATATATTTGAAATATATACATATTTGAGACTCCATTTCAAATATATGTATGTATATGTATGTATGTATATATATTTTTCAAAGTAAAAAGCTTTTCATAGAACATTGACACTAATGTTAATTGAAATTAATTATTTTCACTGTTAGAATTACTAAGAAATGCTAAACTATATTTTAAAACATTAGATTTAACTGATGGTCATAAAATTAAACAATGTACTAAGGAAAATAAATGTCTTCAACTTCAGTAGTAACATAGGTTAAGTTTGGAAAATGACTAGAAATCTTTGTTCTATGCTCTTCTGGCTCTACATAGTAATTCTTAACATTATACAGTTATTTTATGATGTTTTAGTTATTGTCTTAAATAAAATGACAAATCATCTAACAGTAATTTGTATAGCTTTCTATGAAAATAAAAAATGTCTCATCCTAGTTTATTATAAGGTCATAGAAAGTAAATTATCTAACAGTTTTGGAAAACACTTTGCACCTTGAATAAGGCCAATCTAACCAATGCTCCTCCACTGTGTTTTTCTGGTTGGTCCTGGTTAGTTACTAAGAAGAATTTTGTCTTTCTTTGCATCCAAACAATTTGTTTATTTAAATATCTCTAAGCAGCAGAGTCTTAAACTGTTTACAGTATTAAACAATCCTGGATTTAGAGCAAATAAATATCATGTGGTTTTTCCAAAGGAATTACCCTCAGATTTGAATCTTACGTGGATATTATCTTCGTGAAATACACTGCCTAAAAAATAGTTGGATCTCTCTAAGTTGAGCACATTCAGAGTTATTTTTGATTGTTTAAAGATTGAGATTAAATTATATATTAAACAAATGTGATTATTCCATTCTATACTTGAGTATTTTCTGGTTTAGTTTTCATGCATTTAGTTTTTATAAAACATTATACAGTTTGCTTTGTCTACTTAAATCCCTTTTTATTATTGCCATTCATCTTCAGCCTTTTAAAAGTCTACTTCTGTAATTTACAATACCCACTTAAATTCTATTTCTCCTCCTGTGGTGTTTTTAGTTTTTCCTTATTACTTGTCATCTGTTTCATCCCTCTTTACCTTAATGGAATTTATAAAAGCATATCATTTTTGAAGACTAGACCAAGCATACTCGAGACATTTATATTTGAACCATTTAGTGCTTGAAATATTTTTCAGGGAAGATAATAGCAGGTATTGCTTCTTCCAGACAATTAGTAATATTTATTTGAAAGACAAATCTGCAACAAGGAGCGCATTGCCAGTTTACTTACTGTGATGTTTGGACAGATTACTGACAGGGCACCAAACAGTCTATGCACTCAGACATCAGAGAGAAAATGAGAGCATGATTTGCTCCGTGTAGATACATGATTGTTAGTTCCTGTGTTTACAAATATATAATTTATTACAGAGAAGTTGTCTGTAGTAAAATTTTAATAAACTGGTTTGAGAAAGAACATTTTTCTGATACTTGATCCAGGACATTTATAAGAAGACTGAAATAAAAGCAGCTTTGAAGTATTATCAGGTCCCTCATTTTCCTCTTAGTCAAACAAGAATGGCATTGCACAAGGTTAAATTATGCATCCAAACACATCATTTGTTTTGTTTCTCCTGTGAATTAACTTGCAAGTGCCTCGCCTTGCAGTATTAGAACTCTTTTCCTTTAAGTCCTAAAGGTTTTTCAATCTTCAATAGTTTCTTATTAAAATGCAAATACTCTAACTCTGGAAAGCCCTTTACTCAAAAGTATTTAACACTTTGAGAAGCAGGAAGGCATGGTGACCTCTAACTAGAAGTCACTGATAGCTGTGATGATGAAGAGAAGACACACAGGAGGCCAGGGCAACCACCTGGAATCGCCAACGTTGCTTCTCTACAGCTTAAATATGTTATATATTTGATGTATTTAATTATGTATCTTTTGTCTATGTTTTATTTATTACATAGAGGTGAAGATTTTCTCTCTAATTTCCACGGGGTTCAGAAAGGAGCAAAATCAAATCAATCAGATCAAACTCGCTGCCACTCTGACGTAGAAATGACACGCTTCCTCCTCACACATTGCTACAGATCGATTGTTCTGGTGCAGTGTCCATAGATGGATAAAATCTTATCTCATTTTGAAAATAATTTGTTCAGTGATGCATTGATTTCCTAAAAATATAGGATTAAGAAATGCTAAATGTTTCTTTACACATAAGTATATTTATAGTTTGTTTCTGTTTCATAGAATTGCACTTCAGTCAAGGTACCTGTTGAGGACTACATTTATTTTAAGTTTATTATCAAAGTTTGGAGAGTTTATGAACCGAAACTATGGCACAGTTTTGGAAAACATTTCCTATTCATCATTATATGGCAACTTTGTACACATAATAGATACTATTTTGTGACACCTGAATGTAAAAGAGGAGTTATAAAAATTATGTTTGAAACTTTGATAATCTATTTGCTTGTGTCTGTGAGATACAGTTCGTGAATAACTCTTTAAATAAATTAATGAATGAGCTAATGAATCCTGAGTTTTGCTGGAGAATTGAAATATAATGTATCTAGATATTTTAAGAATTTTATATATAGAAGTAACAATTCAAACTGTCAAAAGCACATTACTTTTTGGCTCACAATTTGAAGATGAGGCAGAAAAATGTTCAATTTTTGTTTGATGCAGGAATTTACTTATTTTTGCAAAGACTCTGTTTCACCCCAATCTTTCCTCTTAGTAACGATATTAGTTCCTGACTTCCATCTGCATACCATATTTCCAGGACAAGAAAATGTTAGCTTCTTGCAGCTATTTCAGAATGGGAAAGACGTTTTCTTTCCCTTGTTTTCCAGAAAACTTGTCATCATCTTTATTGATTCAGACAGACTCAAACGCCCATTTTTGAACATATTATTTTCTCCAGGAATATGTCATGTGTTCACTGCAGTTGGCATAAGTTACCTGAGTTTATCATTATGGTAAGAGGGAGAGGGTGCAGAGAGGGAGGGAGGCTTCTTTCACTGAGGTGAAGGTGAGAATCCACAAATATTGCTGATGGATATGGTGAAATGGATGTTAAAGAAGAAAACTAGATTGCCACAAGCAACCTACCCAAAATATAACTTGTCTTCTCATTGTTTTTGATAATATTGCATGATTTTTAAAAATAAAAACAGTTCATAAAGATAAAAGAATCAAAGAAACCTGATTCATATTGGTGTAATAGCACATAGAAAAGGAAGTGGTGCTAATACACACACACACACACACACACACACACACACGCACACATACATACGTACATACAAAAGCAACCTGTAGAGGATAATGTACCTACATATACCTATCATTTCAGGCATATATGCATATCTTAAATTTTGATATTTAAATAAAAAACCTTATGTTAATATTAGTTAGGGTGACCAAAAATACTTTTTTAAAGTTTGATTTATATGTTTTTGTACAATTTCATAGCATACCACCCATACATTCAAACAAAGCAAATTTCTCTGTTGATGCCTTATTTAAAATAGCAACAACTCTTATTCTTGAAAAATTATCAAAATACCACTATACTTTGACAATAAATATGTATTATTATTTCAAATGAGCATTTACATTAAACATTTGAAAATGTAATAAAGATATGCTCCTAAATCTCATCCTGTACAGTGTATATGTTTTCCATAATATAGCACAACAAATATTTTCTGTTAAAGCTAAAAGAATAAGTATTTTCTACTGAACGTGCCACATAGTCACTGCTGCGGCTACTTAATTCTAATATTATAGCATAAAGTACCATAACTAAGTTGAAAACGAATGAACTTACCTTTGTTGCAATAAAACTATTTATAAAAATAGGCTGGAGGCCAGGTTGGTAGGTCAGTAGGTGGTAGTTTGCCTACCTTTGTTGCAGGAAGTGATTAATTTATTCAAATTTAAAAATCTAATGTAGATGCTATGCTCATTCATTTTCAAAGTAATAAATATTTTGAAGTCAGCATCTAATAATAAATTTATTATATCTAATGATGATTAAGAATGTAATTTATAGGCATTAACCTAAGCAACACGTATTCTTGTAAATATGCATAGTCTCATCTAATTTTGTGGAGATAAGTTTTCCCCTTACTTTGTAGATGCAAAGATAGATTTTCTTATAAACTAAACTTATTTTTTCTTAATAAGAAACGTGTATTCTGGGTTAATAAAGAATCTTACTCACTGTCATCACTGAATAATCAAATATATAGCAGTGCCTAAGTAATTTGTGAAAAACAAGAAATTTTGAGTCAAATTTTATCTTTACATATTATCACACTCAGAAACACAATAATCTGGGTTGGCTAGGCTAACAGAACAGGACCATCAAAAGTAATCTCATTGTTAAGCATAGAAGCGACTTGGTAAAAATTAGAATTATAGATGTTCTATGGTTATTGTTTTGTTAATAATTAATGCATCATAAAAGTAATTTTTAAAAACTTTGTTAATTGGAAAAATAAAAGCTTAATAAAATGGACACTTTATATTTTTTCTGAATTATAATAAGCAGATATTTTTACTTATAATGTGCTGGAAATAGTACTAAATATCTTAACATACATTAACTCAATTAATCTTTTAAACATCCTTATAAGGTAGATATTATTACCACTCTCATTTTACAGATGAGAAAACTGAGGAGCAAAAAGCTTAAGGAAAGCACTACTCGGGGACATATGGCTATTAAGCAGCAGCACGAAGCTTTACATCCCAGGCATTCTTTTAAAAAAATTATATTGATACACAATCTTCCTACGTATTTATGAGATGCATGTGTGATATTCTTTTACATGCATAGAATGTGTAATGATTAAGTCAGAGTATTTAGGGTACACATTACCTTGAGTATTTATCATTGCTATGTGTTAGGAACATTTCAAGTTCTCTCTTCTACTTATTTTGAAGTATATAATGCATTGTTGTTCATATAGTTAACATGCCAGGCATTCTGAATGCAGACTATGGCATTGAAAGCTTTTTGTGTGGAGATTTTTGTTACGGTGGTGGTGGTTTTTATTTTTAAGGAGATCTAAGCTCTTGCTCTGTCACCCAGGCTGGAGTAGCAGTGGTGTGATCATAGCTCAGAGTAACCTCAAATCACTGGTTCAAACAATCCTCCCAACTCAGTCTCCCAAATAGCTAGAAGTACAGATACATATCACTATGTTTGCCTAACTTTTTTAATTTTTGTAGAGACAGGGTCTTGATATGTTGCCCAAGCTTGTCTCAAATTCCTGGCCTCAAGTGATTCTCCATCCTTGGCCTCACAAAATGCTAGATTATAGCATGAGCCACCACACCTGGCCTATTTGTGTTTTTTGTTTGTTTTGGATTACTAATTTATACCACCTTGTATTAATTATCAAGATATTTTTCAGATATGAATTAATCATTAAGCAGATATGTTGAAGTCTTATTTCCTGAGCATTTGAAGTGAAAGGAATGTTGGTTTTAAACATTTTTCTCTACATTTGTGATGAATATCTGATTTTGTAAACCTTTACTTTTTATTTTAATCATTAAACACTACATAGTATACCACATGCTATTAAAACACTGCCTAATCTTCTAGCAGGGTAGGTGGCCATAATCAATTTTTTTTTAATCAATGAGTGAAATGCTTCCTTAGTCAGTCCTCTCCAAACTCTTTAATATACAGTCACGATTAAACACAAAGATCAAGCTGAGTCCATCAAACTCCACCCCATAGTACTAAATAGCTCAACATATTTTAACTTACTTAATCTTTTAAACAGTCCTATAATGTAGATATTACTACTGCCTCCCCTCATTTTACAGATGAGGAAACTGATGAGCAACCAGCTTTAGAAAGCACTCAGGGACATACGGCCATTATGTAACAATATTGCAGACAGGAAAAAATGGGCAACCATTTTCTCTTTATCCCCATTAGTTAAACTGTGGATGTTCACGGTGGCTACTCCAGTGATGACCGAACACCAAGCCATGACAGTGATTCCAGCAAGAATATCCACTATGGCAAAGTTACCTACCTAGACATTTTTTCTAATCACTACAAATTTCAAAGCATTATTCATCAGAGTTCAATTAATACCATATTAAAATCAAAGGGCCATTCAAATCAAAATTATAACAGGTGAGAAAAAGTATAGTAGAGTAGTAGACGTCAGACAGGAATTTAACTTTTAATTATGTGAGTTCCCAAAATTAAAGAACTCTAGAAACTATAATTTTAGCAAATTATGCTCTGGAATGAATTTATAGTCTTGTTTAGAAGTTAAAGAAGTTGGCCAGGTGTGGTGGCTCATGCCTGTGATCCCAGCACTTTGGGAGGCCAAGGTAGACAGATCACCTTAGGTCAGGAATTCAAGATCAGTCTGGCCAACATGGAAAAACACTGTCTCTACTAAAAATACAAAAAAGCCGGGAGTGGTGGTTCATGCCTGTAATCACAGCTACTCAGGAGGCTGAGGCAGGAGAACTGCTTGAACCAGGGAGTCAGAGGTTGCAGTGAGCCAAGATCATGCCACAGCTGGACAACAGAGAGAGACTCTGTCTAAAACGAAATAAAAAAGAGCTTAAAGAAGCTTAATGATGGATATGTTTGAACTTCTGAGCTTTTTTCCTGATCCCAAAATTCAAACTAGATCTCTTAGATACTGTCTATTGTTCAATACATTGTAAAGAAATATTTGAAACTATGGAGAATTTTCTTTTCTGAAAATAGAGAAGATCACAGAAACATTGAGCTATAAAAATGTTGGGCCAGGTGCGGTGGCTAACGCCTATAATCACAGCACTTTGGGAGGCTGAGATGAGCAGATCACCTGAGATCAGGAGTTTGAGACCAGACTGGCCGATATGGCGAAACCCTGTCTCTATTAAAAACACACACACACAAAAAAATAGCCTGGTGTGTTGGTGTGTGCCTGTAATCTCAGCTACTCAGGAGGCTGAGGCAGGAGAGTCGCTGGAACCTGAGAGATGGAGGTTGTAGTGAGCCAAGATAGTGCCACTGAATCCCAGCCTGGGTGACAGAGTGAGATACTGTCTCAAAAAATTTTTTTATAAAGTTGGAAGTCCACAGAATTTGAGACATACCATTGCTTAAAAGAGACTTTACAATATCTAGCATTGAGAATTACCCATTGATCCCAAAGCATAAGAAGTGTCTCCTGGTGTTGATTTTATAGAAAACTTGATTGATGTACAACAACCTCAGCAGCAAACATGTAGCAAGGTACAGGGTGATGAGATTTGTGACAGGGACATTTAGAGTTCAGAAAATCTGGCTTGTGACGGCTTACTTTCCTAGCCTCCATTGCAGTTAGGTAGAACTCATGTGAGATGGATTCTGGCTGCCCAAAACACAAGTCATGTGTTTTATTCTTGGCCAAAAGAAATTAAGAGCTGGTAGGCAAACTCCATCTCCTTCTCACCATTCTACAGAAATTTAGAAGCCAGTTATTTCAGCTGATGCACATTCTGATGAAGGACCAGACCTTTTTTAATGTACAAATCCATTAAGCTGAAGAGATTTCAGCACTTGTTTACTGGTTCTACTTAGGTTAGTTACTCTGACTAATAGAGGGTTCGTATAATAGCCTGATAACCATTTGTAAGAAATTGTCTGTCTAGGAGAGAGATTTTTCTGGGTAACAATCTAAGAGTGTGTCAAACAGCACTTTGAAGAAGTAGACACTTGTGAATTGAGACAGTGCAGCAGAGTTTCTAGTAAAGGCTTACTGCACAAACTTAAATTATCTTACTTCTCCTATGAGAGAGGAAACATAGAGAAGAACCACACTGAGGATGTGATATAACTGAGAGGTCAGACATTAGATAACAGTATGTTTCCAGCTCCTATGTCTTATCTCCAGCCAGCAGGTTCTCCTGGAGAAAAGCAGGATTATACTAGAGTCCTGCCAGTCATCCAACTGCCCCTACAATTTAAATCCAAAATGCCAGTAACCGTTCCATACTGTGAATACCCTGGAATCTCTCCTTTGGCATTTTGGAGACTCCATTTCTTTGATGGAACAAATTCTTTAGCAAACTCTAGATTGGCCAGGATTTTGATGTAACTTGACATGTTTTTGTTTCAGATTTAGTAAGAAGTAGAGTCAGTGGCCAAGAGAATCACGCTTTTTCCACAGGAAAAGTAACAGGGAAGATAATTACTGATGTTGATATCTTCACCATGACCTTACTTTTTTATTTCTTCTTTTTTTTTTTTTTTTTGATGAACTCAGGTTTTCTAAAAGTGACTTTGATATACATAGCTTGGCCAACATGAACATACAAAAGAAAAGATGTGTAATATGAAATGGAGCTTTAAAAACATGACAGAATAGAGAATGTCTAGCATATGTTTATTCTGAGTGTCAGAAGGAGGAAAGGGAAGAAAGAGGGAATAGGATGTTCATAAAGAGAGACACTAGTCCTTAGGTTCAAATGGCCTGGTAAACTCAAAGCAGTGTCAGAAAGAAAAGAGAAAAAGAAGGAAGGTAGGAGGGAAGAGAGCAAAGGAGGGAGGAAGGCAGAAAAGAAGAAGGAGGAAGAAAGGAAAGAAGGAAGGAAGGAGGGAAGAGAGGGAGGAAGGGAGGGAGGGAGGGAAAACATCCCAAACTAGGTCCTTTATTAGTAAAACTTCAGATGGGAGAGAAAGAGTCATATAATGTCTAGTTACGATGGCAGTGGTGGCCAGTCTGGCAGGGCCAATGCAAAGATGCTGGTTGCAGTCTGGAGGCGCAGCCAGGGCTATGCACTCCGTGGAGCCCACAGGAGCCCCACCCCTTCTGAGTTTACAGGGTGGGAGCTTCAGGCTCCCAAGGCACAGCTGCAGCCTCCCAGCCGGCTGCATACTCAGAAACCCTTGAGCAAATGCAGGAATCTCTGCATACTCGTGGACAAAGAAGCCCCTCTGCCCCAGAGAAGCACAGGCTTGGAAGTACTTGCTTACATTGCTTGGCCTCTCCCTGCTCCCAGTGCTCACTCCAATTTCTGAGCAAAGTGGAGGCCAAGCCCAGGCACTGTTGCAAACTGGCTGGGTGTGCACACATTTAGGGCAGCAATGACACACCAATCCCTTGTTGCCTCTGCCCGCTCTGGACTTTGGCCACCGATGAGCAGTGGAGAGAGGCCAGGGAGTGGCTAAGGGGAGCTCAGCAAAGGACTGCAGGTGCCCCTCGGCATGAACAGCCTGGATGCTGTGGGCACCATAGGCAGCAGATAGCAGGAGACAGACAGACTCCTGGACAGAAAGAGGTGGGTTCCCAATGAAACACCATCTGCAGGCCAAGAATGGCCTGGGGGCTGGGCTGCCAGTTCCATGGCCTGGACTAAGAATTTATAGTACTTTTTCTGTGCACACCTATGACCACCCCTGGCCACTCATGGACCAATCAGCTCACACTTCCTCCCCTCTGAAGCCCATAATAACCCTGGATTCAGCCAGACTCTGGGAGATGATGGGGCACCCTGCCTGAGGAGAGGAGCTACACACTGTGGGTATCATCTGAGCCATACTGTGGTTTTATAAAGCACCTCTATGCATTACTCACCCTCTACTTGGCCACATACCTCATTCTTCCTGGACATGAGACAAGACCTCAGGACCCACTGAATGGTGGGGCTGAAAGAGCTGTAACATAAACAGGGTGGACCACGCCCCTTGCTCACCAGGTTACTGGGTGATGAGGAGGAGAGAAGAGAGAGGGAGAGAATAACTTTGACCCTTCAGATCTAGGTGCTCCACAAACCAGGGCTGTGACATGCTCTTGGAGCTCTCTGCTTCCTGGGATCTCCAAGCTTCTGGTTGCTGTGGCATTCCCCAGTGCCAGCAGTGGAAGCTGCTTGAAATACACCTAGTCCAGCTGCAACCTTGCAGGGAGCAAGTGTCCATGTTGGTGCCTGGAGCTGCCCACCCTGCCACAGCCAGTGTGCCTGGCTGTGCACAGTGGCCAGACCCCACACTCACTTGCTCACATGCTTGGCTCATCCTTGGCGGCATGGGATCCAGGATGGCAGTGCAAACTTAGCCGAGCCTGCCAGGCCAAGTGGGGAGAACTAGCCCAGTGGGCCCAAGCAAAACTCAGGCAAAGGCATCACCAGCCACAGAGGTTTCCAGCTGGAAAAGCAACACCACTGAGATCTTTAACAGTGAGACATTATTGATAGATTTCTCTTTCACAGATTTTTTTTCACAAATTTTTTGTATAATTTTTTTCAAAGTTAAAAAATCATTTAAAAAGTTAAATTGAAAACAAACATCAATTTAGAAGTCAGGTTGATGTCTTAATATGTGACACCATTCTAACACAGCTATAAGTCTACATGGGTTCAGCTTGTATAGTTTTTTAAGAATTATTTTGCCTAGTTAGAGATGATCAGAAATCTAACTTTTAAAAATTATAAAAGGTTTTAAGCAGTTAAACTATTTTCATACAGTAACAAGAAACATATCTTTCGTGTTTAAGGAAAATCTGTAAAAGATTAAAAGGTTTTAAGAGTAGCCAATGCTTCATTATATATATTTTTATTGAAATTAAGGTTCACATTTTATATAGATCATTTAGGTATTTTGTAAGTTGAAATAAAACATTGTATTAAGTGCATAAAACTACTGTAATATTGCCATTTTTGTTTGATAATCAACATGGTCAGGATCATAATGCGTATAGCATAAATGTATACAGAATGATTAATGAATGAATTATAGGTTCCATGTGCCAAAAGAAAAACAGATTTGAAAGAAAATAAAAACAGTGATTTTTAGGAGATGTTAATTTCTAGAGCAATGCCTAACAAATTGTTTACAACTCTTTTCAACATTTTCCTGCTAAATCTTAATAGGAAAAAATTATGATGATGATGATTACTATGCTTCCATTGTTTTGGAGAAATGTTATGAAGAAAAGAAGAGAATGAAACCTGTTTCTTTCACATTTATTTCGGAACAAATTAAGGAAAGCAATACATACATAAGTATACACTGTTTCATAACATTTTAGGACTCAGTAGAATCACCACATACTCAGAAACCGCCACCCACTTAAAAATAGTTGAAACCTTCCTATTGTAAACACCAAGTATCTCTTTTGTAATTTCTCACTTTTTCTGTTATTATTTATCTATGTGATCAACACCTGTCTCTGCCACATCATAAGACCTCCAGGAGAGAAGTGGTCATTGACGGTCCTGCTCTCCAGAATGTCCCCAGGGCCCAATACCATTGTACCCTCTGTGAATAGGTCTCAGATGAACAAATGCTTGACAGACAGACAAGGCACACATGTGAGAAAAAGAAAATTTTTCTTGCTGCTCTTATTAATCTGTGTTTAATTTGACCAGTTCTACAAAGTTGGTATAAAATTACGTTTAGCATATTTCACTTCTAGTCACAAAAGTAACTTTGGGGCTGGGCACAATAGCTCCTGCCTGTGATCCCAGCAGTTTGGGAGGAGTAGGCAGGCAGATCACCTGAGGTTAGGAATTTGAGGCCAACATGGCGAAACCTCGACTCTGCTAAAAATACAAAAATTAGCAGCACGTGGTGGTGCATGCCTGCACTCCCAGCTACTTGGGAGGCTGAGGCAGGAGGATCACTTTAACCTGGGAGGCGGAGGTTGCAGTGAGCCGAGATTGCACTACTGAACTCCAGTGTGGGCAACACTGAATAAGACTCTATCTCAAAAAGAAAAAAGGTAACTTTGGAAATAATTTATATTATTAAAAAAATCTCCTTTGGGATTGTAATTTATATTCATTAAATGCATAAATTCATTTGCAGGTAATTAATACTTTAATAAGGCCCCCTGGCTGAAATAGTCTTTTCTTATATTTATATTTAGAATTATTTGTATTTATATATTTGTATATGTTTCTGTGCATAAAAAATACATATCTATTATATGTCTATAAAATACTTTTTTGAAAAGGAAGCTTCACTTATAATTCAGATTTTTTAAATTCTCTATGACCATAGTTTAAATTTTAAAAATTCTTAGTTTTCAGGTTTGCTCATTTTAAAAAAAGGATAGATCGTAGGTCGTATTTGAGTGGGATTCTGGTATAGATCATGGTGAGTCATTGCACAAAATTCGAGTAAGTATATTTTTAGATGCAAGTAGGAATGAGGAAACGTGTTTAGATTTATAGCAAATATTAATTAACTTAATGAATATTCCATGTCCCAGAAAACAGAAGTAGTCTCAGTTATAATAGCTATGGCACAGCGGTATTTCTGTGCTGAGTGTATGAATAAATTACAATGGGAACCACCATTACTACCCAGTCCACACCTCTGGAGGAATTCCTGTGAAAGTTTCAAACCCTTGATCTTTCTATTGGTGTTCAACATGCGTCCAGACTGAAGGAGG
This sequence comes from Sapajus apella, assembly GCF_009761245.1. NCBI lineage: Eukaryota > Metazoa > Chordata > Mammalia > Primates > Cebidae > Sapajus > Sapajus apella. The sequence continues at coordinate 8,537,318 of NW_022436967.1, forward strand.
GGTTAAAAATATGTTGCTTTTCTCTGTGCATCACCTGTAACTTTTGCTTTTACCACGTGTGAGATGTTAGTGTTTTCCTCCATTTGCTTGTCTGGTTTCTGCTCCTTCTTGTTTAAGATGTGTGTGGAGGCAGGAAGACAGAAGTAGAGAAGCATGAAGCATGAGGATCAGATCCTTCCACTCAGTGGTTCATCAGCCCAATTCCATTGATAGATAGCTATAAGAGCATCTTAAATAATGTTGCTTATGTATGTCAAACACAGTTATATTGTCAGTGCTAATGCAGTAGCTGACAAGTTTTTAATATCTATATTTATTTATATCATCCTGAAAGTAGATGCAAGATTTCTGGGACAAAGAAAGATTAATTATTACTTAGACAAGAACTACATCTATTCTCCTTGTCCCACATGTTCAATTTCTGGGATGATATGATTAGAGCCATATGGACAGCCTCGTATATGTGCAGGTCACACCACAGGGGAGGAACCCTGAAACTCTAAATTGGAGAGTTTATTAGGATAGAGCTACCCACTCCTCCTCCATTCCTGAGAAAAGAATGGAAACCTTTGCTTCCTAATATAAATACATTCTTCTTTGGAAGAGAAGGGAAACAAATTCTGGTATATTCCCCTTTGGAATATAAGTAAATGTCTCCAGAGGGAATGCAAGAGGAGCTTCTCAGAGTTTATAAACCCTGAAATATGTCTGTAGATCTGGGTTCTTCCCTGATTAAAATGTAAACAAATACCTCTGGATAGGTACATTTCTCCACATAGTCTCTCACTATCTGAATAGTCAGTAACTTCAAGGCTTACACTTTGATTCTGTCCCAGTGAACTGTTCAGAAAACACTAAACATTCAGAAACATAAAAAAATTATTTTCCTGGAAGTAATGTCCCCACAGAAAACACCTCAAGCATTTCAAAAATAATTTGACAAAGAGGCAATCACCAATGTATTTTATGATTATTTTGCCAAGAAATCTTCTTCACTTGTTCACAAAATAAATGTCTCTAACCTAGTTTCTGGCTTAGTTTGGAACTATGGTCCTCAAACTTCTTGTAGTGTGATGCTATACCATATTTCATATATAAATTCATCTAAATATTTATGGAGCATTACTCAGTGCCAGACACTGGTCTACATGCTGGAGAAACAGCTGTGAACAAAACATAGCCAAAAAAAAAAAAAAAATCCTGCTTGTACAGAGCTTGAAATATGGCATCCCATAACATTTGCCAATAATTTATTTCTAATAGTAAAGCATATTTCTGAAATGATGATTACATTAATTCACTATTATTATTTCTAATAATAAAGCATGTTTTTAACGATTAATGTAATCATCATTTCAGAAATATGCTTTATTATTAGCATGGGTTTTTGTGTTTTCATGTATTTAATACAAAAGTGTGGATATCCATAAAAAGGCACATCTCTTAACCTTGTATTCTAACATGTTACTGAAAGGTAGATAGCAATGGATTAAAGCTTTGGTTGCCTGAAGATGTGTGTCACCTGGAGCACTTGTGTGCAGGCGAGAAATGTTCTGAAAGTTTCTGGTTTGGCAAGCTCAAACCTAGGATCTGGGCACATCTTTTCCCTTTTCTCAGTTACTACCCTTTAAAGAATAAGGACTTGATGATTTCTAAGGACTTTTTAAGCTCTAACATTATAGCATTTTTTTTTTTTGCCTAATGCTAACAATTTATATATAAAACATCTTTATTTTTATTTTTTTATATTTTTATTTTTTTCTCTGTTTAAGTTTGTTCTTCAAGATCTCAAATTTCTGTTTAAAAGATTTATGATTTAATGACTCCTCAGAGCATCATTTGGTGACCACTCAATCTAAAGCAGACATGATGTTATTCTGTATCTTAACATTATATTGTTTTTTGGGTTTCTTTGTAGTTTGTATGTGTTTATTATTTATATCTGTCACCACAATGTCAGCCTATTAGAACAGGAAAACTGTCTTTTTCACAGCTGTTCACTACTGCTTAGAACAGTATGAGACATGGTAGGTACTCACTCATTTATGAGGCAAATGACAGGATTGTTAAATTTTATACATAATCACAATTCTCAAGATAATTCAAATGAATTAATGTACATTAGAGTACTTTGTAAACCCTTCCAAAACATTTATGGTTTAAAATTTTATGAATAGAGAATATAAATCTGCTTTTCTTTTTCTTCTAGCTAGAGAAATATTTAAGTACAGTACAGGAAATTTATATTGTTTAGGTGATTATTTCAGTAACTCTGATAGGGATATACTTTTACTTAGTATAGAGATGGTTATTAAAGTTATAAATCTAGGGCACAGCATGAGGGCTCACATCTGTAATCTCAGTGCCTTGGGAGGCTGAGGATGAAGGAAGAATGCTTCAGCCCAGGAGTTGGAGACCAGCCTGGGTAACATAATGAGACTCGGCCTTCACAGAATATTTGAAAATTATCCAGATGTGGTGGCATGCATCTATGGTCTCAGATACTCAGAAGGCTGAAGTGGGCTGAGCCTGGGGGTCAAGGCTGCAATGAGCTGTGATCATGTCATTGTACTCCATCCAGCCTGGGTGACACAGTGAGACCCTGTATAAAATCTCTCTATAATGCAGTTACCAACATTTACCTGAAGCTTTTTGATATATAACACATGTTTCTTAAGTCCATCATATCTAAATCAATTTTATAGAAAGAGTAGAATATTTTCAAATAATGTTAACCATGCATTTGATAGCCCAAATTGATCTAAATGCATAAAATGGTTTCTCAGTAAGAGTTATCTGTTTTAAACCATGTAAATGTAGGCAGATAAATATTGTGCCTCTCCAGAAATAAAGTACATTTTCTTAGTACTATGAGTGTCAAAAATATATAGCATTCAAAATATAAAAAGTGCAGGAGGTATATTTTTAATAAACTCAATTCAGTGATCCCCATTGTTATTTTAAAATTACCTATAATTATATTAATATATTGGTTGATGTATTTTCACTATTTATATAATTTTAAGAGCAAGAAGAAAAGTTATAATCTAAAGCAGAAATGACCTATCAATGACAGTCTATGTATAAACAGCCACTTCTAATGGAGTTGAGGGCTCTTGCTCTACAGGTAAGATCTCTAATAGTAATTGATTTACTGAAGGTAATTGCTGTCAAGTTTTCCTGTCGTTTATTTTCTGTTATCAACTTCATTTAAAAGAGCTCATAGTATACAGAATACTTTCTTTGTTTTTATACAACTTGAGTAGGTATAAAGTAGTACCCGAAGCCTGCCAAAGGTGAATTTAGTGGGCTGCCTTTCTTGGTAGAAAAGTAATCAAAGCAGAAAAAAGCAAGAGTAAGAAATCTGTCTTTGCTTCAATGCAAAGTTGTGTGCAATTTACTTTGTAGGCCTGGGTCCGACTGAAAGCCAGTAGAAAAAAATGATATAATAATCAGTACTTGTGAAAAATGTTAAAGGAGACTTTGACATTTGATTCAGTGCTAAACTTTATGATTATAAATAAGAAAATGCAATTTTTTATTTTATTTTATTTCTTCCACTTGAAATTTTTTTTATTGCACTTTAGGTTTTGGGGTACAAGTGAAGAACATGCAAGATTATTGCAAGGTACACACATGGCAGTGTGATTTGCTGCTTTCCTCCCCTTCACCTATATCTGGCATTTTTCCCCATGCTATCTCTCCCCACCACCCCACCCCCTCATTACTCCCCCGTTTCCCCCCAACAGACCCCAGTGTGTAGTGCTCCCCTCCCTGTGTCCATATGTTCTCATTGTTCAACACCCACCTATGAGTGAGAACATGTGGTGTTTGGTTTTCTGCTCTTGTGTCAGTTTGCTGAGAATGATGGTTTCCAGGTTCATCCATGTCCCTACAAAGGACATGAACTCATCATTTTTTATGGCTGCATAATATTCCATGGTGTACATGTGCCACATTTTCCCTGTCCAGTCTATCATCAATGGGCTTTTGGGTTGGTTCCAGGTCTTTGCTATTGTAAACAGTGCTGCAATGAACATTCGTGTGCATGTATCCTTATAGTAGAATGATTTATAATCCTTTAGATATATACCCAGTAATGGGATTGCTGGGTCAAAAGGAATTTCTATTTCTAGGTCCTTGAGGAATCTCCACACTGTCTCCCACAATGGTTGAACTAATTTACACTCCCACCAACAGTGTAAAATTGTTCCTATTTCTCCACATCCTCTCCAGCATCTGTTGTCTCCAGATTTTTTAATGATTGCCATTCTAACTGGCATGAGATGGTATCTCAATGTAGTTTTGATTTGAAAAATGCAATATTTTAAAAGAAGCAAAGGTAGAGTGGGAAAAGGATAAGTGGCACTTATAAAAAAGCATCACCAAAGTTTGTCTTAGAAATCCAAAGAGCTCAAGCTAATGCTGCCAGCAAAGTGTCAGAATGGCCCAGCACAAAGAGGCGCAAATCCAGGAAATTAGGTTTTCTCTCTTTTCTGAGGTCTGAAGTCAGTAAATGTGCTTGGTAAAATGAAAAAGACCATAATATTCTGGTTTAATCATCTTTCCTTTGAATAAGATGAGTTACAGATTTGTACTTGAAATCCTCTACATCCAAATGTGATATAGATAAAAGCTGGCACTCCCATCTGCCGGTCATCAGTTTGAACCCACTTGTAAGAAATAATTCAAATAATTTTGATAAAAATGAGAGTAGAACTTGCCTAAATACCCCACCATTGGGGAAAGATACATCTAAAATCACAATAGTGATACATATTTTAAGACTCATGGCTACCTATTTAGGTAGAAAGGGAAATTCCTATAATGTAGGAATTACAGCACATAAAGAAAAGCTAAAATAAATTCATTATTTCTGTGCAATATAATATTGCATTTTGTCTTAATACCATCTGTGTGATGCCATGTGACTCATAGAAATAGAGTATAAATTCAAAAGTTTCAACTTTTAAATTGTAAAGGCACAGATGAAACAACATAGGTTAAATTATTTTTATTTTAATCTGCCATTCAACATGTGTGTTACATACATGCACAGACACATACAGTAAAATTATTTGATAAGCAATTATATTAGAGAGACAGCTAGACCAATGTTTAATTCCTCATCAATACACATATACAAGGAGGAATTAAACACTGAACTAGCTATATATCTAATATTATAATTCCTCATCAAATGATTTTAGTAACATAAACCTCCAGTTCTATAGCATGCTTTTTAAAAATAAGGCTTCACATAGTCATCCCAGATGATCTGAGAAATTGCTGAAGATTACATGCCTATGCTTGAATTCATGGCCTGCTCTGTGGCTACTGGATAATAAAGCTCCCAAGGCTATTTGTGCCATTTTAAAGCAATACATCCTCCAAAACAATAGCCCTGACTCTATAGCCCTCTCCCTGTATGAGGTAGACAGATAGACTAGGCAACTGCAGAGCTGTAGAAAGTGCGTCTATCTAATCGCCTGTATAAAGAAAGCACATGCCTTTCTGATGAAGAGAAAAGGGGCAGCAAGTTTGGAGAGCCGAAGGAAAAGTTAAAGTGCAACATTCCGAGTCAATGCTTTTTCTCTCACTGCCAGTCACTGCTCTACCATGGCAAGAGCATGGCTCTACTGCACTTCAAAATCTTAGCCACAATAGTATCTGTCAAATGCGAAGGAGGGTAAAATGAAGTTTTTCCCTTCCCTTCTTAAAAAAATGATCTGTCATAGACCAAGAACTTAGCAACCAGCCTCATAACAAAACAGTTAATGGCTACATTTCCCGAAGTATAACACTATGCTCCCAAAAGAGAACTAAACAGTCTACAGACATTATGTAAATTATTCCTTAGGCTAGTCATATGGAATAGATATTACTTTATTTCACTGATTCGTGGAATAATTTTTTTGACACTTTAATATCTTAAAATTTGGGGTGTTTCTTAAAATGTGTGCGGTGCCATAGTTTGATCATTATTTTTCTTAGCGGTAAAACATGTGCTTAATTCTTAGATTTGATGAAAGAGTATTTTCCCATTTTTAAGACCCAGGAAATGGATCCACTATGACATAGACAGCTTCGAGCGCAGGACTCTACAACTGTAAACTTATTTTTCAACTGATATAAGATACATCAACCATATTCTCAAATCCCTTGGAAGCAAGCTCACAGCACAGAATCTTATCCCATTATATAAATGATGGTCCAAAATCAGAGATATTAGAAGCATGAGAGGGATTCAACATGAGGGAGATTCTTGGTTGCTGGTTTTAAAGATGGAGAGGGTCACGTGTCAGGAATATAGTCAGCTTCTGTCTTCTAAAAGCAGATAGTACTCTCAAGCTGACAACCCTTAAGGAAATGAGAAACTCAGCCTTAAAGCCTCCAGGAAATGAATAATAAAATAATAAAATTTGAGAATATTAACACCCTCAATAAGCTTGTAAGCCGATTTTTTCCTAGAACCTCCAGTAAGAATGCAGCCTGGCCAAGGACACACTGAGTATGAGAACCCAGTATGAGTCTCTGATTAGAAAACCCAGTGGAACTACACATAGGTATCTGTGCTACAGGACTGTGAGCTAATAAATGGATATCTCTAATTAGGCTACTAAGTTCTTATTACACAGCAATAGAATCTAATACAGATTTTGATAAGAGAAAGAGATAAGGGGACAAGGGTAATGAATGATAGGAAGTTTTTTAAATGTCATAGGCAATCCATGACAGGGTATTCTTTTTCTTATTATTGTAAACTAAATACTGCTGAGATATATGATCACCTAAATATGTGGTAAAAAATGGTGGTATGTTTCTCATCATCTCAACAGTAAGATGAAAAGCTTTGTCAATGTGACCCTATACTTCATTCAATATTTTTCTTGGGAGAATAGGGCTTTTTTTTGTTGATGATGAACTCGGATTTCTATAGCTTAGAGTGATGAGTAGTTTGTGTATGTCTTAAATCAACAAGAAGAGCTTTTATATGCTGAGTATATCATATCCATCAATTATCATACCATATTCTTTATATACAGACACTCAATAACTCTTCTACACAATGGTATGGCATATCTATTATTATTTTATTTTGCAAATGGGAAAATATGATCAAAGAGTGTGAACAATTCACTATTTAATTTTTAAAGCCATGATCTTTCCCCTATGCTGTACTCTCAATCATTGTCTGTTTTGTTGTGGTACTGCTTTTGTGTCTCTCAAAACATAAGTGCATGACTTATATTGGAAACAAAAATATAAGTAATGCTATTTTGATATAGTCCCTCTTGATAATTTGAATATTGAATGTGGGAGAAAATAATCAAATAAGTGTTTTTAAGGTTCTCAAATATATTACGAATTCTTAAGATGTTTGTAAAGATATTTGTATATAAGAATATAAGATATATTTTAAAGCATTATTCAAAATAATTTTATTAGTAAAAAATATTCATAATCTGTTGTACTAACAATTTTAAGTCAGTTGACTGGAGCCACTAAAGGTTAATAGCAGAAAAAATTATCTGTCAACGGCAAGAGGAAATAGCAGAATGAGTTAAGATACTTTGCTAAATTATTGGTTGAGAATTTGAAACACATTTTTTCTTAGAAACAATGTTTTAAAATGTGGCTGTGTAACTGTGCCAACCATCAGAAATATTCATAATGAATGAAGAAATATTAATTAGTATTATTATAACATTTTGTACTTCCTAACAGTTTACAAATTTTTCAAATGTGTTATGCAAATGTGGGTTTATAGTACTAGACCTGTTTTACATAAAATTGTTAAAATATCATTTCTATGTGCAACTGCATTGTAAATTCCCACTTGGAATACAGGATATGACCTTGAATTCTTAAAGACATTATTAAGGAATGACAATCTATTTTTACCACATTATGAACTTCTAGCCCACCAGTCAACTCAACATCACCCTCCTTACTTAGGCTGTGGTTGACTTTCGCTTTCAACAGCTATCAATTGCAAGCTCTTTTTTGGAGGCCTGCCCTTGGGTTACCCTAGTAACTTTGTCCATACATGAAAGAGCTGAAAGTGTTTGTAGATTTGTCCCCCTTGGCATGCAGTTCAGTGAATTTAGGAGTAGAAATGTCCAACATCCTTGAATTGGGGTGGAAAACTCTGAGTTGTACTCATAGTTCAGGGTCTGCTGTGGGCTCAGGCTGAAGCTCTCATTTGCCTGATATTGCACCTTTGCTGGTCATTCTCTCACGCCCTCTCCTGCTTTCCCAGCCTGTTACCAATCAACATCTCCTGGTAACACTTTATTAATGTATCATTTGCACATGGATATTTGTCTTAGGTCAGCTTCTGGGAAACTTGACTTAAATCAGTAGTGATCCTGAAAAGCAGGTGTGGAAGATGGGATTCTGAAGTGCAATCACTTACAGGCTAGATGGTAGCAAGGACTGATCGTGGTGATAAATGGAGTATGGATAATCTCTGACATGCTGACAGTGCTGGTAAGACTTTCACCTGTGGTGAAGTGGAACAGAATACAGGTAGAAGAGGGTGCACTGAGTCATGATGTCTCTAGCAGTTGAGATAATGGGGGGAATAATAATTATAAAAGGTGAGAAATTGATTTTCACTGAATTCTACTGAAGCAAAAAAATGGCAAATTCAATTCAATGACTCAGTAATAAGGTACAGTATAGAAGTCAGAACACCTTTATCTCAGAGCCAGAGAGCAGGTTGGTTGAAGACCAAGCCCAGAACTAATATAAAAATAAAAGAGCCTCAGGGAAGGCAAAATCTGCAGGCTGTGTAAGTCTCCTGAATCTTGAGATACGGACATTTTAGTATATATTCTTAAGAACATTGAATTTCTAGTTTCCTCTTGAGTTTATGAGAATCAAACATACAAATTAGTCTCCTTTGCCCTTGCTAGAAGATGAATGATCCAATTGAATGTTGCTCCTGCAAAGACCCAAAAGGGATTAATCACCAAAGAAGCTACAAAGCAAAGCTCTTATGACCAATAGAAACTGTGAATCATACCTACGACAGATCGTGAGAGATCTCGTTCAGTAAAAGCAGACTGTGAAGCTGAGAAAGGGAGACGTTTTATGTGGGAGTAAATCCATGACTCAAGTTTAATACACTGGAATAGGCATCTGATTCAGATCTTAATATGCTGAGGGGATGGCTCTGTGACTCTTGCAAACAATGATGGTATGTATTACATAAAATGGAGATGTCATATTTGCCTTGATAGAATGTTGAGAAGAGATTCCTGTAGCTCACAGAAGTGGGCTTTATAGAGTGACTGTTATACAAAATCCAAAATCTTCTCCCCTGATGATCATGTTCCTTAAGAGAGCCAAAGGACACTTTATTTTCAAGGATGATAAGAAATGCATCAAAGAGCAGCCCAGTAAGTGGCTGTTTTCTCTAACTTGGTGCTGACAGTAGGATACACTATTGTGCTACTGGGCTCTCTCGTTTCAAAAATAATGACAGATTTAAGTCCTATAACCTGCAGCCAGTTCAGAGTGGCAGCTAGAGAAACTGTCCCACAAGAATCTTGATAACACTTAATGGATCTCGGTTTCCCTAAGGAAACTCAACAATAGTTTTGCTGGCATGGTCTTGGCCAAATTGTTGTCTGTGGGCTCACAGACTGCCTGGTTTGCCAAGAGATCCCACATCACATCCTTTAGACAAAGAAGCTCAATTTAAGACAGAAGAGAGCTATCATGAACAGGTTACTATGGATTCATTGGTACTATCACAGACAGCATCACCAGAAGTTGCATTTTTTAGAGTACTGAAATGTGCTCTTATAGGTGTAGCCAAAGGCATCAGTTTGGAGGTAATCATGTGTATGAATGAGGTTCTGCCTTTCAAGATGTGATGTCTACCTTGAACCAAATATCATATCATTGCCTGTGACAATGATTGATGAAAGGTAGAAATCTGGGAGGCAAGGAGTGCAAGGAGTGGTCCTGCTTATTGTCACTCCCAGTGACACTGCTGGGGGAATCGATGATGTCTGCTTTCAAGTATTATATTTCTTTTTGTCTAGAGAACTCAGTTTCCAGAGAGAAGATACCTTTTTTGGGAGACATGATAAAGGTCCCATTAAGCCAAAGGCTACAGCTACTACCTTAAATCTACTATGGTGCTTAAATCTTGTAGAAAATAATAGGCAAAGTAAGGAGCTGCCACATTGGCAGAGATAATTGGCACTAATCCTCATGAGAAGATAGGTGTGCCACTACCTAATGGGGAAAGGGAGAATGTGTTTATAATTCAAGGACATTTCTTAGTATAGTATATCCAGTTTTAACTGTGTATGAGCAATTACCACAACCACAATCTGCCTAAGAAAGTTAGTAAAGAACACAGATTCCTAAGAAATGAAGGCCTGGGTCTTCATTACCACTAAGTAAGCCATATGGACAGGCAGAAAGAATAGCTGTGGGAAAGAGTGATCTAGAGTAGGTTGTGGAGGAAAGAGATGCTTAACATAAGTTTTGCTAAGTACCGTTTGTGAAATGCATTCTAATAATTCTTCCATTGTATGCTTCTCCAAAAAAAAAAAAAATCACCATCATGAAAACTCCATATCAACTAATCATCCAACCAAAAACGTTGAATCTGAGCAATGCAACAAGATACTGTAGCAGACAATGTTGGTGCTCAGTCCAGATTCCTGCAGATACCTTGTTGCTGTGTCCCTCCCTCTTTGCTTGAATAGCTCACTCTGCATATGATGTGTGCCTTCACTTACATGCCGGTGGTCCCAGTTACTTGGGAGGCTAAATAAGGTGGGTGGATTGCTGTGGCCCAGGAGGTTGGGGCTGTAGTGGGCCATGACGGCACCACTGCACTACAGATTGGGTGACAGAAGGAGATCCTATCTCAAACAAACAAACAAAAAACTGGTTTCCTCTGCTGCTTTAGCTCGTAGCTCACTGACCATCTATGGACTGTCTACCTTTGGTGAAGTTCCTAACCCTGATTCACTCAGCTAAGCACAGGAAAGAAGCTAGGGCTCAGGGCACAAAACTTGGCTGCCTAGGTAAGAGGGGCTATAGAAAAGGCAGTATTTTTTTCTGATGATCCCTAGTATCCAGAATTATTCCTGGTACATTATAGGAGCTCAATAAATATATGTTGAATACATGGAGTAATATTTCCTGAAAAAAAAAAAAAAAGCCAGTACCTGAGGACCCATGTTGTCAGTTCCAGAAGATAGCTGTAAATTCCGGGGGAGAGCGTTAGCAGCAGTGAATCCTTAGGAGTCTGCAGCAACTCACTTCTTTCCTCTTTGGAGGAGAGAACTCATCTGAAGGTTGTAAGGAATAAGGAGAGACCAAGGCTACTTTTAGAGCAGGAATGAAAGGAAATAAAGTACCCTTGGAAGGGGGCCAAGTGGGCAACTTGAGAGACCCAAGTGCCAGGTTTTACCTTTGACTTGGGATTTTACACATGGGCATGCTTCCAGGATCTTGCATCTCCCCTCTTTAGATTTTTCCTTGCTGTGGGCTCCCATATGCACAGTGGCCTGCCAGGTCTTTGGAGGGGCTGCATGCACAATGTGTTTGTGCACATGCTTGCCTGTGGCATTTTTTCTTTACCCGTTGAGTATTTCTAGAGGAAGGTCATATGCCACGTAATCTCTGCCATTTTGCCTCTTAATGCTCCTGTTTGAGCTCACTTGCCCAACTGCTGAGATCTTACCCAGAAGCTGCTGATGGCCAGTTTCACATGTTTTCTATCTGTTGGGAGACTGCCTTTCCCTAGCACCAGCTGCAACCAATTATTATTTTAAAGAGACAGTTTAACAACTGCCTGACCATCACCTAATGGTTTCCTAACATTCCTGTAACCGGGTGGCAGAATGGGGCTCAGCTACGCCCCATCCCCCCCCACCCCCTTGCAATTTGATGTGCTGAGGTTCTTGGGCTTTCTGCCCCCAGGAATGAGGAAGAGGCCCTGGTGTCGCAGTGAGCTTACCTGTTAAGTTAATATCGGACCCAAAGAGTTTTGCAGAGAATAATTTATTAGGCAGAGAGAGAAAGAGAAGTAGAGAGCTCCCAAGCTGTGGTGGGAGGGGATCCTAGAGAGGGAAATCCACACAGGTAGAGAGGGATAGACATCTGCCACATTGCTGTGGGAGGCAATCTGGAGGAGGAGTACCACAGGTAAGGGGCAGTGGAGTTTTAACTTAGAAGTGATTCCTGCTCCATTATGTTTTTGTCCAATGAGAAGAGTTCTTTCAAACTTCCTCTGGAGTGATTGATCTTTGACTCTGATCCCAAATTGGTTGCTTGAGCCCACAACAGAGCCCCTCCTTTCAGGGCTTTTGGTGGGATTTCTGAACAAAGGAAACTCACCTGGAATTTTACTTAGCCCACGTGTGGGAAAATTGGAAAAAGAACTCTAGGTTCCCGGATGGGGAGGTGGATGGAGGCATGGCTCTGGGAAGTTCTTGCCTTTGAAACCATGGCTCTTGCGAACCTGGGAAGAGAAATTAACATAGTTCCTCATTCCTATAATGGTTGGTGGAGGAGTACCTCTCCATTCCTCCTCATGTCGGCCTAACTACCTACAATAACAGTAGTACCCTGGACAAGTGCTTATCCAGTACAGTAATTTGAAAGCCAAATTCCCTTGCATCAGGACAATACCTCTCTGATCTATAACTTAAATTTAAGATTTCCCTTTGGCTCAAGTCAAAGCTACATTTTGTGACTCTTTGCTTTTGGTAGAATGTTGAAATAGTAACCCAAAATGATTTGCTTCTCCCTTGCTTATGCCCTTGCATAATCCCTACATACATTGACTGTGGTTTGACTCTGAAAGTGCAGCCACCTTTGCAAAATTATAACAGGAAATTATGACAGTGAAATAAATCAGACCTAACTGACTCCATCTTCTTGCTAATCTTTAAACTGCCCTTGTTCATTCCTGGGCATAGGCCTACCAAATGAACTTTGGGAAGGAATTCAGTTCATGGCTTAACTCTGAAAGAAAATTGGTACCAGCCCTTTCCTGAGAAAACTTCCTTCTTGCCTGGATACCAGCTTGCCTTTGCAGGACTAACAAATTAGCTACATGATTATAAATTACCGTATAGGGGTCATGCAGGTTCTGGCCCCAAGAGTCTGAACCTCCTCAAATTGCTCCTGGGGATAACATCACTATTGCAAAATCTAAGATCATTGCTTGAGCTATTTTGCAGCCCCTGCACTCGATGGATCAGCTGACACCACCCACACCAGTAATCTGGCCCAGCCAATTCCCCCATCCCACCCAGGAACAGAAGATGACAAGAAAAACTTACTTCAGCTCCCTATGATTCCATCTCCAACCTGACCAATCAGTACTCCCCACTTCCCAAGCCTGTGCTTGGCAAATAATATTAAAAACTCTGATCCCTGAATGCCCGGGGAGACTGATTTGAGTAAAAATAAAACTCCAGTCTCCCACACAGTGGTTCTGCATGATTTGCTCTTTCTCCCTTGCAATTCCCATCTTGATAAATCAGCTCTGTCTAGGCAGTGGGCAAAGTGAACCAACTGGGGAGTTACAAAACTTGCTTTGACTAGGGAAACAGTAGCAGACATGATGCAGACAGAGCTTCAACAGTGATTGTTCTTTATGGTCTGTCCTCTTGTTCCTTTTGAGGACTTTATTACAATTACCTTGTGACTAAGGCTGAACTAATCATCTGGAGACAAATAGTTACCAAGACAAACTGTCAGACATGTGAGTAAGACCATCCTAGACTAGTCAGACTGCCGCTAACTACAGTCTGATGGAACTCAGCAAAGCAACCACTCAGCTGAGCCCAGCCCAAATTGCTAACCCCCAAAATCATAGACTAATAAGTGACCTTTATTAGATTTTGGTGTGGCGTTTTTGTAGCAAGTGTTTACTGATTTGCTACTATTGTTTCCACTTGCCCCTCCTATGTCCTATACTCTTTTACAGATTTCTCCTGGAAGTACCATCTGCATAGATTACTTCCACAGGAATCTTTGTCTCAGGGTTTACTTCTGGGAAACATGACCCAAGACAAAAATTTGTTAACTCTCTGGATTTTAAGAAGAGAAAATAAGTGTTAAACTTGTAAATTTACATTACCGAATGGGCACTTATGTCAGGTATTCTGAATTTGAGAGGAAAGGCATTCAGAACAAACCATGAGGGGAATCAAGTAGATTTTCTAGCTTAGGTTCTTCTTTTGGTTCTCTGTGCTGTAACCATCCCATCATTTTTTTTTTTTAAATCAACTTTATCTATGAATAGCGTGTTAATTAGTGGATTAGATCCTGTGTGGATGCTTACAAATAGATTAATAATTCTAGAAATTTAAAACAAATTGTAATGATAGGACAGATTATCTTTCTATTGTAGTCTTAAGTGCTGTTTTCTACAACAGGAAAAGTAACAAAAAGCACAGGCAATGAGATATTTGTTGTCAGTTACAACAGCCAAGTGTATGTATGTTCCTGTCATTTATTTCTTGACAGAATTCTCAGAGCTCAAGGAGGGGTGAAAAGACACCCACTGAGGAGATGCCATCATTGCAGTGTGTTGGGAATTTTTAGTTATTTTACTGAGTTATATGCCACTGGAGATCTCTTGTGTTATGACAGGAGTTCATTGATATTTTTGAAAAAACACTGTATCAGCATTTCAAATATAATCTTGTTTTGAAAGTGAGGAGAACTGTGTTTCAAGGCTTTTTTTTACAATGAAACTGTATATAATAAGGTAATTAATATTTAAAATTTCATTCATTTCTATTGTTCTTGGTGTACTTTTCCCAAAAGTGAGAAACATATTCTTTATCATTTTCCCACATTCTGTTAAAGTTTTATTGTTTTTCTGATAAAATATAGGAAAAGAAAATTGGTCTTTATAGATCATTGGCTCTTGTATTATTATTACAAATTATAACTTTCATAGATTAGCAGTATATCACAATTTAAATATATGCATTCTAACCATTCTGTGAGCCATTTCTGAGAGATGATATATGGTTAATTTTATGGTTAACAATCAGCCTTTAGATAAAATTATAAAATGAAAAATTAACTAAATCTTTGGGAATGATTACTTCTAACAATTAATGATATTAAGGGACTAAGAGACTGTGATAAATGGGGAGATTATATTTCAACTATTAAAATTAGCAGTACAAAGAAAAAGGAAGGCTGTGAGTTATATAAAAAACAGTAGTAATTTGAATTTTAACAACCCTTCTCTGGAATAAATACTGTGATTCATAATTCCAAGTAAAAATAGAATATATACTAATAAAATTATTCCCCATTATATTTTAAATATATAAATCTTGAAAATAATATGGAGTGATTTATGCTAGAAAAATATTGTGTCATCTCTGATAGGATGTTTGCATGTTTGAAGCTTTTGGGTGACTCTAAAAATTCTGAACTTTCCATATTATAGTATGTTATTTGTCAATCAAACAAAAGTAATATGTTTTTTAAAAGTGTAAAATTTTGTCTAAATAAATAGTACAGAGTTTTTATAAAGATTAGTCTTCTAATTGTTACTTGTCTTAACTATACTCCAGAAATATTAGGTATGTACATTTGTCGCCTTTTGTCATGTACGTTGAATTGCATTTGTAGATATATGATTTATAAATCATGAAGAGCATTCACTTTTTAATGGAGTTAAATCTCCTCCTGTTAGGTTTCTTGTTTGGCAGATGTGTATTGTTTTGTATGATATGCATAAAGTGTAGAAAGAAGCACATAGAAAGAGAAGAATCATACAGAATCAGCTGCTCCCACTATTTTGAATAGCATAAACTACATAATCACAGCAAAAATAGTATAACACCACAATATAGAGAATTTAGACATAAAATGAATTGACTGTGAATTAGGCCTTCTATCCAGACTTCATTCACAAACTGGGGTGGAATGATCGCTTTTAGGTGTCAACTTGGGTAGGCCATCTTATTCAGTTATTCAATGCAACACTAATCTGAGTCTTACTGTGTAGGTGTTTTAAGATCTATAATCAGTTGACTTTAAATAAAGGAAATTATTTTTAATAATGTGCCTATGCCTCATCTAATCAGTTGGCAAGCTTTAAGAACAAAACAGATTTCTATGAGGAAGAAGAAATTCTGCCTCAAGACTAAGTGTGGTATCAGCTCTGACCCAACACTGTCTTCCCTGCAAATTTCTGACATGGCAGCTCCCACAATCAAGCAATCCAATTCTTTGAAATAGGCGTTTCTCTCTCTAGTACATATATGCATATACAGTACGTATATTTGTGTATGTATGTAATATAAATGCACGTTTCTCTGTACATCATGAACTATAACCTAAATGGAGTTGTAAACAGGCTGTAGCCTACTCTTGTGCCAAGTACTGAGTTTTGATCAATCAAAGGTGGGCAACTGTTCAAACCATGTTCAAATAAGGCAAATACTGAGTTGTAACCAAGCCAGTTTTTCTATACGTCACTTCCATTATCTGTATGTCACTTTCCTTTTTCTATGTATAAATTTTCTTCCACCATGTGGTTGCACTGGAGTCTCTGAGCCTACTGTGGCTCAGGAAGCTGCCTGAATTGCAAATTGTTCTTTGTTCAATTAAACTCTTTTAAATGTGATTTGGCTAAAGTTTTTCTTTTAACATTCCTATACAGTATATGCATACACACATGCACACATGCATGCACACACACATTTATATTTTAATACATATGTAACATATACAGTATTATATATAATTTTGGTTTCTCTGATAGCTCTAACTGATATGGGTGAATTAAATTTCTATTTATTTTTCTTTTTTTTATTGTACTTTCAGTTCTGGGGTACATGTGCAGACCATGCAGAATTGTTGCATAGGTACACACATGGCAATGTGATTTGCTGCCCCCATTCCCTGTCACCTACATCTGGCATTTCTCCCCATGTTATCCCTCCCCGAACTCCCCACACCCCACCACTGTCCCTCATTTGGCCACCCCAACAGACCCTAGTATGTGGTGCTCCCCTCCCTGTGTCCCTGTGTTCTCATTGTTCAACACCCACCTATGAGTGAGAACATGTGGTGTTTGATTTTCTGCTCTTGTGTCAGTTTGCTGAGAATTATGGTTTCCAGATTCATTCATGTCCCTACAAAGGACACAAGCTCATCATTTTTTATGACTACATAGTATTCCATGGTGTATATGTGCCACATTTTCCTAGTCCAGTCTATCATTGATGGGCATTTGGGTTGGTTCTAGGTCTTTGCTATTGTAAACAGTACCACTATGAACATGTGTGTGCATGTGTCTTTATAATAGAGGGATTTATAATCCTTTGGGTATATACCCAGTAATGGGATTGCTGGATCAAATGGAATTTCTATTTCTAAGTCCTTGAGGAATCGCCACACTGTCTTCCACAATGGTTGAACTAATTTACACTCCCACCAACAGTGTAAAAGTGTTCCTATTTCTCCACATTCTCTCCAGCATCTGTTGTCTCCAATTTTTCAATGGTCACCATTCTAACTGGCATGAGATGGTATCTCAATGTGGTTTTGATTTGCATTTCTCTAATGATCACTTATTATGAACATTTTTCATATGGTAGCCTTATATATGTCCTCTTTTGAAAAGTGTCTGTTCATATCCTTCGCCCACTTTTGAAAGGGTTTGTTTGTTTTTTTCTTGTAAATCTGTTTTAGTTCTTTGTAGATTCTGGATATTAGCCTTTTGTCAGATGGGTAGATTGCAAAAATTTTTTCAGATTCTGTTGGTTGCCAGTTCACTCAAGGGATTGTTTCTTTGCCTGTACAGAAGCTCCGGAGTTTATTTAGATCCCACTGATCTATTTTGGCTTTTGTTGCCGATGCTTTTGGTGTTCTAGTCATGAAGTCCTTGCCTATGCCTATGTCCTGAATGATTTTGCCTAGGTTTTCTTCTAGGGTTTTTATGGTGTTAGGTCTTATGTTTAAAACTTTAATCCTTCTGAAGTTAATTTTAGTGTAAGGTGTCAGGAAGGGGACCAGATTCTGCTTTCTGCACACTGCTAGCCAGTTTTCCCAACACCATTTATTAAACAGGGAATTCTTTCCCCATTGCTTGTTTTTGCCAGGTTTGTCAAAGATCAGATGGTTATAGATGTGTGGCATTGCCTCCAAGGGCCCTGTTCTGTTCCATTGGTCTGTATCTCTGTTTTGGTACTAGTATCATGCTGTTTTGATTACTGTAGCCTTGTAGTAGAGTTTGAAGTCAGGTAGTGTGATGCCTCCGACTTTGTTCTTTTTGCTTGGGATTGTCTTGGCTATGCGGGCTTTCTCTTGGTTCCATATGAAGTTTAAGGTAGTTTTTTCCAGTTCTGTGAAGAAGGTCATTGGTAGCTTGATGGGGATAGTGTTTAATCTATAAACTACTTTGGGCAGTATGGCCATTTTTATGATATTGATTCTTTCTAACCATGAGCATGGAATGTTTCTCCATCTGTTTATGTACTCTATTTCCTTGATCAGTGGTTTGTAGTTCTCCTTGAAGAGGTCCTTTACATCCTTTGTCAGTTGTATTCCTAGGTATTTTATTCTCTTTGTAGCAATTATGAATGGGAGCTCACTCATGATTTGGCTCTCTGTTAGTCTGTTGTTGTTGTATAGAAATGCTTGTGATTTTTGCACATTGATTTTGTATCCTGAGACTTTGCTGATGTTGCTTATCAGATTAAGGAGATTTTGGTCTTCTAAATACGCAATCATGTTGTCTGCAAATAGAGACAATTTGACTTCCTCCTTTCCTAATTGAATACTTTTTATTTCTTTTTTTCTTACCTGATTGCTCTGGCTAGAACTTCCAATACTATATTGAATAGGAGTGGTGAGAGAGGGCATCATTGTCTAGTGCCGGATTTCAAAAGGAATGCTTCCAGTTTTTGCCCATTAAATATGATATTGGCTGTAGATAATAGCTTTTATTATTTTGAGATATATCCCTTCGATGCCTAGGTTATTGAGAGATATTAGTATAAAGGGCAATTGAATTTTGTCAAAGGCCTTCTCTGCATCTATTGAGATAATCTTGTAGTTTTTGTCTTTGTTTCTGTTTATGTAGTGGATTACATTTATAGACTTGCATATATTGAACCAGTCCTGCATCCCCGAGATGAAGCCTAGTTGATTGTAATGGATAAGCCTTTTGATGTGCTGTTGCAATGGTTTGCCAGTATTTTATTGAAGATTTTTGCATCTGTGTTCATCATGGAGATTGACCTGATGTGTTCTCTTTTTGTTGAGTCTCTGCTGGGTTTTGGTATCAGGATGATGTTGGTCTCATAAAATGATTTGGGAAGGATTTTCTCTATTTGTACTGTTTGGAATAGTTTCAGAAGGAATGGCACTAGCTCCTCCTTGTATGTCTGGTAGAATTTGGCTATGAACCCGTCTGGACTTGGGCTTCTTTTGGTTGGTAGGCTATTAATTGCTGCCTCAGCTTCAGCCCTTGTTATTGGTCTGTTCAAGGTTTCAACTTCTTCCTGGTTTAGGTTTGGGAGTGTGCAAGTGCCCAGGAATTTATCCATTTCTTCCAGGTTTACTGGTTCATGTGCCTAGAGTTGTTTGTAGTAATCTCTGACGGTAGTTTGTATTTCTGTGGAATAGGTGGCAATATCCACTTTATCATTTTTTATTGCATGTATTTGATTCTTCTCCCTTTTCTTTTTTATTAATCTGGCTAGTGATCTGTCTATTTTGTTGATCTTTTCAAAAAACCAGCTCCTGGGTTTATTGATTTTTTTGAAGAGTTTTTTGTGTCTCTATCTTCTTCGGTTCTGCTCTGATCTTAGTTATTTCTTGTCTTCTGTTAGCTTTTGAGTGGTTTTTTTTTTTTTTTTTTTTTTTTTATCTTGCTACTCTAGCCCTTTCAATTTTGATGATAGAGAGTCAATTTTAGATAGTTCCACACTTCTCTGGTGGGTATGTATTGCTGCAAATTTCCCTCTAGACACTGCTTTAAATGTGTCCCAGAGATTCTGTTATGTTGTCTCTTAATTCTCCTTGGTTTCAAAGAACTTCTTCATTTCTGCCTTTGTTTTATTGTTTATCCAGGTGACATTGAGAATCAAGTTGTTCATTTACTGTGAAGTTGTGTGATTCTGAGTTAGTTTCTTAATTCTGAGTTCTAATTTATTTGCACTGTGGTCTGAGAGACTGTTATGATTTCCATTCCTTTGCATTTGCTGAGGAGTGATTTACTTCCAATTCTGTGGTCAATTTTAGAGTAGGTGCAATGCGGTGCTGAGAAGAATGTATATTCTGTGGATTTGTGGTGGAGATTTCTGTAGATGTCTATTAGGTCCACTTTCTTCAGATCTGAGTTCAAGTCCTGGATACCCTTGTTAATTTTCTGTCTCATTGATCTAATATTGACAGTAGAGTGTTAAAGTCTCCCACTATTATTGTGTGGGAGTCTACGTCTCTTTGTAGGTCGTTAAGAACTTGCTTTATGTACCTGGGTGCTCCTGTATTGGGTATATATATGTTTAGGATCATTAGCTCTTTTTGATGCACTGATCCTTTTACCATTATGTAAAACCCTTCTTTGTCTCTTTTGATTTTGTTGGTTTAAAGTCCATTTTATCAGAGACTCAGATTGCAACTCCTGCTATTTTTCCCTCTCCATTTGCTTGATAAATCTCCCTATCCCTTTATTTTGAGCCTATGTGTGTCCTTGCACATGAAATGGGTTTCCTGAATGCAGCACGCTGATGGGTCTTGACATTTTATCCAATTTGCCAATCTGCGTCTTTTGATTGGGGCATTTAGCCTATTTACATTTAAGGTTAATACTGTTATGCCTGAATTTGATCCTGCCATTTTGATGCTAGCTGGTTGTTTTGCCTATTAGTTGATGCAGTTTCTTCATTGTGTCAATGCTCTTTACCATGTGGTACGTTTTTGGAGTGGCTGGTACTGGTTGTTCCTTTCTATGTTTAGTGCTTCTTTCAGGAGCTCTTGTAAGGCAGGCCTGATGGTGATGAGATCTCTCAGCAATTGCTTGTCCATAAAGTGTTTATTTCTCTTTCTCTTATGAAGCTTAGTTTGGCTGGATATGAAATTCTAGGTTGAAAGTTCTTTTCTTTAAGGATGTTGAATATTAACCCCCACTCTCTTCTGGCTTGTAGGGTTTCTGCTGAGAGATCCGCTGTAAGTCTGATGGGCTTCCCTTTGGGGGTAACTGATCTTTCTTTCTGGCTGCCCTTAACATTTTTTTTCTTCATTTCAACCCTGGTGAATCTGACGATTTTGTGCCTTGGGGTTGCTCTTCTTGAGGAACATCTTTGTAGTGTTCTCTGTATTTCCTGGACTTGCGTGGTGGCCTGCTTTGCTAGGTTGGGGAAGTTCTTCTGGATAATACCCTGAAGAGTGTTTTCCAGCTTGGATTCAATCTCTCTGTCACATTCAGGTACATCTATCAAAGGTAGATTAGGTCTTTTCACATAATCCCATATTTCTTGGAGAATTTGTTCATTTTTTTTTACTCTTTTTTCTCTAATCTTGCCTTCTCATTTTATTTCATTGAGTTAATCTTCAATCTCTGATATCCTTTCTTCTGCTTTGGTTGATTTGGCTATTGAAACTTATATATGCTGCATGAAGTTCTTGTGCTGTGTTTTTCAGCTCCATCAATTCATTTATTCTTCTCTAAGCTGTTTATTCTAGTTAACATCTCATTTAATCTTTTTTCTAGATTCTTAGTTTCTTTGCATTAGTTTAGCATATGTTCTTTTAGCTCTGAGAAGTTTCTTATTACCCACCTTCTGAAGCCTGTTTCTCTCAATTCATCAGATTCATTCTCAATCCATCTTTGATCCCTAGCTGGTGAGGAGTTGTGATCTCTTGAAGGAGGTGAGGCGTTCTGGTTTTTGGTGTTTTCATCTTTTTTGTGTTGGTTTCTTCCCATCTTAGTGGCTTTAACTACCTGTGGTCTTTGTAGTTGGTGCCTTTCATATGGAGTCCCTGAGTGGATGTCCTTTTTTTTGATATTGAAGCTATTTCTTTCTGTTTCTTAGTTTTCCTTCTAACAATCAGGACTTTCTGTTGCAGGACTCCTGGGGGTCCACTCCAGACCCTGCTTGCCTGAGGATCACCTGTAGGGGCTGCAAAACAGTAAGGGTTGCTGTGGGTTTCTTCTGTTATCTTCATCCCAAAAGGGTACCTCCCATATGTCAGCCTGTGCTCTCCTTTAGAAGGTGTTTCTTTGGGTATTCGGGGCTCGGGGGGCTGCTTGAGAAGTCTGTTCCTTATAGAGCTCAAGTGCTGTGCTGGGAGCTCTATTGTTCCGTGCAGAGCTGCTGGGCAGATAAGTTTAAGTCTGCTGCAGTGGAACTCATAACCGCCTCTTTTCCCAGGTGCTCTGTCCTGGGAAAGTCCTGTTGTGCTGCTGCCTTTTTTCAGAGATGCCCTGCCCCGCACAGAGATACTCTAGTCACAATCTACCAGCAGAGGCATTGCTGAGCTGTCGTGGGCTCTGCCCAGCTGCTGTGTGAACTGCCTTGGTATTGGTGGACTGCTTCAGTAATAGCAAACACCCTTCTCCCAGCTGAACTGGACCATCCTGCATCAAGCTGCACTTGCTGCGAAACTCTCAATTCAGAGAGTTTCAGATTGTTTGTTTTGTAGGGATGGTACCCTCCGAGCCAGATCGCCTGGCTCCCTCTCTCAGCCCCCTCCCTTACAGTTGAATGGGTGGCTCTGTCTCCCAGTCATTCCCATCACCAGTTGAAATGGCTGCCCAGATTTATGTGAGTTTCTATGTGCCAACCTGAGGCACCAGCCATGCTGAAAACTCGTCGCACTTTTCGGCCCAGGAATTTCCTGGTTTGTGGGCAGTGAAAACTTGTTTGGAAATGAAGTGAGCACTCACCCTCTGCATTGTTCTTGCTCAGAACTGCCTCAGAAGCTATTCCTATTCGGTCATTTTGGATCCTCCCCTCATAAGTTAAATTTCTTATTTTAGGTTTGGGGATTCTGGAGGTTGAAGGGAGATTTTTAAGGGCAGGGAAAAATACTGTTGCAGAAATTCTGAAGATGACTATTTGTCATTAACACTGCCTGTTCTGAGCCCTGCAGAGTCAATGAAAATAACACAGGTATCCACCATCTGGGAGAGTCTTAAAATTACTAGAATTCTTGACTGGCATTGCCCCACAGTTAATTATGCCAATATTTAACTTAGCATATACACCACTTCCAGATAGGACCAAATTGTAGCTGGGACAAGGGGGATTTGAACAGTGCAGAATGTCCCTCAGAACTCCCAACATTGTGGTTCTGAAGTTTTTTCCTAAGTCTCACAGTAACACAAATTCTTATTTTATGTAATTAATTTTTATATCAGTTATCACATGATGATGGGGTTGTTGTCTACTGAACTTCTATGCTAGAAATCTAATGTGAATATTAAACTTAGATATGGAGAGTCCTTGAACTTAAAAATATAATAATACAGGGGTAGGAAATTGATATAGTGATCTGATGAGATAGTATAGCATGCACTAATTGGACATGTTTACTAATTTTCTGGATGATTATGTGTTGAAAGAGAACTTTCCATGAATATTTCATGAATATCATGATTCTGCATGGTCCAAGCCTTTTAATAATAATAATAATGATAATAATAATAATAAAAAGTTTGAATAGCAAATGCCTGGGAAGGTAGAGATTTAGAGGCTTGTCTTCCCAAAGACATTTGCATCCATTCCAAGATAATAATAAATAAGGATAAATACTCTCTTCCTCTCCTGGAAGAGTTTGTTTACATTGCAATGTTAAGTTTATCACTTCAGAGCCTTGGGCAGATGTGTTATCAGCACTTTTATAAGATCTTAGTCTCATAATTTTGTGTTTGCTTCCATACAATGTAAACTAACTGCATGAAAGGTAATATGTGATTCTCATTCATGTCACCCTGTAGGGATTGGTAGCATGGGAACCTGATGTGACATTCTACTCTGTGAGTAATAAGCTGTTTCTCTGATCTGGAAGCTTCATGGTCTCACTCTGTCTCCCTCCATTTCTCTGTTTTTTTCCTCCCTCTCCTGATCTTTTTTTATAAGTATATATTTGTGTGTGTATGTGTGTGTGTGTGTGTGTATATATATATATATATATTTATATATATATACTTGTATGTATTAGTGTACATGTAGATGTACATACATATGAAATTATTATTACATAATTGATAATAATATTTTTTAAAGTATTGCAAAATCTGTCTTAGGATGTTCAAAAGGATATTCATTATAGGAATTATTTGCAAAAGAGCAACTTAAAAAATTTATACCTACTATATCTGAAAATTTAATTAACACTACAGATCCTACAGTTTTGAATAAGGTGGTCCCTTTTCCATTAAATCATTTTAATTTTTTAAAAAAGAAAAAATTATGAAACATGATAATTGCAATATGTTAGATAATATGCTGAGCACCATTAAAGCATATCTGAGTGCCATGATACAGTGATACATGCTTCAAATCTGTTTGACTCTTCCTATATTTCATCTTTCCTGCCTTCAGCCAGAGAGAATCATTTCTGCTTTTTGCATTAGATTGTTTTCATCAGCAAGATTATCATCTTGATCTTTTAAGGTATATGACCTCAGTTACATCTGCAAAGCCCCTTTTGCCATGTTATATAACATATTAACTGGTTCCAGGGATTGGGGTATATGCATATTTTTAGGTATTCTCCCTATTGTAATTAGTGTGATGTGTGTAATTTTTTAAAAATATCTCAAGAGTCTTAATTTCCTCACTTGTAAAACGAGCGTACTAATACCTAACTCAAAAAGATGTTTTGAAAGTAAATCAGATAATTGCAAAGCACAGAATACCTCTCCTTCCTACTTCGTTTTTCCCTGGAGTGAATTTGAATTAATCTGACTTGTATATGTATTAGAGAGTGATGATGATGAAAGCATTTCTCCTGGAACTGAAATCAGGTGGTTCCTTCATATTGCTCACTATTTTCAGACAGTACAGAACCTAATGAAATGTGTAGTTAACACATGGGACAGAGCTAAATATCAAGTGACTCAGTTAAGCCTTTGGCAAGCAATGATTCAAAGTCAATCCAATATTGAATTTTATGACAAATGACTAAAGTATTGATATTTTGTTTTGCTGATTAAAGAGGGATCCAAATGTGCTAGAAACAAACCTGCAGAATAGTTTTTTTAAAAGTCAGTGATAAGATGGGCATTTGTTTATCTCCTACAGCATTACCCTAAAACTAAATTGATCCTCAGAACACAGCTGATAACGATCAAACATCACAGTTTCTTGCACTGTCAGAAAACGTGCTTTAGTAATAGGTCATTACAAAATTCTTACATATTCAAAATAAATATGCAGATTGAAAAAATTCCTAGAAGAATAAGAAACGGCATGAACTGGATTAAAAGAGAAAGCTACAATAAAATTTTTTTGAAAATACATATATTTCCAGGTTTTGTAAAATATTTCAACAATTATCATTGGAATAAATATAAATTATTTTTCAAAGTTTATGTATTGTCATGGAGGTTACATAATTTAAGTACATGCACATAATAAAAAAGTCACAGAAATAGCGTCCATATTCAGATAATCTTCCTTTTTATATAAAAATAGTTTATTTACTCAATTTATATGAAATATAGATGGATAATGTATTTCCATTTTGTAACAGTTAAAAATATTTGAAATTTTCACAAATTTTATGGTGTTTACAAGACAGCAAAAATGTTACACCGAAGTGTATGGGTTATAAAATTTGCAGTATGCTAAATTTGTGTAAACATTTAAATTACAAAGCAAGAATGGAAACTAGGAAACGTAATTTGGAATGCAAAAACTAGAAACCCCCTCATTGGATAAAGAATAGATCAGTGCACTCCTACCATTTAAAGCAAAGTTTTTAAAAGTAATTTTGAAAAGCAACTGCTATGGTTTGAATGTGTCCTCTCTAAAATTCATGTTTTGGAACTTAATCCCCAGTGCAATAGTGCTAAGAGCTGAGATTTTTTTGGAAGATGTTTAGCTCATGAGGGCTTTACCTTCATGAATAAATTAATCTCTTTATAATAACAGCCTTTGGAAGTCATCTTACTGTTTTTCATTCCCTTGCATGTAAGAACAACAACTTTTGTCCTATTTTTGCATTTCCACTGTCTGCCATGTGAGAATGCAGCAAGAAGGCCCTTTCAAAATACAAGGTCTTGATTTTCAACTTCCCAGACTCCAGCTCTATAAGAAAATAAATTTATGTTTTTTAAAATGACCTAGTCTTAGGTATTCTGTTATAGAAGCACAAAATGCACTAAGACAACGATTCAAAAGAAAAAATAAACTATAATTTTTTCTTCTGCAAAAGCATTAGTGCTAAAAGTTCAAGGAAGTGGAAAAGTAACTGTATCTAACGGCAGATGACAATTGTCAAGGGAGGAGATAAGGTAATACACTCAAACTCTTTGGATCTAAAGGATCTAGTTTCTTAAATTTTGGAAACAGGAACCTTATATTCTAATACCATTCTATAGAACATGAAAAGTGAACATTAATAATGTTTTTAATAAAAAGTTTATTAAAACATGATGAAGAGTGGAGATTTTTTTCTTATATTTAGTAATCAAGTCAAGAAGGACTATTTACTTATGCTTTATATATAAGAATATCATTATTGGTGAGAGAGTACATTTAAATTCATTGATCCTGAATCAGTGCTCTCTATAACCCAGTATGCAGTAGTTGCAAACAAAGATATCTATTGAACTGTAAGGAAGTATTTCAAAATACCTATTAAGTTAAATTCTGTAAACTAGATTATCCAAACCATGTACCCAGATGGGGCAATTAGGTAAGAATAGCGATATAAAATAATGCTCTTCTCTTTTTAAATGAATGGAGAATTACAGAACCTTAGCAAAATAGTGGCTGGATATGAAGGGCTGCTATGCAGATTCCATAATGCATAATTTCAGAATAATTAAAAAAATCTGGCAAGTACAAATGATTTTCATCAAAATTAGGAAACTTTGACAAAAGACTACTGGAAAAACTAAATTATTTAAACTATGTACAATTTTATTTGTAATGATGACAAACAGGGCTCAACAATCAAGTGGCACCGAAAGCTTGAAAATATCACTGTCCTATATGAGTTAAACCATGGGGCCTCAGAGAAGAAAAGGTACAGTTTCTGTTTGTTTTTTTTTTAAGGAAATAAAAGAGCATTACTATCAAAGCAGAAGCAAGAACTGAGAGAAAGCTGGTTGTTGGAAATAGTTCTTGGACATAGAGGTCCTGCAAAGAAAAATTAGCACTGAGACAAAGGATCTTTCAGCAATACAATTTTTACTTCCGTTACTTCTCACTAGCCATCTTGCTACAAGAATATAAAGAACAAAAGAACACACACAAATTTATTTCTTACCCCTTTGGGGTTGTCCTTACTGCTGTGTCTGGTCTCTGTTAGCTAGAGCCAGACCTCACAATTAAACTAAAATCCGATTGGCTAACAACTTAAAACTTTTTAAACAGGTAAAAGCAATAGAGGGCTAGGATATGCCTGTGAGCATGTCCTGCACAGATATCGTGGTTAAAGTACAAGGGCATATAGTGTACTATATGCCTAAAGCAAGGCATCTCTAACAGCTACCTAGGATAGTGCTTAACAATTATTATTATTTTTTTTTTTTGAGACAGAGTTTCGCTCTTGTTACCCAGGCTGGAGTGCAATGGGGCGATCTCGGCTCACCGCAACCTCCGCCTCCTGGGCTCAGGCAATTCTCCTGCCTCAGCCTCCTGAGTAGCTGGGATTACAGGCACGCATCACCATGCCCAGCTAATTTTTTTATTTTTTTTTTTGTAGTTTTTTTTAGTAGAGACGGGGTTTCACCGTGTTGACCAGGATGGTCTCGATCTCTTGACCTCGTGATCCACCCGCCTCGGCCTCCCAAAGTGCTGGGATTACAGGCGTGAGCCACCGCGCCCGGCCCCTTAACAATTATTAGCACACTTATGATTTAACAAGAAACTTTGAAAAGGAATTTTTCTACTTCCAATGCTGATTAATGATTAATGTTTGCCTTAGAATAAAACATTTTTCCAAAAGTTTTCTTTCATTATAACCTGAATTATGTTTTTAAATTCATATGTTATTTATTTTTACTTTTCTTTTCCTTCTTTTATTTATTTTACCCAAAAAGATATTGCTGAATCTTTGGGGTTACTAACAGTCTTAGTAATTTAGAATTGAAGAAATAAAATATTGGTTTAGCTAACGATAGACTTTATCAGTAACACAGAGATTCATTCAGTAACTGTAACATATGTAAAAGATAGATACACTGTGTGAATTCACTATACTCCAGAGAAAAAGACACCACAGAAAAAGAAAATAAAATATCTGATCCTCACATAGTAATTCCTCAGTAGTAGTTAATTATTTCAATTCTGGTTAATATATTCCTGCATTTTTCAACTCAAAGTGAATCTATTAACTGAATTCTAGTTAAATCTGGGAGCCAGGCAAGACTGAGTTTCTATACATGTTGGCTGAAGTCCTGAGCCTGGGCTATGGTAAATTCTCCAGACAACCAATATCTCCTGCAAACATTCTTTAGAAGAACTTTGTATGTTTCTTACAATAAAATTCCTACATTTTTAAAAATTTAATAAATAGAGCAAATGTCAAAAATCAATTTTCAAATACCAATCATCTTCGTGAACAAGGCAATTTATTCTTATGGGACAAGAAATTAAAAGAAAATCTATAGGCACTGGCAAAAACAGCAACAAAGAAAAAAACAAATCTGGAATTAATTTTTTTAAAAAAGATAGTATAAACACAAGAACACTAATTCTTAAAGTTAACCTGCAAGCATTGGAAATTCCACTAAACAGGCAAAACAGGTTTAAATGGTCATGGACATTACTTAAGAAGCTTCCAGGGGTCAAAAAAAATGAATTGAAGTAGAAAAAGAAAAACATAGGATGAGAACAGGCATTCTGCATGAGGAAAACAGTGGGAGCAAAGGAAAGACATGTCAGAGTCAAAAATAAATTCGTACTTGCTGGAGAACAATTTCAAATAACACATATTCTTTTAAGCCCTTATTTAAATATGATGAGAATAGTGGATGCAGTGAAAACAATATGCAAATATATTTTCTACTGAGATGAGGACTAATTAAAGGCATGTGTATGGAATCTCAAATGGAATACAGCTATGTGCTGTATAATTATGTTTCAGTCAAAGATGGACCACATATATAATGGTACACCCATAAAATTATAATGCAGCTGAAAAATTCCTATATTCTAGTGACATCATAGACATCCTAATGTTGGAGCACACTTCATTATTCACGTGTTTATGATGATGCTTGTGTAAACAAACCCACTGCACTGCCAGTCATATAAAAATAGAGCACATATACACTATAAAAAAGCCTCAGGCAAGTTCTTTAGAAGATATTTTAGAAGAAGGCATTGTTATCACAGGAGATGAAAGCTCTATACATGTTATTGCCCCTGAAAACCTTCCAGTGGGACAAGATGTTGAAGTAGGAAGACAGTGATGTTGATGACCCTGACCCTGTGTAGGCCTAGGCTTATGTGAATGTTTGTCTTAGTTTTAACAATAAAGTTTAATAAGTAAAAAATACATAAATAAAAATAAACAAAATGTTTATGGAATACAGATATAATGAAAGAAAATATTTTGTAGAGCTGTACAATAGAATGCCATGTGCTGTGTTTCAAGCTAAGCATTATTACAAAAGAGCCCAAAAGCTAGAAAATTAAAAAGTTTATATAGTAAAAAAATTACAGTAACCTAAGGTCAATTTATTATTGAAGAAAAAACTGTGTGCAAGTGTGTACAGTGTACGTTTTTTTTCTCAGACAGGGTCTTGCCTTCCCACCCAAGCTGGAGTGTAGTAGCATGACCACGGCTCACTGTCGCCTTGACCTCCTAGGTTCCAGTGATCCTCCCACTTAAGCTTCCTGAGTAGGTGGGAATACAGGTGTATGCATCCAGCTAATTTTTAAAAAATTTTCATAGAAACAAAGTCCCCCTATTTTGCCCAGCCTGGTCTCTAACTCCTGGGCTCAAGCCATCCTCTCACTTCTGTTTCCCAAATTGCTGGGATGACAGTTTTGCGCTGTCATGCCCTACCAGAAATATATTTTTTTATTTTTTATACAGTTATTATAGCCTAGGTTTACAGTGTTTATACAATCTATAGTAATGTACAGTAATGTACTAAGCCTGAATATTTACTCACCATTCACTCACTGACTTACTCAAAGTGACTTCTAATCCCACATATTTCATTTGTGGTAAGTGCCCTAAATAGGTGTACCATTTTTAAAAATCTTGTATACCACATTTTTACTGTATCTACAAAAACCATTGTGTTACAATTGCCTACAGTGTTGATACAGTAACATGCTGCACTGGTTTGTAGCCTAGAATCAAGCAGCTATATGATATAGCCAAGCTGTATAGTAGGTTTGCATAGGTATACTCTATGTTATTCAATACAATGGAGAAGTCACCAAACAACATATTTCTCAGAATGTATCCCCATCATTGAGTGATGCATGACTGTAAACAAATATTATTGGTAAATGTGTTTTATTCACCATAATTATTTCTTACTAAGTAAAATGTCCATAGAGAAAAGACTACCACCTAGCTTGAAAGGAGAGAAAATATTATTCCAAAATTGAGAATTACAGTGGGCTTTAACCAATTTTTTTCTCATTGTTTCCTGAGGAAAAAAAATGATTATGTATTTTTTAACATTATAGAGCTCTAAAATTTTTCTCTCATCTTTCATAAAAATATACAGATATTTTATGAAATTATGTATTTCAGAGTCACCTATCTCTGTGTGCCTCAAGTAATATTCATTCATAAATTATTTCCTGAGAATGAATATAGTTGTATGTGCCTTATTTTAAAATGTATTTAGTAGTAAATAAGGAAATTTCCTAGAGAGAATCATTCTCCCCAAAATTACATATATGCAAATGCTTAATAAATACTTTTTAAAAATACTCTTTAACAAAAAATTGTTTTAAATTTTTTAAAGAAAATAAGTGGTAAGCCCTTATTTTAAAAATGTCTGGAATGCACCACATGAGAAGAACATGATTAGAGAAATTTGAATATAGATGGTTATTTAAAGATTATTTCTTACTTAATGTAACAATTAAATAGCATAGTTGAAAGCTAGTCAGCCAACCTCTTTCTGAACATTCACAAAAATGGGAAGTTCACTGCTTTGCAAATAAGTTTCTGCATTCCATCAGTTTTACAGTTATTGTGTATTTATCTTTATAGTGTTTCTCTTGATTGCTTGCAATCCTTACAGTAATAAACAAATCATCTCCTTTTTAACAAATCTTCTCATCTAAAGATTGGCATTTGTTTTTCCTACCATTTCTCAAAGTAGTTGTTATACTATGTAAGCTTTTTAACTCTAGGCATAGTCTAATTTGTCAGCATTCTGTTTAAAAACATAGAACTGTCAGAAGGAAATGATTATAGCAATTCATTAAGAGAGGTTAAATTTCTTGTTCAGCTAATCTGCGTTAGGGAGCTCCTAAACACCAGATGACTCTCAAACTCAAGCATGGTCAGGGTTTTTATGGGATCAGAAATGTACCCATGTCCATGCATGTTTGGCTAAAAGTAACAATTTTTAATTTTAACTGAAATTCAAGGTTGGGTTTTGTTCCTGTTATCATGCCCCTTGCTTGAGGTCCCAACAACCATCAGATCAGTATTTTCTAAGAACTATTTTTGCGATGCTTGCAATTTTTCTGGCTAGTCAAAATGTATGGGACTGGAGAGGTAGATGGTAATTTTTTTTTTTTAAAAAGGAGCAAATATAGAAGTCAAAGAGGAATACAGGGACCCCTGTTATGTCTGTTTTAGTATTCTTATAGAAACAGTTGTTCCAGCTATGCTTTGATGAGTGAAAAATAAAGTGGACTTCACCCACATTTATTTTAGTCTTTTATTAGTGCCAAGGCTACATTTATTTTTTTGTATTACTTAAAATGTCATCTTATAGTTAGTTTGTAATAATCTGACATGTTTAAGTGTTATCTATAAAAATTGATAACACTTATGTTTCTGTATAGAAAATAGCTATATATTTTCTTTTGGGAAATATACAAAATTTTCCCAAATTGTTTATTGCCATACAAATATACCTATAGTCCTCATTCATTTTATGTTTCATTCACCCTAAGGGAAATAGCATTGACTGGCAGAGACTCCTGCTCAACACGAATTTCTTACCTAGACTACCGCCAACAACCAATTGATCTGTCCTTCAACCACATTCTTATGGCAAGATGAGCTTTTGATATTATATTTGCACTTTGATTTTTCTCCCTCCTACTTATCGTATTCTAGCAAGAAATTTATTTTAATGCATATTAACGATATTACATTTGCAGTTGTTAAAATCAATCTTGGAGTTTCTGCCTATTAACCTGGTCAAATAGAGGGTTTTGGTCATGATTCTTGAATGAATGTGTAGGCAGTCCAATCATCATATATTCTGGTGTTGCTGCTATCATTCTGATTTATGCTTGTTGGTTCAACCTAATTATGAATAGTGCCTCCTTTTATTTGCGAAAGAATCCCAATTTGAATAACAAGTTATATATTCACACATTGATAACTTGGAATAGGCAGTGACATTATCAAGTCAAATGCAGCAGGACAGAGCTGAGAGGTAGAGGAAGTTACATGAAAATCATTATGATAAATGTCAGATCTATATCTGGCCACTAAATCAGAAAAGACTGTTATACACCCTTTCAATTTGGTCCAAGTTTCTTAATATTAATTGCCATAGCTAATTCAATTATTCAACAAGCATCCCACATTATTAAAATCGCTCAGATGGCTGTGCTAAAATGTTTTACAGATCTGACCTAAGGCTTGTTCTAAGACAATTTGTTATGCCAGATAGAGAGCGGTGTTATTTCCCTTAGGTGTCTTTCCAGAAGTGAAAAAAGTCAGAATTATAAGAGATATATATAAGCAGATTTTAAAAAAGCAGCCATATAGTGGAAATGCTGCTCTCTGGAACATACACAGAGGCCAAATTTAATAAGAAATTCCTCTCAGAAGAAATCTAGAGCTCATGTAAGCTTCACTTCTGCTTCTTTTAGAATTACTGCTTTCAAGGTTACTGTTAACCTATTTTGCATCAACCAGCACAGAGGTGACCCAGTCTGTAAGGGATCTGAGGAACTTTATGCAGACGTTGCTAGAAAGTTCCTTACCTCATGCCTTACCTCGGTGTATGTTCAGAGCTTTCGCTCCCACTTCCAGGACTAACCTAAGACATTAAGGCACGAGAGGTTTGTGGGAACTTCTTTGGGTTCATATACGTAGAGCCTGGTACTCTAAGAAAACTAATTTCAGATATGAGAAGACTTCAAAGAGGTGCTTTAAGTTGGGAAGAAAAACAGAATATGTTACAGGGCTTTAGAAAGAGGAGGTTAAGCAAGATTCAGGAAGGGAGGAATTTTGCTTGTGGATGTACAGCTGTTTTTTGTTGTTGTTTTCTTTCTTTCTTTCTTTTATTTTTTGCAATTTGAGTTTTATCAAGTGGGGAAGAGAGAAGTAGCTAGAAATTAAAGTCATGTTCCAGAGGAGATGGGGAGAAAAGCTGTGGAGAACAAGGACATATGAGGGCCACAGTGAAAATTTGCAGCTTTTCAGTGTCTTATTCTTTAGTATCTCTTGCAATATGCTATTCTAAAAATAAAAAGTGAAGCAGATGAATAGCTCCAAGCTAGAAAGAAGGAGAGGCAGAGAGAACTTTTGAAAGATATAAAATCAGGGAGCCCTGGAACCAGCAAGGGCGAGGGGTGTGTTGAAAGTCAAAGAAGACGAGATTAAGTTGGCAGTGTGGCTGGAGACAGACTGGTGGGTGGCATGAAGACAGGAAATTGATTAAGGGTGTACTCTTATGGGTATTGGGGGAAAGTCACATTTCTCTATAAAACGTTAGGAAATCTTGACTTGTTCACTAATGTTTGTGAGGAAGGTTATGTGTGGAAAATAAATGAAATAGAGGTATTAAGTCCTTCAAGTTATGAGAACATGAAGAAGTTATGAAAGAGGAGGGATTTCCAAATAAGAAGATGGACACCTAGAAACAGGATGATTCTACATATTTATTTTTAATGAATTGGGCAGATTGTCATATTTGAGAGGACTCATGGAAAATAAGTTCAGTGGACAGTGTGCTTTCATATGTAAAATTGTATTAGATTTTTCTTGCTGCCATTAGAAATTAATACAAATTTATCAGCTTAAAGTGGCTCACACCTGTAATCCCAGCACTTTGGGAGTTCAAAGCAGGTGGATCACCTGAGGTCAGGAGTTCGAGGCCAGCCTGGCCAACATGGTGAAACCCTGCCTCTACTAAAAATACAAAAAATTAGCTGGGTGTGGTGGCATGCCTGTAGTCCCACCTACTCTGGAGGCTGGGGCATGAGAATTGCTTGAACTTGGGAGGCTGAGGCTTCAGTGAGCCAAGATCATGTCACTGCACTCCAGCCTGGAAGACAGAGGAAGATGCCGTCTTAAAAACAAACAAACAAACAAACAAAAACAGTATTCATTAATTATCACATAGTTCTTAAGGTCTGAAGTCCATTAAGCTTGTCTGGTACACTGCTCATGGTCTCAGCAAGCTAAAATCAATATATTGGCCTATTTAAACTCTTATCAGGAGGCTCTGAGGAAGAATCCACTTCCAGTCTTATACAAGTTGTTGACAGGGGCTAGCTCCATTTGCTTATATGGTCCAGTGCTTATTTCCTTGCTGAATATTGGATGGGTGTTGTTCTCTGCTTGTATAATAGATGCCAGCCTCAATTTTTGGCTCGTGGTCCTCTCTCTTCTTTTTCATAACCACAGTGTTGAATCGTGTCTTTGTCAAACATCTAATCTTTCTTACCATTTCTGCCTCGTTTCTTCTCATTTTTTTCTGTAGCACCTCCCCTTACTCCAACTGGAGAAATGCCTCTGCTTTTAAGAACTTGATTAGAGCAGGACCATCCAGATAATCCACGATAAATTTTTATTTTAGGTTTGTAATATTAATTACATCAGCAAAAATCTCTTTAGTAATGTATTGTAACATTTTCACAGGGTCCAATAATTAGAGTGTGAGCATCTTTGGAGGAGTCATTACTTATTCTACGGCAGTCTGCATATTTAATGTCCTTTATAACCCTTTATGCATTTATAAACACAATTCAAATATTCCCTCAAACAGAATCTGTAGAGAAAGCAAAATTTATTTTTGAAGAAACTCTACAGTGGAAAGGCTTATGTCAATTAGCATGTAGTAGCCCCAAAACATGGGAATTTTGTATTAGAAATTGAGCAAATTTGAGTAAAATATGTGATCTACATCTATGTGCTTGAACCACTGTGGTACTCAGAATTTCTTTCTAAATGTTTTTGAGTAGTCCGCTTCTCACTCTCCATGCTCACTCTTTTTAACCTTGGCCACTCTCTCATGTCCTTTACTATTTTTATTACTCTGGATTATTAGAAGGATGACTCTGCCCTCTAATTCGCAAGGAACAGAAATGTATGTGCTGTCCACAGAAAATCTAAACAATATGCATAAACATATTCATTGGTATTATAGTTTTGCAATTCTCCACCACAGGAAATGGCCAGACCTACTGAAGACATACTCAATAAGAAAAAGAACACAGGAACGAGTTGCCATAGCGTAGCACGAACTGCCTCGTGTGTTAGATCAGCACTACACAGCAGAACTTTCTGCAATAATGGAAATGTTCTATCTGTGCTATCCAAGCGGTAGCTACTATCCCCTCATAGCTACTGAGCATTTAAAATTCAGCTAGTGAAACTGAGGAACTGAATCTTTAAT
The DNA here is from genome assembly GCF_009761245.1 of Sapajus apella. NCBI lineage: Eukaryota > Metazoa > Chordata > Mammalia > Primates > Cebidae > Sapajus > Sapajus apella. The sequence continues at coordinate 8,573,316 of NW_022436967.1, forward strand.
TGCATTTAATCTTAATCCAATTGAAATTAATTGGCCACATGTGGCTTGCAGCTAGAGGCTGCTGTACAGGAGACTGCGGTGTTAGGAGATGGAAGCTTCAGCCCATCCCATCCCCCTGCCTATTAGACTCTGAATTCCTCCAGCATGAAAGTTGTTTTACTCTGCTTGGATTTCATTGATAGCAAACTTCAGTGCTTTGCCGTAAAGAAGTTCTGAGAAGCTGTGCCAGCTCATGCCAGTTATTTTTTTAACTACATCCTTTGCTCTGTTTCCCAGTCTGCTAGTAAACTAGAAAGCAACCATAAGCAGAGTTGGAATCATCAATCTGCTTAGTTTTGGAATCAGAGCCACCATTTTTGGTCTGATCTGCTTTCTCAGACACAAATAAAATTGAAATATGGATTCATTACTATTTGGGAATATCTTTAGATTTAATTTATCTTAATTTGTTTAAATATTTACCATTTATAAAGCTTTCTAGATATAAAGTGTTCTTCTAAATTTCTTATAGAGCTGAGATATAAATTCCAGAAAAATACAGTTGATCACGGAAACATCAGCCAAGTCATAACTCTAGCCACCTAGCTATAAAGTTTGGCATACCACTTTTCTTCAAAAGGTTCCTTATTCTATGTGAAGTAATTCCATCTCTCTAAGAGATGTATGCATGATGCATCTCAGTGCATTATCTACCTCTAAGAATAAATCATAAAAATGTTATTCTCCACTTCTTTCTAGGACTGAGACACTTTTGATTATGATGCCATTCTATATGGGATCTGACAAACTTCAAATAATTTAATGAAGCAATAATCCCACTCTGGGAGTGTAGCACTCATAAGGAAAAAAAAATCAGTCATGCGTTAGTGTTATAGGCAATTTATATGAGCAAGCCTTACTAATATAAGTCATCTTAAATATGTATTATTTTACTTGGTTACTGTTATTCATACTCCAAAAATTATTATCCAGCTTTCATTTCTCTTCTCCTTTGAAAAAAAATTGAAATAACTGATCTGCCATGTGAGAAAACAAGAAGGTATGCTACAAATGTAGACAATGCTGGCGTGGTGCATGGCTTCAAATTTCCTGAGGGCACTACTTTCTTGATAAGATGAAAGGAACTTTTGTACTTCATCCCATGTTTGTTAGCTATCTGATTTCTCTCTCTCAATTATTTTATACCAAGTGTGTTAATGATCACAATGGGCATGATGGAAGCTCATCCTTGGGACTTCATGGTGAGAATATAAACCGTACAGGGTGCAGAGCTACTATAAGAAGAGAATGATTTTTTTTTAACCTAACCTGCCTAGCTTAAGAACATCCTATTGAATTGCCTCTGATCTAATTGGTACAAGGAAACAGAAGGCAAAAGGAATACAGAGAGAGGTATTGTTGAAGAGCAATAAGGAGAAGTGCATGGCAATAGATATATTCTGTTAATAATCTTTTATTTCATAATTTCTTTGTTACTTTTTTGTTAAAAAAAAAAAGAAAATGGCTATAGAAAACCCAAATGAAAGACATAGATTTCTGGTTTCAAGTTAATGGCACCAAATATTTTAGCATTTTGAACTTTATATCAAGAGAGTTTCTAATATTAAGGACCTTGGTAACATATTATTTGAAATCCAAAATAGAAGCAAAGATAAAAAGGTAGCCTAAATTGAAAGATGGGCTACCCATCTTAAGATTGTCAAAGAGATTTTCATTTGGTTAAATATGTGGTCAAACTTTTTTAGTCATGGGACTGAAACACCTAAGAAGCTCCATTGCTTACAGCACGGTGCAGACTTGCTAAAACCTTTACTTACTCACAAAAGAAGTGAACTAGAATTAGATGAGAGTTTATTTCCCTGAAGCTTTATGCTTTAATACTGACTTCAGTTGAATTAGTAGCAACATTGTAGTCCATCCGATATCCTGATATTATCAACTCTGAGTTTTAAAACTACAAAATGAAAATAAATGTATTAAGAGATCGAGACCATCCTGGTCAACATGGTGAAACCCCGCCTCTGCTAAAAATACACAAAATTAGCTGGGCATGGTGGCGCGTGCCTGTAGTCCCGGCTACTCGGGAGGCTGAGGCAAGAGAATTGCCTGAACCCAGGAGGCGGAGGTTGCGGTGAGCCGAGATCGCGCCATTGCACTCCAGCCTGGGCCACAAGAGCGAGACTCCGTCTCAATAAATAAATAAATAAATAAATAAATAAAAATTAATTTGAAGCATGGAACTGAGTTTGTAACTGTGATTTAGCTGCTACATGACAGACCACACTGTAAAACTGCTTCTTAAGAGATTTTAGATTTTAAACTAATTACCTTAAGTATCATTTCCTCAGAGAAGGACTTTGTTGACCACTGTTATTGGGTACCTCAATTTCTCATTCATTTTCTTTGTAAACCTATACTCATAATTATCTTATTATTGGTTTCTATCTTATAGATGGTTTCTATCTAACTCTGTATTTCAGTTTAAGTAACTCAAGAACCTGTCTGGCCTTTGAATCTTCAAATCTATTTAAACTAAACCTTAGCACCAAGTAGGCTCTAGATAAAGATGTGTTGGGAAGATGAATTATTACACATATATTAATTATTAATAAACATTAATTAATCATTATGTATAAATAATTAATTACATATAATAAATTAAGACGAACTACATTATATCTAAAATTCCTTTAAGTTCAAAATTATATGACTATAAAACAGTAACAAAAACTCTTACGGACTAATTTTAATGGTAACTAATTGTCAATTTTTGGGGTAGTTTTTCCTTATGTAAAATTTGTATTAACATGATAGTTGGATAGTAAAATACATATTCTTATTTTAAGTTAAATTTAATTATCAGTAAAGTTGAATCTTCTTTACATGTTTATAATCCAATTTTTATTTACATATATTATATGTTAAAATTCCTTCCCTATTAACTTTCACTTTCCTTGGTGTGCTCTAGTGATTTTATCCTTTAAATGATCCTAATATATTTTAACTATTACTCGTATGTCAGAGTTACATTTTTAGTTCTCTTTTTAATTATGTATTAAGCAATACATCAATATTTTTGTTTTTGTTTCAACCTTATACAAACCCACAATTTTTTATTTGATATTTTTAAAACCAAAATTCAGAATTTAGAATTTTCTCCAAATTAAGGAAAAAATAATTTTTAATCATACGTAATGAAACATCTACCTTCACCCAGCGTCATTTAACTAAACACATCAATTTCTGAAGTAAAAATTATGAGTGTTCATGCTAGGCTCTCCAAATGAGTTTTGGTGTCACATAAACAAATAACCACAGACTCCTGGTTTGCACACCTTTTGAAATTTGCAATTGTGGAAAAGCAGTTATGAACCTACATTACTTGTGAATTTCCAAATTGTAAATTTCTTAAGATAGTGCCATGTTACTGATGACTGTACAGTTTTAGGATTGATGATACAGAAAATATTTAGTTAGAACAATTTTTTGTGCAAAAGGTTTTAAAAAAGTGTATGCCCTCTACGTCCTTGTTCTTCTTAGCTTGCCCCATTATTTGTCTAATTCTTTATTTTCTTTATCTTAAATGTAAGATTTTTCCTGACCTATTGACTGGGATATAAAACAAAATCCTCTCTTCATTTAATTAATAACAATTTATCATTGTTTTGGCCAGGCACACTGACTTATGCCTGTAATCTCAGCAATTTGGGAGGCCAAAGCGAGTGGATTGCCTAAGCCCAGAAGTTTAAGATGAGCATGGACAACATGGCAAAATCCAGTCTCTAAAAAAATACAAAAATATTATCCAGTTGTGGTGGTGTGTGCCTGTAGTCCCAGCTACTTGGGAGGCAGAGGAGGGAGGATCTCCTGAGTCTAGGAAGGTGGACGCTGCAGTGAGCCATGACTGTGCCACTGTACTCCAGCATGGGTGACAGAGTGGGACCATGTCTCAAAATATATATATTTTTTAGTCAATGGCGATACAGATATAAACACAGCAGGGACATTTTCTACTTTGTAAGTCTAACATTGTAGAAAGGAGGAAGAAATAAATGTATAATATATAATGTCAAGTAGTGATCCGTACTCTGAGGAAACACAAATCAGAAAAAGGGAGAGAGAATGATGGAGGTGAATGCTGTTACAGAATCCACAGAGAAGGCCTCTGGGCAGATAAATTTAATCCTTGGAGGTATCAAGAAACAAGGTTGAAGTAAGCAAGAAAGAGTGGTAAAAAATGATTCCTCAGTTCCAGCCAAAGACCAGATCTTGCTAGGTATTATGACATATGTCTGTATCCTTTTATTTCATTCTTCTATATTTTTTAGTTGACCTCTGAAATCCTGCAAACCTGAATAAATAAAGCACATAAAAATATATGGTTCATATTTACACCTGTGTCAAGACATTGGTTGCTCAGTAAATGCTTTTTAATGAAATTGAATAAATACATTTCAAATAACAGCAAATAACAGAAAGGAATATTTTTTCTTTGCTATTACAGAAGTAAAAATAAGAATTGCCTTCAAAAAGAGACTACAAGTAGCAAGCCTGGTAGGTAAAACATGCACAATTGGATGGGGATGTTTAATAGAGAAAATATGGATTAATTCTATATAGTAAATTGAATAACTCCTATAGATTCTCAAAATAGATAGGAAAAAGAATAACATCAAACTAATAAAAAGGAGATGAGAACCAGAATAAGCTCTCACAATGAATGAAGTTATTTATTGAAATCAATTCAAGATTTGCCATTTAAACAAAACATCACAAACAGTGTTCTTTGAATTGAATGTAATAAAGAGCTGGAAATCCAGTTCTCTAAGTTTCAATTTTCAATGTGTCTATAAAAGCAATTGGAAACTTAGGTGAAATGAAACTAAATGAGGGATAATGAAGCTCTTTAATTCCAAGGGTAATTAATTAATAAGTTTATAATGATTTCTATTTTAGAATTATCTTGGCAATGAGTCCTATCTGCTGAAAGAATAACATCAAGGCAATAAATTGATAAATGAAATATTCCTTATGAATGGACTATGCATCATTCTACTATTAAGAATTGCAGGCAAAAGTGAATTTATCTTCTGTGTCCTATTCTTCAAAGTAAATTATTCATATTTCTATTGTTTTTTGAATGAGATGTTTGAATAACTTTAAATTCAGTATTTGAGGTTTCCAGAAGAATTACCTTAACAAACATCATAGCTATTAGGAAATCTGTCACATGAGAGTTTGTTCTATGTGTTTTTTGATGAGCTTCTAATACATTGTTTCTGCCTCTAGCCATTTCTAAATTTGAAACTACATATTGGGTGGACACTATTGAATTGTTTTGTAATTTAAGATAAATCACATAATCTCACCATATAAGACACATGTTGCATACTTTTTTAATTACATGGACTGGAAGAGACTATTTAAACCAGGGATTCCCAGTGTTTTTGGCACCAGGGTTTTGTGGAGGACTATTTTTCCATGGACCAGGGTTAGGGGGATGGGGTTTTGGAATGATTCAAGTATATCACATTTATTGTGCACTTTATTTATATTATTATTACATTGTAATATGTAATTAAAGTATTATACAACTCACCATGATGTAGAATCAATGGGATCTCTGAGCTTATTTTTCTGCAACTAGACAGCCCCAGCAGTGGGCGGGGGGTAATGGGAAACTGTGGCTGATAATTAGGCATTAGATTCTCATGAGGAGTGCACATCCTTGGTCCCTCACATGCACAGTTCACACTCCTATGAGAATCTAATGCTATGGCTGATCTGACAGGAGGTGAAGCTCAGGTGGTAAGGTGAGTGATGGGGAGCAGCTGTACATACAGCTGAAACTCCACTAGCTCACCTGCCACTCACCTGGTTCCTAACAGGCCACGGGCCAGTACTGGTCCTGGACTGGGGGTTGTGGACCTCTGACTTAAACTATACTTCCAATTCCAAGATTCCATTATTTTCTGAAATTTGAAGGAATCAACTATTTGAAAATCTGTTAATGTAAATCTTTCCTTTTTTTCCTGAGACGATGTTTCACTCCTGTTGTCCAGGCTGGAGTGCAATGATGAAATCTCAGCTCACTGCAACCTCTGCCTCCTGGGTTCAAGCAATTCTCCTGCCTCAGCCTCCCAAGTAGCTGGGATTTTAGGCATGCACCACCATGCTCAGCTGATTTTGTATTTTTAGTAGAGACAGGATTTCACCATGTTGGTCAGGCTGGTCTTGAACTCCTGCCTTCAGGTGAACTGCTCAACTTGGCCTCCCAAAGTGCTGGGATTACAGGTGTGAGCCACCACCCCAAGCCTCCAATTTTTAATGTATTAATGGTGCCAATCTTTTACTACATCTAAACACAAAAAGATAAATATTCTTCTCAATCTTATGTTAAAATGTTGCATAATTTTTATATAATGTAGTTGCACATATTTTCCAGTTTACCCAGTGTACACATTTTGAAACCAATAATTTAATCTTTTTTTTTTTAGATTTTTTTATAACAAAGAATTCTGAGTAATTGTCAGAGTTTGTAGTCTTTTATTTCAATCTTTTTGTAAACAAATCAAAGAAAAAGAATATGGAGAACATTTGGTTTATATAAACATGGCATATGTTCATATTTATATGTTAAAAAAGTCTACACTGAAGTCAGAGTTCTTTAATATCATGCCTTTAGCTGTTAAATTTAAATATTCTTCTGTAATTACATTCTTCAAAAATTAAACAAAGATTCTTTCTTATCTCCCTGGAATTATCCAATTCAAAGAATTCTAAAGTCTTATGGTCTTCTCAAAGTCTATCAAAGGACAAAACAAAAACCAACATAAAAAAAATCAACATTTCATGCTCACGAAAGCACTAGTAGAAAAAGGCTTACTAACACGCGTATTTCCAACCCTTCCCTTAAACCACATGAGATGAAAATTTAGGCAATCAATGTAAATTGGTTGTAGAGGAGGTGGAGATAACTAATCTTACATTTAAATAATGTTTTCCTTCTTCATTTTGTCTATGGTTTGGCTATGATTTATTTGTCCCCAGCAAAAGTCATGCTGAAATTTGATTTCTAGTGTGGTAGTGTTGAGAGGTGGGGCCTAGGGGGAGCAATTTGGGTTATGAAGCCATATTCCTCATAAATGGCTTGGTCCTGTTCTCACAATACTGAGTTCTCATTCTGTCAAGACTGGATTAGTTCTCAGAGGAAATGGATTCGTTTCTGCCTGAGTGAGTTTTTACAAAGCCAGGAAGCACCTTGGGGTTTGCCTGTCTTTGCACCTACATGACCATTTTCCCTTTGATCTCTTCTGCCATATTTTGACTTAACACGAGGCCCTCACAAGAAGCAGAGCAGAGGCACGTGTCGTGGGTCTCATACGTCTCTGCCTGCAGAACCATAAACTAAATAAACCTCTTTTCTTTATAATTTACCCTGTATAAGGTATTCTGTTATAGCAATATAAAACAGACTAATAGTCAATTATATGTTTAAATGAGGTTGTCATTGCTTCTACTATAATAATGTTAGATAAAATGTTTCTAAACTTCTCTATTTTACCTCATCATCCACTAATATTTAAGAATGGAACATTAATTTGAATAGCCAACTCTCATATTTTCCTTCTATTTTCTGACATTTCAAATTGTATTATCTCATTTATGTTCATCTACTATTTATAAACAATACAAAGTAAACTTTAAAAAAAAAAAAAAAAAACAAAGATTCATGGCCTGTTACTAATGAAATGAAAAATGTCCCTGAAAAACTAAGGTTAGTGGATAATTGTGCAAACTTTGTAATTTTTCTACATTTTCTGACAAACGCATTTTAGAATTTTAGAATTACACAGTGGTAAAACAAACACAATTACATGCTAAAAAGATACCTGTTACAACAAGCCAATAATCCCAGGAACCTTCAAAATTAAATGTACATAAATATTCATTTAAAGAAACTCTTGGGTGTTCTACATGTTTGTTTGGTGCTCTGAGCTTGTCTACCCTAGTTGGTAGCTACATATTCTTAGTATTCTTTAATGGCTGCCTTTAGATTACTATACTAACTCTCAATTTATCAGGTTCAAATATATTCTAGTTATCTATCACTACATAGAAAACTCTGCCAGACTTACTGGTTTAAAACACCAATGTTATTCTCAAAATGTTATCAATTTACTTATTGTTTCTGCTTGTCCCAGTGAAGCTCATTCATTCATGTAGTTCGCCTCAATCATCTGGTACATGGGCAGTGGTAGAAGGTTCAAGATGTCCCCACTTTCATATCTGAAGTCTTGGTGCTTGCTCTCTGCTTGGGTGTCTCTGTTTTACTCCATGTGACTTCTCATTCACCAGTAGGCTTGGAAGGATTTCTTTGCTTCATGGTTATCTCAAGACTTCCAAAGAGTGAGAAAGGAAGCAAAGCCTCTCAGCGATTGAGATCTGAAACTCGCTTAATGTAATTTCCATCACATTCTATTGACAAACGCAAATCCCAATTCCAGTTCAGATTAAAGAGGGTGGTAATAGACCCCATGTTTTAATGAGTGGAGCGTTTTAACATCACATTGCCAATGGGTGTGGACAAGCATAATTCATTGTGAGGAATTATAATTATCTATTCCAGTTAGTACTCAGCTCCCAATACAAAATATACTCACCTTCCTTTCAGGTCTGTAAAGTGTCAGTCAATGACAGCATCTGTTTTAGGCTCAGAGTTCTGGACCTCATTCTCTAAATCAGTTCCAGATGCAGATGAGGCCCACTGAATGTAGTTTCCAGGTGCAGCCCCTCAAATATACTTGTTAATTCAGTGACCTGTACACTAAACAGAAAAATTACCTGTTCTCACAACACAAAATAAAACGGTAAGACAAGAACAGCATAATTGCAATAGATACTACTATTCTTTGAAATGATCAGGGGAGTCGGGAAGATAACCCATAATAGTTACCAATCCATTGCCATCCTCAGACTCTTGGGACCAGGAAGAGTTCCTCAGTTAGAGCCTGATTCTACCCCATAGACGTAGTTCCTTAATCTGTGATTCTTTGGGGTTCTTGGATTTTCCCTCTGGGTTCGCTGAACTCTCAGTAATCCTTCCTGTTTCCTAAGAAATGGCTCATATTTGTGTGGTTTCAGGTTGCTTCTTTCTCATGGAAATTGGGGCCTAGAGTCCTATTATTACTTTGAGCTATCTCAATCCATTTTATTCTAAGAAGGTATAATTCTTTAAAAACTTTTCCAGTTTATAGTCTACCCTATTCCACAAGGCCTTGCGTAACTCTTTTAGAGGCAAATCCCTTTCCACTTTGATTACCATGTCATAGAGCTGGAGAGTTATTCCCTTAAAATTCTTAGAATCTTCTTTTGTATAACTCAAAAGTTCTATTATCCACTGCCTGAAATTACTCTGTAACATACCCTTGATTTGATCTTGACCCAAAGCTCATTTCTTACTTTTAGACTGCTTTCCTGGCTGATGAAATTATCCTGTGCTCACTTTATTTTCTCTAAATTCTGCTAAGAAAGAGAACATTTCCTTCTTTAATTGACCTCTCTTTTGCAATGTCTGATCATTTACATCTAAAATAAGCCAATTGGTACTTTAAATATTCTGCCTGAAAGTCTTATTAGCAAGATCCAATAGTTCACTGAGGCATTTTCTATCTGCCAAGTTACTGTAGGTGACAGATTTACTAATTTTTCTGTCATTATATGACACAGGCTCCCATTGCCCCCACTTCTACTAATGGTGCCTGAGTGAACCATTATTACTTTCTCCACCTTTACCTATTGATGGCCTCAAAGCAAATGCCAAATATTTTGTATTTTTATATCAGAAACTAATCCCATAATCAGTGCCTGTTTCACTTATTTATGGCTTCGTAACAAACTACCCCAAACTTAGTGGCTTTAAATAACAATAAGCTTTCTTTCATAAAACCATTTTTGAAATTAGGAAGATTTATCTAGACATGGCAATTATCAATAGATTATATTAATTCTTCTTGGCTCGTTTGAGTGAGCACAGCTGGGGCCTAAATATCCGTAAGAATGGAGCCCACTTGATCATGGTGTATAACATATTTTGATATGTTGGTGATTTGGGCAGATTTTTGTGTGTTTGCTTTTGGGGGATTTTATTTTGGGACTTTGTTTTGTTTTTATGTAGTCTTTGCCTCATTTTGTGTCAGTTTAGTGCTGGCCTCCTGGTATGAGTTGGGGATTGTGCCCTCCTTGTCTGTATTCTGAAGGTTAGGCAGAATCAATGTTAGTTCTTTGAGTTTATGGTAGAGTTGCCCATTGAGGCTATTTTGTCCTGGAGATAACTTTTTCAGGGGTTTTTAACTTATAACTTTGGTTTCTTCAATACTTTATAGCTATTTGGATTGTCTGATTCATCTCAGCTAAGTTTTGGCAATTTGCGTTTTCCAAGTAATTCGTCCACTTCTAGGTTGTTGAGTTAATGACTACAAAGTTGTTTATAGTATTATCTTATTATCTTTTTAATGACTATAATAATCTGTAGTGACTTTTTTAAATGAAGTAAATCTTATGAAAGTAAAATATATACATATATGTATAGGAATTTTGCAAATGAAGTTATAAATTGATATGCTTAGTTCAATTTCAAGCTCCATCCAAATGTTCTCTTGACAGTCATCTCATTAGTTTGAAATGTACAAAGCAGGATGATTCTACAATATCACAGTAGACCAGTCTCAAATATTCTGGCATTTAGGAAACTTACAAACTATTATTCACAAATGAATGGCCACTAGACTATTTGCTAGTTTGACCCATCCTTACTTATAGAAAACATATCTTACAAATCAAGAAACCACTCTTAATACTATCTCTCACACTTCCTTGCTGCTTTCTTATTCTGCAGATTTGTTTTCACTGAAGAATTTTAGTAAAAACTGGAATTTGAGAACAACAATTTAGTTGTCTCACAAAACATTTCCTATAAATAGTTGGCCAATTTTCTGATAACGGAGATACTAGGCCTCTGAGTAAAGTAACAGACATGTATAGAGTTATAAAGTATATTCTTTGGGTTTTTTTTAAAATGTATATATTTTATTGCACTTTAGGTTCTGGGGTACATGTGAAGAACATGCAGGATGGGCAATGTGGTTTGCTGCCTCCATCCCCACCACCTATATCTGGCATTTCTCCCTATGTTATCCTTCCCAAACTCCCTACCCCTCACTGTCACTCCCCTAGTACCCCCCAACAGACCTCAGGGTGTGATGTTCGCCTCCCTGTGTCCATGTGTTCTCATTGTTCAATACCCGCCTATGAGTGAGAACATGCGGTGTTTGATTTTCTGTTCTTGTGTCGGTTTGCTAAGAATGATGGTTTCCAGGTTCATCCATGTCCCCACAAAGGATGAACTCTTGGTTTTTTATGACTGCATAGTATTCCATGGTGTATATGTGTCTTATACTAGGTCTCTGAGTCAAGTAACAGACATGTATAGAGTTATGAAGTATATTCTTTGTTTTTATACTCTAGTTCTATTTTATAAATTTGCAGAAAAATTAAATGTGAGTGGATATTTTTCATGTGAGATGACATCACTAGAATTCCCTCTCAGGTCTTATATGCTCCTATATGTATTCTATTTGACAGAATTTATATAAGATGTACATTTATCTTCACATTTTCTTTATCAAATAAAGCACTGTTCTGTTCTACTCCATAGATGTAGTTCCTTTATCTGTTATTCTTTGAAGGTCTTGGATTTTCCCTCTGGGCTCACTGAACTCTCAGTAATCCTGTTTCTTAAGAAATGACTCATACTTGCGTGTTTCAGGCTGCTTCTTTCTTAGGGAAAATTGTGGGCCTAGAATCCTCATTACTTTTAACTATCCCAATTCCTTTTATTCTAAGATGGTGTAATTCCTTTAAAAACTTTTCCAGTTTATAGTCTACTCTATTACACAAGTGCCTCAGGTGCCACTCATTTTGAGGCAAAACCCATTCCACTTTGATTACCATTTCATGGAGCTGGAGAATAATTCCCTTGAAATTCTTAGAATCTCCTTTTGTATCATTTATAGGCTGTATTATTCACTGCCTTAAATTACTGAAAAGGGGCATGTTGTCTTCTTCCTTCCCCTCCCAAACCCTTACCTCTTCCCACCCTCCCACATCCATCATTTTTCACTTTTTGTTGTTACAACCTGGGGCTGCTACCACCATCTAGTGGGTAGAGGCTACAGATGTTGCTAAACATCTTAAAAAGCACAGGACAGCCCCCTAAAACAAAAGATCCACCCCCAGATGTCAATAGTGTCAAGGTTTAGAAACTGTACTAAAGCAATAAGTTGTCCAAAGTAAGTGACTAATAAATATTTCTTCAATCAATTGAAGTGTCAAAGATATAATATTAAGTAAACAAATGTTTCAGCAAATAATTCCACAAATGCCTCTCACAAAAAGTGTACAATATGAAATGTACTTTTAAAAACAGCCATAGTTGGCTAAGCACAGTAGCTCATGCCTGTAAACCCAGCACTTTGGGAGGCTCAGGCAGGCGGATCACCTGAGGTCAGGAGTTTGAAACCAGCCTGGCCAATATAGTGAAACCCTGTCTCTACTGAAAATACAAAAATTAGTTGGGCATGGTGGCAGATGCCTGTAATCCCAGCTACTCGGGAGGCTGAGGCAGGCCAATTGCTTGAACCTTGGGGCGTACGTTGCAGTGAGCAGAGATCTTGCCACTGCACTCCAGCCTGGGTGACAGCAAGACTCCATATTAAAAAAAAAAAGAAAAGAAAAATAATTATAGTCATAAAAGGCAATGAATAACATTTATTGTGTACTCATTCTATGTAACATACACACAATTAGATTTTATATATTCCGGTTTCTTACCCTTTTGTAGACAAGCAGTTTCACCAAACTTCTGGTTCTTTCCATGTGTTTTTTGGAGCATTTTGCACATTATTATTGCATTATATTCAATAAACTTTCATAATAAAATGTTTTCTTTGAAAGATATTCAGTTAGCACTGAGAAAAACCAATACTTATTTTTCTCATAAAGAATACAAAACTAAACCTTCATGAAATTTGCACTACCTAACTTGAACAATAAGCTGCACAATATGATGCCTCATGTTATACTTAACTCGTTTCTGCAACATCCCTTATCCAAAGCCATCAGCCAGATGCATCCCATGTGATTTTGTGTGCACACCTCAATTGAAAAAAAATTAATCATGGTAACTTTTGCAACCCTGAAAAAATATAAATGGTTTCAAAGTAGAACATTATATTAAATTCCTTTTACTTCATATTTTTGTGTACATTTATTCATTCATAATATATTTTTGTTTTTTAATGTCTTTGCAGTATATTCTTGTGCAGGAGTCCACAACCTTATGAGAGAGCAAGTGCGTTAAAAATGAGGAACTTTAAGAATGTATGCCAAACTAACTACACAGTGTAACTGATAGATACAGAATGTCATCACAGCAGCTTGGTGCAGCCAGGTAAAACTTTGTTTACTTAAAATAGTGCCTAATTACAGTAAGATCTCTATTAAAATTAATGAAAATTATAATCTGTGGTCTTTTATTCAAGCTCTTAAGAAAGACTACTTTACGGCTGTAAGTATAGATATTCCAGATTCAAAAACCTGAAAGAGGATAAGCAAAAAGAATTATAAATCAGTCCTGGTGCAGTGGCTCACGTCTGTAATCCCAGCACTTTGGGAGGCCAAGGTGGGTGGATCACCTGAGGCCAGGAGTTCCAGACCAGCCTGGCTAACATGGTAAAACCCTGTCTCTACTAAAAATACAAAAAATAGACTAGGCATGGTGGATCACACCGGTAATCTTAGCACTTTGCGAGACCAAGGCGGGCAGATTGCCTGAGCTCAGGCGTTCGAGACCAACCTGGGCAACACAGTAAAACTCTGCCTCTACTAAAATACAAAAAAGTTAGGCCAGCATGGTTGTGTGCGCCCCTAATCCCAGCTGCTTGGGAGGCTGAGACAGGAGAATCACTTGAACTTGGGAGGTAGAGGTTGCAATGAGCTGAGATTGTGCCACTGCACTCCAGCCTGAGCAACAGAGTGAGACTCCATCTCAAAAAAGAAAGAAAGAAAGAAAAAAAAAATTAGCCAGGGCAACTGGTGGGCAGCTATAATCCCAGCTACTTGGGAGAGTAAGGCTCGAGAGTTGCTTGAATCATGTAGGCAGAGATTGTGGTGAGCTGATATCATGCACTGCACTCCAGCTTGGGCAACAGAGTGAGATTCCATCTCAAAAAAATTAAAAAAAAAGAATTATAGGCCAGGCGCGGTGGCTCACGCCTGTAATCCCAGCACTTTGGAGGCCAAGGCGGGTGGATCACGAGGTCAAGAGACCGAGACCATCCTGGTCAACATGGTGAAACCCCGTCTCTACTAAAAATACAAAAAATCAGCTGGGCATGGTGGCCCGTGCCTGTAATCCCAGCTACTCAGGAGGCTGAGGCAGGAGAATTGCCTGAACCCAGGAGGCGGAGGTTGCGGTGAGCCGAGATCGCGCCATTGCACTCCAGCCTGGGTAACAAGAGTGAAACTCCGTCTCAAAAAAAAAAAAAAAAAAAGAATTATAAATCAAAAGCACAATTAAGAGGCTATACATTAATCATTATTGGTGAGCATTGTCTTAGATCATTTGTGCTACTATCATAAAGTACCTGAGACTGAGTAATTTACAAACAACAAAAACACAAATTTAATTAGTACACTTATTCAGGCTGGAAAGCCCAAGATCTAGGCACCAGCATTTAGTGTCTGGTGAGGACCTCTTGCTGTGTCCTTACATGTCAGAGGAGCAAAAGAGAACAAATTCATTCCCTCAAGCCCCTTTATAAGGACTCTAATCCCATCTTGAGAACTCCACCCTCATTACTTTACCACCTTTTAAAGTCTCACCTCTTAACACTACCACATTGGATGGTTCAGTTTCGACCTATGAATTTTGGAAAACATATTCAGATTGTTGCAGGCATTCAAGTCATATTATAAAAGGTTGGAAAGACAATTAGAAACAAAATTATAAAGCGTGTTAAATGTCACGAAGGCAATACATAACATGGCTGCTTTAGGAGTCAGACATCAGAGATTTTGAAGACTATTCTGTCAGTAGCGTTCAGGATGAATTGGCATTGGGGTAAATGTTAGAAAAATGGCATAGATATTTACTAACATCACCTAGTTTTGAGATGAGTCAAATCTAAGATAATAGTAATAAGTTAGTTATGAAAGTATAGACAGACCTATAGAATAAAAATTTATGTCCTCTTGCAAATAAATGAAATGCAGAAGCTGAGTAAAGAGAGGCAGAGCAGTTTCAAGGTAAGATGACTAGAATATTGTTGGTAAGCACAAAGTATAGGCAAAAGAAACATGGTTTTTTGGAGAAGAGTGAGAAGTTAAAACTTGAAGTTGTTAGCCGATAAATGACTAGGCAAAGCTTTATAGTTTTGCCCAAAGCTATTAGTAACAATCCATTAGTTAGGGCTACTGCATTGTTAACATGAGTGTTCTTTTTGTATTAAAACACTGTTTAAAACCATAAAATGACATTATCAATATAAATTATATGGAATGTACAAAAAAGTACAGTTAATTTTTTTCTTTTGTCAAAATAATTTATGTGTCCCATCCAATAATTTAAAGGTTACAATTTACAAGGAGAAGCAATATTCTTGTGCCCAACTCCTCCTCTCTCTAGCCTCCCATCTCCAAAAGCCACAAGTTTTAAACATTTCTGATTTTAGTTCTTATGGTAACAGATACATCTCTGAATAGTGTAGTGATATTGCTCTTTAACTGATTGAGATTGAATATCTGTAGGCATTCCTGCTATGCTGGGTGAGAGGTGAATTCATCTACATAAACCCTCATCACTCTTCCATCTTACAGTGTAGTTATAACAATACTCAAAGCTCCCCCACATATCAACACTGAACACTAAGTAGTATACTAAAACATTCACTTATTTTCCCACCAACAATTGTCTATGCCAGGTGCCTCTCTGTTCTTCAGATTGGGAACACTGTCAAACATTAGATTCCTGCCCTGGTCCTGAGAGTGAGAGACTCCTTGTGGTCACCACCATCCATTTTTCTACTTCTTTCTTGTGCATACATCTTGATCACATCTTCCAGGCTCCCTTTCAGTTAGATATTGCCATGTGACCACCCTACTTCTAGCCATGAAAAGTTACCACAAATAGGGGATACCATGTTCAGTCTGGTTTCTAAAATCCTTCTATATGTTTTTGTTCTTTTTCAATGCCACAAGCTGAAGAGAAAAGAATCCAAGTGCAGATTACGGGAAAAAGAGGGATTCTTTTTCTCAGAATAATTCAGTGAAGCCCCTTCTCTACCAAACTGTAATGGAAGAAGAAATTAACTTTCATTTTGTTTAAATATTGAAACTGGTGAATTATTGTTACAGCACTTAGCCTACCCTGACCAATATAAATATTGTAACTTAAAGTTCTATACTACCAAAAAAACATCTGATAGCAGTGGCAAAGAAAGTTGGCGTATTGGAGAGCCTCATTAGCCAAATGTTTGGTAACGCTATAGCCCACAACAACTTAGAAAATAGATCACATACTTACCAGTTCAATGGGAAGTGATTGGGAAGAGTCATAATCATAGTGTGTTGATTATAACTGGCCAACTTTAGTAATGTATCATCAAAAAGGAGTAAACTCAGGAAAAAGATTGGTGGGCTTACACGCAAATTTGAAAGAAAACAGAGAGTTGAAACATTTGGAGTTTAAAGGATTTGAAAAGCTGACTGCTTTTAAATCTAAAAAGAAAGAAATAACACTTAAAATTGCATTCAAATAACAAAATCTATTAAAATCAATTATTGCAGCAAAAACCAGTTGAGAAGATTGGCTTTTTCACCTAAGTCTGATGGTTTCATTGTGAACTTTAATAAGTTAAGAGAGATTCTTGTAGGTGAGAAAGCAAAGATATAAATCAGCATTGAGGATTAGGTGTAGAAGAGCAACTTAGGTATGGTTACTGACATACGGAATTAAACATGTAGAGCCTAGAACCACATTCTTTTAAAAGGAATTCGTATCCAAATACATTATAAACCTAAGTTTAAAATAAAAAGCATTTATTTAGTTATGCCTGTATGAGTTGAATTGTGTCTTCCCAAGACTCATATGTCCTAACCCCCAGTACCCTAGAATGTGATCTTATTTGGAAATAGGGTCATTGCAGAGATAATGAATAAAGATGAGGCCATACTGGAATACAATGGACCCCTAATTCAATATGATTTATTTTCCATAAAAAGAGAAAATTTGGACAGATAAACATTTATACAGGGAAACACCATGTGAAGATAGAAGCAGAAATCTACAAGCCAAAGAATGCCAAAGATTGCCAGTAAAGAGGCTAGCTGGGACAGGCATTGAACTCATTGTCCCTCACCACCCTAAGAAGGAACCAATCCTGCTAATACCTTGATTCAGACTTCCAGGCTCCAGACTGTGAGACAATGAATTTCTGTTGTTTAAGTCATCTAGTTTGGAGTAGTTTGTTACAGCAGCCTTAGGGAACTAATACAATGACTTAGAAAACAGCAAACAAACATAAAATACCAACATCCTGCTTCCTCTTTCATTAAAATTTAATCAAGGAGCTCCAGTTAGTTTTGTTGATAGGACGCCTCTATCACTTCTGCCCAAAGAAGTTACCACGTTATTATGGACAAGTAACTATTGTTTGTATCATTGTTCTCCCTACTGACAGTAAATTTCTAGTATTGTCATCCCATGACTGGAGATTTTTTTAATGGTGAAACAGATAATTTGTCTCTTTACTTCACAGGTTGCCATTGGACAATCTTATGACCTAATATTCATCCTCAAAAAGTCTTGCATAATTTGCTAGATTCAATAATTTGATGGGAGTTCAAATTTTTCTTCTGGAGGAAGAACAAATGTGTTTTATGTGGAGGAGAGTATAAACTCAATTTTTGTGAACAGAGGGATGGATTTTTCAGAGATTGCTTCTGGTTTTCAGCATTATTTTCTATTCTTCCTAGAAACCACAAGATGATGTTCTTCAGCTCTACTTGCAATTAGGTATAACCTTCTGACTGCATTCAGCACAATGAAATTTTAACAGAAGTGACACATGTAACTCCCAAGTTTGGTCCATGCAAGTCATCCTTGCATGAATGTACTTACCTTTCTCCACCCACAGATTGAACGAAGAGGATTCTGAGGCTGGCAAGATCAATTCCTCCCGTTTGCCTGGGCAAATCAAAATAGTTGACTGATGAGGATACTGAGGAGTGTAAGATGAAAGAGGGGAAATGTAGGTTCTCTGAATGACTATAGAAAACAAAGCTTTTTACCAACACACACTAGATTGTGATATGAGGAGAAATGAACTTCTGTTGTGTAAAGAACCGAAAGTCCTGGAGCTGATTTTAACAAATTATAATACATTAACATCTTCCATATCTTCTTTTTCTCATGCCCGTATTTTTCTACCTTTTAAAGTATCAGCTCTACTTTCACTTTTTTTTAATCATAACTAACACTAATATTCTGTCCTGTTACTTTAATTATCTTTATTCTTTGTAATTTAGTTTATTATAAAAGTTAAAAACTATACAGATTGATTCACTGAAGTTAAAATAGATATATTATATATATACTAAGCAGGAATAAATTTAATAGAAGTGATTTAAGAACTTACACATTGTTGAAAAGACTGAGAAGGATTGTGAATAGGTCCATTGTAATGACTTCCAGAAAAATTCATAATTGGTCCACTATGGGCATACTGACAGCCCTATCACACTCTAGTGTACCTATTTATGTCTATACCAGAAACTACCCTTCCACAAACTATCACATCTGAGGATGAAAAATGAGCACCCAAAGTAATGGCCCAAATTTTAGGGAATCAAACCAAGGGGCTGCTGCTACTGATACACTTTCACAAAATGTAGGGTGCATGGGAGAAAAAGGAAACTCACTGTTAAAAAAAAAACAAACAAACAAAAAAAAACATTGTCTTGTTAGCCTTACTTAGATACTGCTAACTACAAAAAGTAAACTTCTGTACCTCTAAGTATGACACAGTACAGATTAGTATATGTTTTCTTTCTTGTTCCTGTAAAGACTAGGTAGCTCTTCTTCAAAAGGTCATTTAGGGGCTGGGCGTGGTGGCTCACACTGTAATCCCAGCACTTTGGGAGGTTGAGGAGTGGGGATCAAGAGGTCAAGAGATCAAGACCATCCTGGCCAACATGGTGAAACCCCATCTCTACTAAAAATATAAAAAATAGCCTGGCTTGGTGGTGGGTGCCTTTAGTCTCAGCTACATAGGAGGCTGAGGCAGGAGAATTGCTTGAACCTGAGAGGTGAAGGTTGCAGTGAGATGAGATCTCACCACTATAGTCCAGCCTGGCGACAGGGCGAGAATCCATCTCAAACAAACAAAAAAAAAAAAAAAAAAAAAAAAAAAAGGAAGAAAGAAAGAAAATAAAAAAGACCATTTAGGGACCAAGTCTCCTTTCATCTTACATCTCCTCCATCTTAAACATGTTTTCTAGCGATCCTGAAAAAATATTTGATGCTAGTTTATATTGTTATTCTTTTGTAGGTGGCATGCTATTTTTATATGTGAATGAACATTTATAATATTTTCTTTAATGTTAGGGTTATAAATTACAAATTTATGTTTTAGGTCTAAATCTTTTTTTTTTTTCTTTTTTTTAGAACTCTCTGACTCCTGCTTTTTTCTAATTTCCTAAGAGCACATAAGAAATAGTCTCCTGATTATTTAAAAAGACAGAGAGATCAGGGGAGGAGTGTTGGATATTAATAATCTCTAAAGCAAAAATTTACACTAATTTCACTTAAGCCTCAAGCTGTTCATGTGAGGAAAGTCCCACATGTGTATGCTCTCTGACTTTTGAGTAACTCTGTCAGAATGCGGCTCCCACATGTATCTCCACCTGCCCTGTTCTCTGCTCCTCCCCTCATGTGAGTGGAGGTTTCTAAAACTAACACCATCACTTGTGCTCTGACTTCCACATCACCTTTTCCTTCCCAGGAACCTTAAGCTATTCAATACCTCTACTTTCTACTGTCTTTTCAATGTTCCTTTTACACATTGGGTCTATTTAATGAGTATGAATTGCTCAAATCTTTCCCATCTAAAACAACAAACCAAGCCTCCCTGCTATCTTCTTCCTCCCGGTGATTCTCCTCTTCATTATGCTCCCAGTTGCCATGTCTTCTCATATCAGTCTTCAGTTAGCTCTAGTCTAGTTTCAGACACCACCATTAGCTCCCATGTAGGATCTCCCAGTGACTTCTGTGTTGAAATGTAAACCTCATCTTGACTAAGTTCAGCAGCGCTTGATGCTCTTAACTTTGCCCTCTTTTCTTAAATACTTTCTCTTCTTGGTTTCCATCTTTTTTTTTTTTTCATTAGTTTTGTTAGAAATTTAGTTGAATTTTGATTTGGACATATAGATTCTTATTCAGCCTTGGAACTTATATCTAATTTATTTTTAATAAGTCCTTATAAGGTTACATGAAGCACAGCAAAATAAGTAGACAAAAACACTGACAGATGATTAAGGGCTAATTGAGACCATAGCAACTTCTCAGGGAGAGTGCATCCCTGGCTTCAGAGGAAATGCAGTTGAAGGTTCCAAAGATAAGGGCAATTCTGCAAAGATCCCACAAAAGCAAATGAGGAGAGAAAGGCAACTCTCTAGGACAAGACTGCTTAGCCTCACATAGAGGCATGAATCAAGTAGAAACTTTCAATCTCCTTTGCTCTCCTTTGAATGTGCTGACCCTTCCCAGAAAGGTCAGAAATTTTGGTAAGCAAGCTGAACTAGAAGAAATAAAAGTAACAGGATGGCGAAAATAAAAATCTAACTAATGAGTAACCTTTAACTCGTTAATAGATTCAAAGAGGGCAATGACATATTAATCACTAAAGAAGAACACTTAGAACTTGAGAGTGACTAGGAATTGGCCTAGTTTTATTTCTTTAGAGAAGCACAAACCCACTAACTAGGTTTGAAAAGCCTGGGAAACAAAAATTAAATCACTTTATAATAACATTCCTGAAGTCTTATTTTTCCTAAAAAGTGGTTTTAAAAATGCACAAATATAGTGTTATTGAAACATTATTCTCTGGCTATATTATCAAATGGATTTTTAAACACCAATTGTGAACAGATGTAAATAGAAAGAAACAAGCAGAGATTATAAAAACTATCATAGCTTCATTAAAAACAGGACATGAAAAACTATATAAGAACTCAATATATAATTGTACAAAGCCCTTTTAGAAATCTTACTATATCCTCTGGAAAAGATAAAAAATTTGACTGAACTAAACAATAATGTGGATATAATAATCTGCAGCCAATTTTATAGCCACACCTAAAATATGTTAAGCAATGAGTTAATATCAGTAGAATAAGATATTTTACTTCTATAATTTTGGATATTTCAGTATCTTGGATGACACACACAAGGCAGCAACATCAAATGGGCAAAATAGAACAGTTTGGAATAACATAGCTAGTATATTAGAGCCAAATACTCCCCAAGTCAAGCAGGGATAAACTTTGATAAAAAGGAGTGACGTGCAAACGAGTGTTTCTTTTGCTTGTTCTAATTCCCAACTTCTCTTTCTGAAAGCGCATATTAAAAGGGCATACCCAGCCCTGTCAGTTTTAATGTGGGCTTTCATTTTACCTCGAGCATTTTATAATTTATGATGAGACACTATATGGGATAAGCATGTAGCTTAATTTTGTTATCTCATTTTAGGTCCCAGAGAGATACAATGTAGATTACGAATGAAGAAATAACATATTCAGGTTTTTTTTTTTTGTGTGTGTGTGTGTGATCAAATACTTGTCATCTCTAAAATTTAGCATCCCGTACCTGATGTAGAATAGCTAACTCCAAATAAATTTTCTTGAAATTCAATAATTCAACTGTATCCTACAATCAGATTTATTAGGAGATTGCTATTTCCATTTCCAGAACTTTGTCATTATTGCTACATTGCATGATGTAATAATATCAAAAAGAGATGCTCATCTGACACCAGATCAAAGTGAGAGATTATGTTCTAGGAAAAAATATAACATAAGCAATTTCTACTATATAATAGAAAAAATATTTGGAAGCTTTAAAAAGATGTATAACCAAATGCAGTTTAAATTAAGCACTAGTTATGTAATATTTTAGAGAGCACTATAAAAATGAATAAATCATCATAAAGCATAAAAGCCACACAACCTTGAAAACTTATATTATTATAAGACATTACATTTTAATACGTAAGGTTTATCTGTTAAAACAATCGTTTTTTCCAAGTACACTTTTCACTTTTTCCAGTGTTAAAAATCGAAGCTAAATAGGAATACAGAGTGGTTAAGTTGCCAGCCCAGAAGAGAGTTTTGGTATCATTTGTTTGACTGTCACAACATTAAGCAAGGCATTTAAAGTCCCTGAGAAAAAGTTGTGTCATTTTTGAATAAGAGAATCAAATGTGTTAATGTCTAATCTCTTTTGGATCCAATTTTCTATTGTACAATTATTCTACTTCAGTATTAAAAATATATATTAGTATGGTAAGGAAGACCATATTCAGGACCATAGCAATAGGTACAGGGACCCCTGGAAAGGGGTCTTGCAGTGCAGGAGAGAGACTACACTCAGTTCCAAATATAGCCTGGGCAAGCAGAAGTTTACAGCCAAAGGACAGGGTGGGGTTCCATGGATGGAATATTGCTAAGAGTAAACTTCGGGGGTGAGAGGGAATTTTGGCGAACTAACCTAACAGGATTCTTGCTGAAGACAGAATAGAGTGATCAGACATCATCTCGGGGATGGTGGAGCATGAGGAACCTGTCATATATGGAAGGTAATGACACATGAAAAGTTTTTGCTCAACTGACTTAGCAGGTTCATTGCTAAAAGTAGATTTTACGATGAAGTGCACATATGGACACAGAAGTTTCAGGAGCCTAACTCAAGTTTGGCCAAGCAAATAAATGTTTCTATAAGAATGAACATTAATCACAATCAAAGTCTATTGTTTTTTTAAAAGCTGCTTCATAAAATATTTCACTTTTTAAATTTAAAACATTTGTTATACATTTCACATTAGATCTCTTTTTTTGAGATGGAGTCTCACTCTGTCATCCAAGCTGGAGTGCAATGGTGCAATCTCGGCTCATTGCAACTTCTGCCTCCTGGGTTCAAGGGATTCTTCTGCCTCAGCCTCCCGAGTAGCTGGGACTACAGGCGTGTGCCACCACACCCAGCTAATTTTTGTGTTTTTAGTCAAGACGGGTTTTCACCGTATTGCCCAGACTGGTCTCCAACTCCTGATCTCGTGATTCGCCCTCCTCAGCCTCCCAAAGTACTGGGAGTCTGAAACTGGAGGACCTGGGAAAACAGCCGCTGCTAGTGTGCTTATTACAAGAAAGCAGATGCCCAAGCAGAAGGCCTGCAGAAAGCCAGGCACTAGGTTAAATGTCAGACAGTAGGCAGGTGATAGTGTCTTGCATAAAAGGTGCTCTTTGAAATGTTAATGTATTTTAATAGCTTAATCACTCTCAATTTTAAGAGGAAGAAGCAATAAGAGCGAAGAAAGAGGAGCATCCCTCTCCTCAACAGTGTCTCCAAATGTTGGCAGCGTTTTCTTTTTTTTCTCTTGTGAGTTCAGGCGGAAATGGACGCTCTCTCCAGGAAAGGGGGAAAAAACCCACAAAACCGTGAAATTAGTAAGGAACATTGTATAGTTTCAAGGTGCAAGAAGAATGAGAGATGGACTTTGGATTTAAATACAATGCAAAACTAACATTAATTTATTTGAGAGGATTACAATGCCTTTCTACTTATGGCGCATTTCTACCAAGTGATTGGGAAGTAGGAAAACAGATAGTGTTCTGAGTTAGTATTTTCATTTAGGAAAGCCTAACATTGTTTTAGGTTAGTGTAGGGTGAGATCCAATGTGAGGCCAGGCACAGTGGCTCACGCCTGTAATCCCAGCACTTTGATCCCTGTGTGAGTTCCTAGATGTTTTCAAATGGAGTGTTTCAGTTGAGGAAATAAATTGTCATCTCATATCCACAAATTTGGAGGATTACTGGACCTTTATCTACAACCATTCTTAAAGATCATCCTTTCACTCACTGAGAATCCTACCTATTCATTTATTAGAACCAGGAAGGAAGGAAGGTAATTATATTGCTATCCCTAAAAAACTATAGTGTTATTATCCTGAAATATTTTAGGAAATTGGGTCCTTCTAGCACTCCAAAAGAAGAACACTTTTTATGTTTTGCAGGAAGTCTCCTATTTAATGGATTTGTATTGGATAATTTCTCTGCTCTGAGAAGTATCACTGCAGATACAAATGTACTTTGTTATGCATTAATGGACATTTTAAACATCATCCAACATTTCAAGAACTGGTAAATACAAAATATATTTTAGTTTAATTTTTCAAGCAAGATGATTTGAAACAGAGGAAGTGGGGCTTTTAAGAAAAGTATAATAAATTCTCCTCTAGTGAAATAACTCTCTCATTCAGTACAAGGACCATTACCATGAAGAGACTGAATTATGCAGTGAAACAAGGCCCAAAGAGTGAATTATTCTATCAAAGAGTGACCTCATTCCAAAAATCCATTTCTAAGATAAAAAAAATTATCTTTTGAAAAATGAATTGTGAAAGAGCACCAAAAACCTTTTAAAATATTTCACAATAAAAGAGATTCAAGCCCATCAAAACAGGAAGAGATGGTTCAATGGTCATTTTAAAAATAACAAATAGTTTTTTATATGTAAAGTCTTTAAAGTTACTTCTGTTTTTCACTGACAATCCATATTTTCAAAGTTTTTATAATAAACTTAGATAATGTTAAACACCATAAATATCAAAGACACAGTGGAAATAAGGACATCATTCTAAAATTAAGAAACCAAGATGCAAATAAAGATTCATATCACGTCTTTGTAATGTATGAATAATGGTCTCTAAGCTTCTTTATATAATACATTCAGCAAAAAAGATTTTCTAGCTATTTAGTATGGCAGGAACTTTTATTGCCTATTTAGGACAGCCCTCGACATTTTTATACTGCTAAAAGAAATACTGTATTTTCCCAAAAATTGTTTCATTTGCCACACTACTTAGGGATATATAACCTCAAATTTAATTTAAAAGACCCTGATCAGCCTAGGCTAGTCATAATAACCACATTATCTTTTGTCAGACATTGACAGGGGTTGATGTGTGGACACTCTTGGCCAATAAGACTTGAAAGGAAGTTGGTACTGAGGCTTCTGAAAAGCTATGCTTTGTGAAGATTGCTGTCAGGTGATGTTGGGATGTGCCACAATCCTTTATGCAAGCGTGAAGAGAATCAGCTGCTAAACGAAGTCAAAACAAAAAAACAAAAACAAAAAACTCCAAAGCAGAGACATGCACATAATATTCGTATCTAAATAGAATACACAGTATCATCAGCCTTCCTACCTCCCATGCCTCAGGACATTCGTATTTATAAAAAAAATATAATAAATATCATTGGTGTCTGTGACTTGTGTTTGAGGACATAATACCTGATAAGATGAGAATATAGCTAATTTCAATTCACAAAGGAAGCAATTTTAGATAAGGTAGGACTATGTAAGTCATGGATCATTTAAAAATAAAAGTTAAGCTAAAGAAATTCTAGAAATTCTAAAAAATGTGATATTATAATTGTTTATCAAGCAATATTAATAAGCAATTTTATTTTAATGTTCTTAATAGAAAAGTTAAAGAAGAAAAAAGTATAGTGGTCAGATTATTTCACCTTCAGTTTCAGAAAAAGTATAGAGACCATTGTAATCTTTGAACATTGCTTAGTCATGTTCATTTGACAGTGTCTCAGCTAAATAAAGGTTTAGTTGAAAATTAATTATCCAATCCATTAGAGATGCCCAGATAAATGATAGTTACAATTCAGGGTTTTAAAATTTAGACACAATTCTTGAAAAATTTCAGGAATGTTTAAATTAGGCATTATGTTTTATTCATTCATTAATTTATCCATTCTTCATCAATTTATCATTCATGCATTCAATTCATAAATATTCATTTCAGTAATACATATGTAAGACTCAGAATATGAGACACATTAGATATATTGGAGGATATGAAAAATGTTTTGCTTTCTTGGAGATTATAATCTAGAGGAGAAAAAGAAGTCATAATTAATCAAATAATTAACTATTTAACTGTGGGACCTACTAAGATAAAAGTTAGTGTTGAAAGGCAATAGATGATAAGACTATCTGATCTAATGTGGAAGCTGTCTATGAGCATTGGCTTACCAGAGGAGATGACTATCAGTAGGAATAGTCTGCCTCATGGGAGAAATATTCTATTAATGACATTCAGAATTGCCGGTGCATTATGATAATAAAAAGCAGATCAACTTTTAGTTGGTTTTATTATTGCTTTAAAATTTTCACATATTCCCAAGATAATAGGCATCTCTTATTCCCTGCAGCATGGATGGGCTACTATTGCTCCCCTGTTCTTGGTAAACATTGTCCATAAAGTAGTGACCCGTGTATAAAATGCCATCTTCACAAAATTCTTAACCATGTGACTCTGTAAAAAGCTAGTATACATGTCACTCATCTATCCCACACTAAAGAAACTCAGTTTAAGAGCTTTGAACAAATTTTAAATGTGGACATTGAGTCTATCCAATTTTCCATACTCTTATTTCTCCAAGTCATGTCTTTACTTCCCTACCCTGCTCCTTTGCAGACTGACGTAGTGTCATCTGAAATATAATACTGGATACCAAGAGGAAACACACACACACACACACACACACACACACACACACACACACACACTCTTTTGAAAAGATCCTTGAGATATTTCATCAGAGTGATTTTAATTCTTTTAATTCATTCTTCTCTAGAACCTTCTTGTATTAGATAAACTTTTGTTTCTTGGATTGGTTAGTTTGTAGAAAACATCATAGCTACAGAGATGAATAACTGGTGACTATATTTTTATTAAAATCTAGAAACAGGATTACATTCTGGAGAAGAGTTCTTAGTTGTGAGACATCTTGTCTTGCCATTCTTATGTTTTATTAAATTTTCTGTACTTAAACTGGTGATAATTTTCTTAAATTTTAATATAAAATTTTAGTTTAAAATATTATTGCCCCTTTTATATATATATAACTTTAGATCTGCATCATTTCTACATTTTTAAACTGTATCAAATTAGTTTTAAACATTCACAAAGTTGATAATATAAAAATACGTAATGGCCAGTTATGCTTTTAGTCAGAAACATGAATATAGGTGACAGAAAATGGGACATATATCCTTTTATGTGACATAAGTTTCTAATGTTAATGTAAATTAATACAAACAATTTTGAAAGTTCAAATATATATGTGCAATCAAAAGGAAAAGTAAATATTTTTAATTTAAACTAGAAAATCAATTTTGTTACATAAAAATCTGTATTTATGCAAAATGAATTTTTAGTTTTATTTTTAGCCTTTTGTAATTAGGAGACAATTTTATCAGCACAAATAATTAATACTATTAGTGTCAATCTCATTGTGTGTTTGGAAAAACTGACTTAATTATAAACATGTGCTAAATGGAATAAAAATATATAAGAATCCTGAAAATATTAAAATTCTTTAAATGTTAGGAACCTATTTTGACATACATGTTTTCAAAGATCACCTGTGGTTTTATTACTGGGAAAAGACGTTTGAACACCAAACCACCTTTAGATATATTTTATGTCTTAAATAAAAGTTTTAAATCTTTGAGTCTTAAATATTTGCTAATAATTTTATTTCTTATCTAGTAACTGAAAGCATCTTCTTTGAAATCAGTGTTTCCCAACCTTCACACTCCTAACATTCTGAGGGGAATGATTCTCAGAATGTTGTGGGAAGCTGTCCTCTGCATTATAAGATATTTAGCCACTTCCCTGGACTCTGTCTCCAGAAGCCAGTAGCACTGCCCCTCTCCAGAAAAAAAAAAAATCTTCAGACATTGCCAAGTGTACTCTGAGGAGAAGAACCCCACTTGCTTGAGTACGACTTCTCCAAACATTATGGGGAAAAACAAGAAGAGGGGACTCTAAAATACTTCCTGTAACAAGAAAATAACTCCAAGCCTCACGGATAAACAAGAGTCAGGAGTAACATTTCAGTAATTTAAAAAAAAAATTTTTTTTCAGGCGATGTGTGGGCTTCCATGATGGTTATCATAGAAGTAAACCAAGCCAAATATTTTAAAATGCTGAGATTAGAAGACTCCTAAAGAGTGTTCTCACTTAGCAACTGAGGGCAGGATAATTTACAGGATTCTGGAAGAAGTTTCAAAGTTCACCCCAATTTCAGATTGTCCAATAATTCACCTATTTCCCCAAGCAAATTCACCCTTGTTTGGAAAACAGGGGTATTATCTTGTAAGTACCCTTCATTGGACAATCTGAATTTTGTTCAGATGAATGGCAAGCCACAACTGGGGACTATATATCATGTGCAAAGTTGGAGGAGGGGATAGAAAGGAATAGCTGAAAGGAATAAAAGCATGAGAGGGCCTTGGTAAAGAGATCTCAATCTTTCAATGTACTGTCTTTCTGGGTCTCTCCCATATTTACTTAGTAATGTACAATAGTTTAATCCCCAGATGTCTCTCATGTATCTTCGTGGTAGTAGGTGCAGGTTTTGGTTCTCTATCCATCAGTTTGATAGTTTTTCTTTGAGCACTACAATCTCTGCTTATTTGATTCCCCCACATGTAATTGACCATATGCTAAATACAGAATAGAGCATGCTGCAAAGTAATTAGGCTTTTAATCTGTATTATAATGTTAATATGTAACTGAGATGTGCTGCAGACAAAGATAGAATTAATTTTTATTTAACTAAAATTTTATAATATCTATGACAAGAGAAGCCATGTTTTTATGGTTCACAGCATTTCACATCGCAAGCATGTTTTGTAAAGTAATGACCAAAATGAAAGAATATATCAGAGGACAGGTCTATTTGCCAGGTTTTCCTACTTTAGTCCACAGAATTGTGGCTCTCAATTCCAGACAAAGTAAAATGAGCCAAGTTGTGAGTATTAAGATATACAGACACACACACACACACGCACACAGTGTCTGAAAGTTTTTCAAACTTAAAATTTTATCAAGCTGACAAAAAAATGTTAAAAATAACTACAAGTCTCATTCTAGTCTCATTCTACAAGGACTCTATATTATTTACTATCCAAACCATAGTAAGTAGAGAGATTTGATGTTGATATTAATATATGTTTAGGCAATGTATCTAAGTACTTTGATAACAGACTCATGACTCAACCATTTCTTAGCTCTTTTTATTTCTTTATATTTCCATTTTTTAAATTAGAGATTCAATATTCTATCATAAGATGGTTTAAAAATCAAATAAAACCATGAAAGTAAAATACTTCACTGCTTGATGTAATGCTAATATTCATTCAAATATTAACAAATGTTTAATACATGTTGGATCTGTTAATACTTTACTGTCCACCCTGAGAACCTAAAAACCATGCTGCCAACACTTTATTATAATCAAAATTTCATTTTTCTTCTTTCAAATTCTTTGATGCTTCTACAAGCTCCATAATGCTCTTATTCTTTATGTCTGGACTTTGTTTTTATTCTCCCCATTTAGGGGCTCTTATTGCAATGTTCTTAATCTGTGAAACCTTAAATGCTAGATGGCTGGTTAGTTTAAAAACTAAGACTTTATATTTTGATTTTCATAGAAGGCTTTGCATTATCCAAATTGTGTGTTTAAACCCTTGTTGTCTTCCTAGATGGCCAATCTGTGAAACAGCTGAACAGTGCTACCTCAGTTGCTGTCTTTAATCTTGCCTTCAACTTCCCTGGCACCCAGCTAAGCATCTCCTGTACAATATCATCAATACCTGCACTGACAGCAGGTCAGGATGTTGTTCAGACATTTCATCCTTTCAGTTACATGGCTGTATGAAAGTCTCCCCCAAGACCTTCAATGTCAACCTAATTGTAGTAAAGAAAACTCATCACCTTTCCTACATTATCATTTTGCCCATGTCTCTGAATAAAGGCAAGAATGTAGAAGCAATCACATAACTCAGAATGACTCACAACAGTTCTTTGTATACAAATAGATTCATTTATAAACACGGCAGGACTCCGTGTTATCATGAAGAACACTACTGACCAGGTTCATGAAGACCTATCAATTTTCTACAGCCTATAGAGCTTGATTTGAAATGTTTTACGGAGAGCAAAAATTGACTATATTGTCAAAGATTTAAATCAAAAGTAGTAGAATCATAGAAATTGTTACACAAACACCACACACAAGCATCAAACCAATTTTAAAATGCCTCTTTGTATGTTATATTGATTTTTCATTATTATGACCTTATGCTTAAACTTACTTGGTTGTGATACTAATTTTCTACTCAATCTTTGTTTAGATCCCACTGGAATAGTGATATATTGTGATTATTCAGAAAGGCAGAGAAAGAGGAGATTAAGGCTCCCTGCTAGTGAGAACAAGGGAAGGAAAGAGAAATGTGCCAATCTAAGTGTTCTACTTGTAAATTGAGAGGCCAGAAAAGAGGAAATAAATAATGTTTCATCGCAAATCCCTTTTTGATGCAAAAAAGGGTCTAAAAATAAACATAAAGCAAAACACACAGATTAGATTGACTACAGGGAAGTAGCATAAATTTATTGTACTACATTTCAATAATACTACAAATGTAAAATTATCTCCAGATTATTACTCTATGTGACTATAAGCAGTATTGTTTTCTAAGTATTTGATTGCTTTTGTAAGAATCTAAATATGACACATTTCAGGTACATATGGACTAGATTCACTTTAAATATGCTATTTTATTCATATAGTATATATAACCACAAGTGGGAAGTTAATTATAACATGGAAATATTTGTATTTGTACATGAAAAAGTAAAATAATTACAGATAATCCATTAATAACCTATTCTTACAGAATGAGGCTTCTAACAAGTAATGAAAATAAACAATGATATCAGAATGTTACAGCTTCTGAAATATATATGTGCATATATATTTCCATGTCATCCACTTGATAATTTTTATAAATATTTATTTTTGTATAAAGTTTTAACTTTCCTTTATCCTCCTTGATTTTCCCTGAAGTATCTCTAATACAATGCAATGTAAATAGATGAATTTTAAAAATGAGTTTTACTCTAAGAAATATAGACGCTTTAAAATCTTGCAACTATTCAGATATAATCACAACACATATTTTTAAATGTTAATTATATTGGGTAGTTCTGCATTCCATTTGGTCCCTCATTTTGAAACGGAATCTGTGAATATTAATTAAATCCAAATGTTCAAATATACTACTCAATTTTCATTTTCTCTCAAACTTAAGTTTTCTTCTGTATTAATCTGATTTTTGAGAAAAATTAAAACTGTTTTAGCCACTCTTTGAATGTGTTACTAAGTTAATAGACATGAAGAGGATCTGAGTTGCACTGGACAAAAAGGACCAAAGAGTATACTCTGAGGATGTATTAACATTATATGTTTAAGTGGACCAAACAATGGCTGGAACCTTGTGCTTGTGAAGCAGTCTGGTGTAGTTGCTTAGATTGGGAACTATGAAATTCTATGGATTTAGGTTGGGTAGCACACTGCTGTTCCTAGATATATAAACTTGACCAAATTACTTAATTTCTCTAAGCCTTACATTCTTAATCTGTATTAGTGCTAAAAATGCCTCTTTGCTTTATCGGGAAGATGTTGGGTTGCTATAAGAAAATGAACACTTTCCACTTAATTGCTTTACACGCATTTATCGTGATGATATAACAGTATTATTAAGTTTGACTATCCTATTGTCCTCTTTTGGGAGGAAATAAAATGAAAGAGGGGCAAAGCTGACTGGTTGAAGTTGGAACCAATTAGAGTGAAATAGTTCAGAGGCAGAGGAGAAGTAAAATGAAGAAAATTCTGCTTCTCTGAAATTGGTATTTGTCAATGAAAATGGCATCCTATTTTGAACAGGATTTTGACACCATCTGGAAATGTTGTATGTGTTGGTAATTATGGCATCATGGACTTTTAGGACTGGTTAAATACTATGTGCATAACTTGCTTCATAATAATGTTCTCCTTAAAAAGTCTCTGACATTCTTTATATATTGTCTGTCACTTAGAGTACTGACATGCTTTCTAGTGTAAATTTCTGAATCACAGGCTGTCTATAAATTCATGTAGAAAACGGCAAATGTGTATTACCTTTGAAAAAGAAAACTACATTTTACAAAAATCAAAAACAGATTTTAGTTAGGACTGCTTATAACCCTTCAAATATATTTATTGAATCATTCAAGTGACATTTTCATTTAATTGGAAAATGGTGAAGGGATTTTTATATGTGATACATTTCAAACTGCAGTAAAACTTTGTTTATAAGATCTGTAAATACTCACACCCATTTTAGCATATTAGTATTTTTCTCATACTTGCTACAGATATTGTATTTTTGGTAAAGAAAGAAAATAATACAGACATGTTTAAACTTCTAATCTCATCCATTTCTAACTTCTTAGAAGTAATCATTATTCTAAAGCTGATGTCTATGGTTTTTGTTTATTTTTAAATATTTACTTAATTTCATATTTTATTATTTGGGGCATTTTGATCCTAAATAAAGGTTATCTTAATTTATATATCTATTATAACAATCTTATTTTACCCAACATTATTCTTTCCACATTTATCCATCTTGATAGACAATTGGACAAAGTTCTTCTACTTCAACTACTCTAAATTATTCCATTTTATAAAATAATCACAAATTTGTATCCATTCCTACATTGGTAGACATTTACTTTGCTTCTAATTTTTTACATTGTCACCAATTGTTTAATGAATATCCTTTCTTCGCGGTCAAATTTTTCTGTATGAAATAATATGTTTTATTACATATGTATATATAATATATATGATAAAAATACATATGTGTATATATTAAAACATATATACACACATATATGTTGAATACATGGGGGCAGAATTACTTGTTACCTATAATATTTTCAACTTAGCAGTAATTTTCAAATTTGTCTTCTAAGTGATTTTACAAATTCACATCCCGTGTGCATAAAAGTTTCTTTTTCTCCATAGTCCATTCACACTTGTTGCTTTTGACTATGTTGTTGTGCCTACAAAACTTTAGGCAGGTTCCTTAGTCACAGTTTTTCAGTTTTCTCATCAGTAAAATTAGTATAT
The DNA here is from genome assembly GCF_009761245.1 of Sapajus apella. Taxonomy (NCBI): domain Eukaryota; kingdom Metazoa; phylum Chordata; class Mammalia; order Primates; family Cebidae; genus Sapajus; species Sapajus apella. Next base: position 8,606,749 of record NW_022436967.1, read on the forward strand.
TCTTAGCTGTAGGGATTGCCTATAAGCAAAATAATAATCTAAATTCACATGTATTTAACTTTCTAATTTAATAATTGAGAGAAACATTAATTGAAAAATAAATATCTAAACTATATTTTGAATTACCTATATATCTATAAGGCACTTCTAAGATATATTGGCGTACTGGATACCAAACCAGCTAATTAACAATATTTAACGAGCTCCTCATTTTGGTTCCCAAATTTTGGTGTTGTATGTGAGTAAAGGAAATGTCAAAGTCCTTACTCTTCATGTGGTCTATCTAGTCTAGGACCTTAAATATAGCAGAGTTCTGATAATGTGTATGGAAAGTGAGTCTTGCCTACTAATAGTTTAGAATTTAACATGCTTAGAAAGAAAATAATTCTTTAACAATCTTAAAATTAATATTATAACTTTAATTTAATTTCCTAATTTTAGGAAATTAAATATTACGTGTGCATGTTTCTACTACATTCATAGACAAATTTTGTAACCTGTGTGTACTTAATTTTTTTATCTGTAAATTGGGGATGATTACAGTACCTTCCTGACATACTGTGGTAAAAACTAAATGAGTTAATACATGGAAAATGTTGATGATAGGATTTCATACATAGCACCACAAAATATTCGATGTTATTATAGCATTTGAATAAAATATGGACTGTCTTAAGGTATTACTCTACCATTTGTAAGTTTAATAGCTCTTTCACTTTTAGCTTCACTGTAGTCCATCTGTCCAACTGATCTTTTGAAAATGTAACTGTAATAACTACTGACCACCCACCCTGTCTACCCATGGAAGAATTGATTAGGACCTTTTATTTCTTACCATTATGCCCCGAAGAGAAATTCGAACTCCTTACTGTGACCTACAAAGTCCTCTACGGTCAGAGGTCTGCCAGTCTTCCCAAACTCACCTCTTCCTCAGTCTTTGGGTCACAGGTTTCAGCAGCTTTTTTGTGTTCTTAACCACTCCAGTGACTTTCAGGCCTCTAAGCCCATGCACTGGGTATTTTCTCTGCTTTTCCCTAGACTTACACTTGGTTTGCTTTCTTATTACGTTGACGCAAAAGTAATTGGGTAACCATTACAATCAACACGATTTTGACAACAAGAAATACGTTTTGTAGCATAAAAATCTATATGCCTCAGGATTTAACATACCCCTGGAAAGCATTTTCTGCATCCTGCTGGTTGTGAAAGCATTTTCCCTGCACAAGATTGTTGAGATGGTTGAACAAGAAGTAGTCGGTTGGCGAGAGGTGGGGTGAATATGGAGGATTTCATAGCCCAATTCATTCAACTTTTAAAGCTTGGATGTGCTACATGCCATCACTTGTTGTCATGGAGAAGAGTTGGGCCCTTTCTGTTGACCAGTGCTGGCTGCGTGCATTGCTGTTTTCAGTGCATTTTATTGACTTGCTGAGCATACTTCTCAGATGTAATGGTTTCACTGGGATTCAGAAAGCTATGGTGGATCAGACCAGCAGCAGACCACCAAACAGTGACCATGACCTTTTATTTGGTGCAAGTTTAGCATTGTTAAGTGCTTTGGAGCTTCTTCTTGGTCCAACCACTGATCTTCGCTGGTTATCATATAAAGTCCACTTCCGATAAAGAAATGGTTCACTTTTGTTGCCCAGAATAAGAGAATATGACACTTCAAAATAGGATTAAAAAAAAAAAATTCACTCAGCTCATGAGGCAACCACTTATCAAGCTTTTTCACCTTTCCAATTTGCTTCAAATGCTAAACGACTGTAGAATGGTTGACATTGAGTTCTTCAGCAACTTCTTGTGTAGTGGTAAGAGGATTGGGTTAAATGATTGCTTACACAATCGGTCATTGTCAGCTTCTGATGGCCCACCACTAATTCCTCATCTTCAACACTCTTGTCTCCTTTGCAAAACTTCTTGAACCATACTGCACTGTATATTCATTAGCACTTCCTGGGCCAAATGCATTGCTAATGTTGCAAGTTGTCTCCTCTCCTTTATGACTCATTTGAACTCAAATAAGCAAATCACTCAAGTTTGCTTTTTGTCTAACATCATTTCCATAGTCTAAAAAGAAATATAAAATAAACAGCAAGTAGTAATTAGCAAAAAAAGCAAGAAAGGCATATTAAAATAATGTATAGCATAACCATATTTTTAAAAGTAACTATTTCAATATCAAATGGCAAATTTCAACAATGCAAAAACTGCAATTATGTTTGCACCAACCTAATACAATCCTGGGGATGCAACTTAAGTGCTGCCTTTGTATAAAGTCTTCCACTGACCAACATATTTAGACTTCTCCTCTCCTGCATTTGGCAGGTACCATCAATGTATAGTTTGTTAATACAAGCATGTTTTGGTACACCATATATTAATCAATTATTTCATATAGATGTATATATATGCATTTAGTTACTTAAAAAAATTTAGACTGATAAAACTATAGCAGAAAATTACAATCAAAATTTTGATTTTCAAGTTTAAATGATAACTATAAAGCCTGAATTCTGCTTCAATAGGCCTAGGAGTAAATTAAGTCTGTATAAATTTTTTTAAAAACAGTACCTGCATACAGAATAACAGTACGTGGCACATACTATAGCATCTACTGAATAACTGCTTCAGCAATATTTAATATTTCATGCAATACACTCATAGAGAGTTGACTAATTAAAATAGAGAAAAAATGAAACATAAAATCTTTCCACTTTAGCAACATTTTTAGTTGCTTTATAAAATAATCTTGAACATATTGCCTGAATACTATTTAATGTCATTTATTGGAAAGTCAATGGATTTATTCTTAAATACAAGATTTAAAAAAAATTCTTGCAGATAAATGTGAATAATCACCTCTACTTATAAAATTAAATAAGGGAAGATTCATTTATTTTCTCACCATGTCCCGATTAGAAAATATGGTCACACGAGCCTGGGAGATTTGGTATTGTTATCACCCCATCACAAGTGTACATGAACCAATACCTCTTCCATTTACTTTAAATACATTCTGTTAGTTTAAAATTTTTATTTTGTAAATTAGATTGTAAGTTATGAAGAGATTGGAGCACATTGAGCATAACGTTTTGAAGGAAAAATACAGGGTTTCAAGGAAGTACCTAAAAATACAGAATTTCTAAGAAGTGCTGACTGGTATGGTCATGGAGAACTTCTTCTGAAGAGAAGATACTTGAAATAATTGAAAAAGAATATGTAGGATTTGAATGGGTAATGAGGAAGTGAGATCCTGTGTCACTTTCAGGGAATGAGTTGAAGTAGAAATAAGGCATGTTTGTGGAATAGTGTAGAGAACTATCTGTATTATAAAAAGTGTTGAGTTAAATAAAGTTGGTAGTCTACGTACAGGTCTACTTCCTCCTACATCTGTAGCTATGTTACTCTACCATTCACGATGACTCTCGAGCATCTTGAAATTCTCAGCAATCAAGGAAAGATTGAATAACGTTTAGTGAATTGCATTTTTAAAAGTATATCATTATACTTGGAATAGGTTTTTCATCATAGAAAGTTTTAAAGGAACTTTATTCAAAATGTATTTGAGGAAATTATACAATAATTAAATCTAATTTTTTGTTGTTGTTTGGAAGCATTTTATTTAAGTATGACATCATCTGCAAAAGAGTTAAAAAAATAAAAAAATACAAGTCCTAGATAATAAGTTAGCCATTCATTCATTCATTCATTTTTAAGAGAGTCTTGCTCTGCTACCCTGACTCAAGTGCCTGGCACAATCTTGGCTCACGGCAGCCTCTACCTCCTGGGTTCAAGCGATTCCCCTGCATCAGTATGCCGGGCTAATTTTGTTGTTGTTTTGTATTTTTAGTAGAGATGGGATTCCACCGTGTTGGTCAGGCTGGTCTCAAACTCCTGAGTTCAAGACCAGCCTGGCCAATACGGTGAAACCCCATCTCTACTAATAAGACAAAAATTAGCTGGGCGTAGTGGCGTGCAACTGTTGTCCCAGCTACTAAGGAGGCTGAGGGAGGAGAATGGCTTCATCCCAGGAGGCAGAGATTGCAGTGAGCAGAGATCGTGCCACTGCACTCCAGCCTAGGCGACAGAGCAAGATTCCACCTCAAAAAAAAAAAAAAGAAAAAAAGAAAAAAAAATGGTTTGACAACACTAATCAACAGAGAAATGCAAATTAGAATCATAATGAGATACCACGTTAGCCCAGTCAGAATGGGCGTTATTTTAAAAGTCAAAAAGATGTTGGCGAGGGTATGGAGAAAAGAAAGTGCTTACACACTGTGGGTGAGAATGTAAATTAGCACAACCTCTATGGAAAGCAGTATGGAGGTTTCTCAAAGAACAAAAATAAATCTACTATTTGATCCAACAAATCCATTACTGGGTAGCTACCCAAAAGAAAATGTATCAATATATCAAAAAGAGACCTTACGCATATGTTTATCACAGCACTAGTCACAATAGCCAAGATATGGAATTACCATAAGTGTTCATCAATGAGTAATTGGATACAGAAAATATGTACACACACATAGAGACACATGTATACAATGGAATACTAATCAGATATAAAATAATGTATTTTGCAGCCACATGGATGGAAATGGGGTCATTATCCTAAGAGAAATAACTCAAGCATAAAGTCAACCATTCATGTTTTCACATGTAAGTTGAAGCAAAATAATGTATATACATGGACATAGAGAAATAATAGACACTGGAAATTCAGAAGAGTGAGAGGGTAGGAAACCAAGGATGAAATGATGTACTCCCTAAATCTATAAAAATTTTTTAAAAATTAAAAATTGATAAAGCACCCACATATTTAAACAACTTCTATGTGAGCCTTTAATATAAACATATACAGGTTGCCTGGTATGTTCTAAAGTCTATTAGGTCAAAATCATAAAGACTACAAGATTTTCACTTGTTTTGTTTTTTTTTTTTGGTCTCACAGTTTCCAATAGCACAACAAATGAATAAAATATTCCTAAGCAAATTTTAGTTCGATTTGAGGCTTTTGACATTCCGGTAGATTTTTTTGTTTGTTTTTGTTTCTGTTTTTGTTTCTTTTTCCCAATTCAAGATATATTTCTTGGCCTGGAGCAGTGGCTAACTCCTGTAATCCTAGCGTTTTGGGAGGCTAAGGCAGGCCTTGAGGTCAGGAATTTGATACCAGCCTGGCCAATATGGTGAAAACACATTTCTACAAAATTACAAAAAAGAAAAACAAACAAACAAAAAAACCTGCATGGTGGTAGACACCTGTATTCCTAGCTACTTGGGAGGCTGAGACAGGTGAATTACTTGAACCCAGGAGGCGGAGGTTGCAGTGAGCCGAGATCACACCACTGGACTCCATCCTGGGTGACAAAGCAAGATTCACTCTCAAAAAGAGAAAAAAAAAGATATATTTGTTTTCTTCAAAAGTATTCTTCATACCTATATGTATATAAGAAATTAAGCATATTCGTATAAAAATCGTGATATGGTAACATAAGCTATATTTCTTTATATTATGTGAACCAGGTAGATATAATACACTATTTTATTATTCACTTACAATGACAATTTTACAATAAACCTCTAAATAACTGTAGATCCTTCTCAAAGAAACAAGGCCAAGATTATACATTATATGTGTACTGATAAATTTATAGTTCCAAGAGTGTCCATGATTTTATTCATACTTTATTATGACTATGATATGGAATGGTTCTAAAATTTCAAATGGGATGATTAGGAAATTGGAAACCATTTAGCTCAGACTTCATAATTTCTGAGCTATATTTTAAAGAAAATTAATACCCCAGTTCTTTGTGTTTATGGTATATTAAGTTTTAATTTACTTAAAAGTAAAGCAACAAGAAAGGGAAAAATTAATTTTAATTACAAAAGAGATAAATAGTATTTGTATTCATTTTTACCATTTTAAGGCTAAAAGAATCTTTCATGGGGAAAATATTCAAATTACCAGAGGCTTACATATTTTGTTTATAGCTGTAAATAAAATATCAACTACAAGCAAACTACATTTTAAACATTAATTAAAAATCTCTGACTTACAGAGGGTGGCAGGAAAAGCTTTATGTTAATTTTGCTGTTTTATTTCAATCTGACTGACTTAATTATACTTTATACTTGGTTGAAATAGAAATTTTTGTTCTTTTGATACATTTAAAATATACAAAACTTACTATTCTTTTCTGAAATAATGGCATAATCCACAGATTACTGACATAATATGTAAAAATGCAGAATGACGGTCTAATTTGTTTGCTAAATTCAAGCATATATTTGTTTCATTAGTATTTATGAACAATTTTCTCTGTGCCATAAATTAAGAACCATTTGTGGTCCAGAAAAGGTCTATACTAAGATACAATGAATAAAAAATAGCATTGTTTGCACACAATGATTTTTTTTTAATTTGGTCAAAATTTTGTTTATATTCATTCTTGTTTTACATGTTGGTCATGCTGAAAGGATCTACAGAGACAGATATTTTATCTTAATTTGGATCTTATATGGGTTTACCAAGCATTTAAAATTGTTTTTCCCCATCTTTGCTTACTTTTCCAAAACCAGAGTTTTATTATTTTGCTCACCAATGATACTCTTCTTTTTATAAACTTTTGTTTTACAAACAAAATACCCAGGATATTCTACACTGCTCCAAACTTGCACGTCAATTATGTACTGCATGAAAGAATTATTTGATCATGTTCACTACTACTGATAAGTTTTCTGGCTCAGAACATAAAGCAATGGGAAAATATTTTAAATTTGGTAGTGATAAGTTTCACTCCAAACTCTACGATAAGTGCCTCTCCAAACTTTCGAATTTAGAGAACCACATTGGAATCATTTCTACTTTTAAATGAGCACATCTCCATGACAATAGAAAGAGCAGTCAACACTTGTAATCAGGACTTGTAAGCAGTGAACTTTGGTCACCTCTATAACCATCTATTAGAATACCTAGAATCCCAGGGTCTTAAAGACGGATGAAAATACAGATGTCTTCTCATAGTAGATAACATAAAGATTCATAAATTTCGCCTTCGTGAATGTCTCCACGTTATGTAGTTTGTTAGTGGAAGACAATACTTAAAGCTTTGTTCAGCTGACACTGAGGCCAAGGATCTAAAGATAATATCAGCTATTTAAAAATAACATTCATATACGGGAAATTTTAATAACCATTAAATGCAGAGGTTGATTCCATCTTTCTTTCTATGAGTGTCTCTAATCAGATGACTTTAACGACATTCTCATTCCCCAACTCTGACAAAACCACAAATTATTTACTCATTAGATAAGCTCAGCTGTGAATCCAATGAGAAGTACCATAAAAGCAACATTAATTCATGCTACACATTTCTCTTCTTCATATCCATTGTCATTATCCTCCCACATCACTTAGACTAATTCTAATTGATGGATTCTATCAACAAATTAAAAAACAATACTCTCTAGACTTCAGTGATGAAAAATATACAGAGTGAAACAATATGTTCTTCCGAAATGCAGCACTTTGTTATCTTTATGGTGCAGAGTGAAAGACAAATTAAGGGAAGAGTGCTGTGCAAGCGGTTTTTATTGCTTTTATGATAATAAGGAGATAGTCCTTATTTGTTTGGATTGGGTGGTGCAAATCCATTGTCCTGCTACAATTTATTGATTTGGTTAAAAATCAGAGGATGCCTGGTTGAAAACTTACAGGTGTTTCCTTCTGATAGTTTACATTTGCAATTTAAATTGCATTTATAATCTTAAATGGCTCATCCGCAGCTACAAGATTCACTTTTCAATCCTTATAGAAGATGAAGAACCTACATTTTATGAAGGAGTTTTTTTATTAGTGTTCAGTTGTAATTCATAAAGTCATTTCTTTTGATAAAGAGATAACTGCTATTTATTACGGGCAAAGTTAAAATGAGATTGCAAAGTAATATTTATTACTTATTGAAAGTGAGGGGAAATTACAATAATATTTTTACTTGTTTTAAATTAGAATTAAACCTTTTTATTGTGCTACTCAGGGTACAATTAAAAGCACTCTCCATTTTTATGTAAGCTTCTTTTGGTGTTGCCTCTCTGCCTAAATTTCAGAAGTCAATGTATAATTTTATGACATTTAGATAAGAAGCCCAGATATAAAGATGATTCATTGCAAAATGCAATAAATATCTATTGTTGGCACAGTGATTTTTACGGAAATCATCCTTAATCTCTCTCTATAATCCTCTAACCCTGCTAAGAAGTACTTCTTGTTCTTGTTTCAAGTTCTGGTATTGGCTAGAGAAGAACATTGTAAGAATAAAATATATAGTTTAAAGCAACTCTGTATTGTTGCCTTGACTTTAGTATATATGGATTGTCTTCATTAAGTTTTGAAGTAGACTAATGATGCATAAATAATGCTAGAAAAATAATGCTACTTTAAAATTTTGTACTCTTTCATTTGAGGTGTTTCAACCAAGAATAGCAAAAATTTTCTTGCCTTGGGAATTCAAAATAGTCCTGACTCTTTTATTCTCTGATTATTTTTTGACTAGACAGTAACCTCATTTCAATTGAAGAACAAAACCCTGTCACCTCTTTCTGAAACTACTGTTTTTTTTTCCTCCTTGAAAAAAGAAGTTAAAGATGGCAACCAGCAATCATCAAATCCCCCCCATTTTTATGCCACGCATATAGATATATTTTAACATGAATGACCGGACTCTGTAGCTGTCTGTAGAATCTGTAAATGAGAATGGAGTGCACAAATCTGTTTTCTAAGTTTTTGTTTGTCTTCGCTTTTACAGAGAAGTTCAGTTATTATTATAGGCAGAATTAGAATTTGTTTTTGGTTGGAAATGATAATATTAATATTAATTCTCCTTTCAATCTCCTCTTTGATTTTCATCCCTCATATTCGTTATGGAGCATTGAGATTAGACGTATTCCTCCCTTCGTCAAGTATGTCTCACCATCGGACCTTACTTTACGATGCTTTACTTCTTGCGAAAAATTTCAAGTAAAAATCAACCTGAACACTGCAGCTCACTGACATTTTCAAAGTTCCAGATTAACAATGCCCTAAGTGGGGAGTTTCTAAACACATTTCAAGTTCAAATAGAAAGGAATGGCAAAGTAGAACAATGATATTTTACTGGATTATAGATCGTTAGAGAATATTCATAGGCACTGTCTTTCCTGAGAATCCTCACTTAGATCAATTCTGTCTAAAGTGAAATTTTGTCCTTATTCTTCTTAAGGGCCTGGTATATTTAAAAATCGCTGATTTATTAGCAGTGTGATCGCATAAGAAAAAAAAGATCCTAAAGGAATACAAATTCCTGGCAATTAAAATATGGAAATTTATAGTGTTACTTTCTAAGCCTACAAGTAATTATTTATAAACTAGATTCATGGTGTAAAGACATGTTATTTATTTAAATTAGTTTCCATAAATTGTCATGTCACATCAGAAGATAGTGAAATAAAACTTCAAGAGTTATTTGAAGAAAATCAAAGGACCAAAGCAAACAAGAGACAAAACAAAGAGTATATGCTTTTGTTCTTGATTTAGCACAGCATTACAAGTAATAGAGCAGTTTTTATCATTTTGTTTCTAAATGATTTCTTTCTAGTGATTACATATAGTCCAGAATAAGAAAGTAACTAGGTGACATTCCACACACAAGAAATTGTGAAACTGAAAGGGCACAGCTGTAACCATCAACTTCCATCAGTGAGCGACTCCAATCTACTCATAAAGAATTAAAACCCTAAGTTTTAATAGCTTGAAGGATGGACCTATGTATCCACAATATGTATTACACTCATTATGCAATATGTATTAAACTTCCTACCTTTAGTCTGTGTCCCATATTCTTTGTAATATAGGAAACTAATTTTTTTAAACCAAGGGGAATTAGAAAGCAAAGTATAGTTATTAACCACTGAAATCTGCACGACACCATTTACAGTTGTGAGAATTATCAGCAGCCATTTAAGAAACTCGAGAGAGTGCCAGTCAGTAGGTTACTAATTCAGAGACTTAACCATTACCTTTGGATAAAAAAAATCACAGGCTCACAGGGGTTTTATAAAGCTTCCAAGCCACCCTTTATGGAACCACAGGCATTAAAACCGCAGCTGGAGTGCATAAAAGGAGTGAAAAAGCGTAGCTCTGAAGCCCAGGAGGGAGAGAAGTTGGTAGTTTCAGGTCACAATAGAGGCAGAACTATGAATGTAAAGCTTTAGTTGCATAGTAATGTTTTACAAAAATTCTCTGGCACTGTGTGTGTGTGTGTGTGTGTGTGTGTGTGTGTGTATGTGTGTGTATGTGTGTGTCTCTACGATAGATTTCAACAAGTAGTGGCCTTTCTCTACCTCCTTCATGTTGGAATTCCATGACCATTCATGACAGTTGTCAGGGATCTCTCCCTCCCAACTTATCTGTGCTAGAGAGGCATACCAGGCCAAAAAGATACCAATGCAGCCTACCCCTATCTTCACGAGTCAACTAAAGGGAAGGTTCACTAAACAACATAATAAAGGTTATAGCATCATGCATTGCTAACTGTCTTCCACTAGAGCCATCTGCAACATAGCATTAAGGAATCATTTATGTTTATATAAAAAATTTTAAGAATAAGAAGAGAAGGACTATGAAGCACACATTAGCAATATTAACATCAATGCAGTACTGAAACATATCAAAGCCTAATGCAGAATATTCTCACAACATTCTTCTCAAGTAAATGAAAGTTTGAGAGACATTTGAGAACAATTTGTTTCCAACTGCAGATAAAGACAGTTTGACAAAATTGAGTAAATATGTACAGAATTGCTTGACACCTGCCTCATTCTACAGTTAAAAAAATTCAATAAATGAATCAATATATGAAGGACTGAATGAATAAAGTTTGAATCAGACAGATAGCTATTAATTTAGTGTCTCCCAGCTATATGACGGCATATACTGTATTCACTCATTTTTCATTTTGAAACAAATTATTAATATAATTGGAGGACTTTAAGCAGTTTGAAAAAATGGAATATTTAAGTTTGATGTTATACATATAGAATCAAAGGTTGAATTATTGCTTATGGTATTTTAGTTTATTACTGCATACACAAACAGTGATTAAAAAGTAAGTCAAGTTTTTCTGGATACCTCTTGAGTATAAGTGTTAATTCCTAAAGATTTGTTGAGAAGTTACTGTGTGCCTGATAAATTTAATGGAGATGTTGGCACACTCCAGGGTGCTAGTCTCGTCTCTCTCTAAAATATTTTTCTTTCTGTCCTTACATTTTCCCACTTGGCCCTCAGTCACCATGCTCCCACCCCTGCCTTTCATGTTTGTGTGGTGGGAACACTCTGCCACCAGATCCATGCTGGCTCCTTCCTGCCATTCATTTCTTGACTCAACCATTGTCTGTTCACGTGTGTGTGTGTGTGTTTGTGTGTGTGTGTGTTTGAGATGGAGTTTCTCTCTTGTTGCCCAGGCTGGAGTCCAGGCTCATCATAACCTCTGCCTCTCATGTTCAAGCAATTCTCCTGCCTCTGCCTCCCGAGTGGCTGGGATTACAGGCATGTGCCACCACACCTGGCTAATTTTCTATTTTTAGTAGGGATGGGTTGCATGTTGGTCAGGCTGATCTGGAACTCCTGACCTCAGGTGATCTGTCTGACTCAGCCTCCCAAAGTGCTGGGATTCATGCCACCTCACCCAGCCTACTCAACCTCTGTCTAATCAGTAAGATACTCACTTAATAACAAAACTATATTTTCAAATCTCTCTCTGTGTCATCTTTTTTTCTATAAAGCCATTGACATATTTGTAATTAATAAATATTTATTTTTTAACTTACTTAATATCCTGCCTCTTCACTCATGCCTTAGTTAGCAAAATGAAAAGAGAGACATCATATATATTGTCACCACTGTATTGACAGCAGTAAATAGAGTTTAATGCATAACGGTTGTCTGGTAATATTTTGTTGAAAAAATGAGCATGAATCACGTTGACAGAAACTGGTGATAAAAGAGCAAATAAAAGATATTTTCTGTACTTGAGAAGCATATTGTCTATATGGTTGAGTTTTAAATTAGAAGTCTCCAGATCATAAAACATATTTCAAAATTGTGTTATCTCAGAAAAAACAAAACACTACTACACAATAAAATAAAGAACATATCCTATTAATGAAAAATTATCTTTAACACATTTTATTTTATATTCTTATATTCCTGGGGTGTGGAGAGAGGGAGAGGAAGAGAGAGAAAAAGAATGAGATAGCATTTTCATTTCAATTAGAAAGGTCATACAGCCTAAATTTGTACTTCTACTATCTCTGAAAATGTAAAAATACTTTGGAATATGCTGTATTTCTGAAAACAGAACTAAAATTTGAGGGATCCTGGGTCAGATACTAAGCCATACTCCAGAAGGGATTATGAAGTTTATTCATTAGCTTATTAGTCAATCAGGGAAAATTGCACTTTTAACTTAAGCAGTTTCATACCTTGGCAAATAACAGAATCTACTATTAGAACATTCATTTCCACCTTATTTGTGTCCGTGTGTGTATGTGTATGTGTGTATGCTTATGCAGGAAAATATTTCTAGTTGCATAGAAAAAGGATACAAAATACGCATATCAATAAAATAACATATATATTCCATGGAAAAAAACATTGTATCTGTCTTATATAGCACTGACATCTGGTTCATACCAGTATCTTGTTCAAAAGAATGTTAATAAATAGTTGTTAAATATGTAAATAAGTGATAAATGCAAATTTATATATAACCTTGAGGGCATTTTATATTCCAAAATGAACTGCTTTTCCATTAGCTTCACATACAAAGCAGAGATGCATTAAAGAATCCATGTATAAAATCAATTAGAATTAGAAGTCTCATTTGTCCTATGTATGTAAGGAATGAAAAGTATTTACTATATATGTTAATGATAAGTTATGGATAGGAGTATAAATGGAGATGTGGATGTAGATAGGAATATTGATGTGAATAAAAATACATATGAATAAAGAATGACAAATGATAGATCAGTAGTTTAAATGTCACAGTCATTGATATGAACACAGAGAGACAGATTGAAAGATAGAGACTGAAAGAGAGACTGCTTTTAAGAATATTTTATTCGTGTGTATATAAATGTCTGATTTCATAATTTTCTTTAATCCTTTTTTTAAAATAAAAATATTAAGGCAGACTTCTACTTCTAGAAAGACCGAGTACATATATATATTTCTCCTGCTGAGTACAACTAAAAATCATGAACTTTACATATAAAACAAATATTAAAAAAAAAAATACTCTGAAATGTGGAGAGAAAAAAGTAGACCAGTACTAGGGACTTTGTGACCCATGACGTAAGGTGGTTCTAAACTTTCCAGATTTTTCTTTGCAGCAAATATTCCTGACTTGCAGCTCAATAAGTCAACAACTCAGAAACACCAACGGTCAGAGACAAAAAAGACCAACAAAAGCCTGTTCTTTCTGAACAAGTGACCCACAAAGGGGCAGCCTAGAAACACAGAAAAGTTTTGACAGAAAGTCTTCTATTCCAGCCAAACACACACACACACACACACACACACACACACACACACACACACACCTCTGTGGTCCCATGACCATAAACACCATCAAAGCCATCAAAGAAGAATGAAAAGCCTAAATTTTAATTCTCAAGAAGCTACAAAGAGGGTCTCCAGTACTCCCACCAGAATGGTATTAGGGAATGCCATGTGAGATGCTGGAACTTTCACAATTGTCTAATGATAATAAGGCCACATCACCATGGTATCACTGGAGACCTTGTAGGGAGATGGTGCTTACCTCTGCCCAGTTCAAATAAGAAGTTTCTATGTTCAGTTTTCAAAAAGCCAGTAGAAGCCAGGATTTGTACCCCCACCTGCCAATACAAAGCAGTACACACACTTGCCTAGCCTGAGCAGTGTCAGAGAAAACCAGATAAAATGAGTTATAAATCTAAAACAAAGTCTCAAAAATAATATTAAAGTGTCCAGGTTTCAATACAAAATCACTCATACCAAGAATCAAGATCTATTAGAATAAAATTTTATATATAGAAAATTCATAATGATAGCATCAAGATAACAGAAATGATATAATTATTTGATGACAATTAAAGCAGCCATCATAAATAGCTTTAAGAAAAAAGCATAAGAACAATTGAAGCAAACAAACAAACAAAAAAATATAGAAAGCCTCAACAAAAAATATAACAGCTCAGCCTTTTCTAGTTTTCAAATGCCAGCATAGAAGAAAGCTGACTTCACTTCTGCCAACAGAAAATATAAAAAACAAATACATAATATGGAGTTTATCACCAGCAGTATATCAGAATTCAAATATAAGAATAAGGCAGTTCTCAAAGTCACAGAGACAAGAAAAAAACTGAGCAGATGGTAAGTGAATCAGATTTCCATGTCCACAGTACCCCTTCCCCAAATCTTCCCAACAGTAAGTGAACTAAAAATCTCTCCCAAATCACTGTTTCTACTCTGGAGGAGGTGAAGTACTCCTCTGTTTTGAGTCCTCTGAAAAAAACACTTGTCCTTGCTTCTACCCATGGAAAGCATCACAAATACCTGGAGGGAGAACTATTCCTGAGGATACCCAGAGACAATGGGAGGAGGTGGGACTACCATTTCAGGCCTGGAAATTTTGGCCTGTAACTGGGCCAAAGGAGACATAAAATCAGAGTGGCTTTTCAGCAGCAGCAGGCTGTAAGAGGTATATTCCACAAGTCTCCTGGGCATGAAACTCTACTCAGCCTTCCCCCACCACTAGAATACATCCTTTGGGAACTCATCCACTAAGGGCAAACAGTGATCCAATTATTTACCAAAGAAGAGGCAAACCAGGGATTGAGGTGTGCTCTGGTGCTGAAAAGGAAGCCATGAACTAGGAGAAATATCCAATAAATAAATTTTTTAAAAAGCCCGACTGAGAAGACTCTACTAAATAACTCAATCTTTAATACGAAGACATCCACAATAAACAACAGTGAAAAGGGAACTATGACCTCCCCACATAGTCAAAGCAAGAAATCCATGAATGACCCTAATAAGATAGTGATATATGAGCTCTCTGAGAAAAAATTGAAGAGTAGTTTTAAGGAAACAGCAATTTCCAAGATAACAAAGGAAAGCAACTCAGAAATTTATCAGAGAAATTTAACTAAGAGATTGAAATGCTGATAGAAAACAAACAGTAATCTTGAAACTGATACTTTTACTAAACTTCAAAATTTACCAGATGCTCTCAACAGCACTATAGTATTAAGCAGAGGAAAAATACAGTGAACTTCAAGACAGGCTATTTTAAAATATGTAGTCAGAGCTGGAAAAAGAAAGAAAGAATGAAAGGAAATGAAGATTGCGTACAAGCTATAGAAAATTACATCAAAAGAACAACTCTAAGAATTATTGGCACTCGACAGGGAGTTGAACAACATCAAGGGGTAGAAAACTTATTTAAAAAAATAATATTTTAAAAACCTAAGAAAGATATAAATATCCAGGTACAGGAAGGTCAGAGAATATCAAACAGATTAGAGTTAAATAAGACTACCGTAAGGCAGATAATAATAAAACTCTTAGAGGTCAAAATCCTAAAATCAACAAGATTTTTTAAAAGCAAATAACATATAATGGAGATCCAATGCATCTGACAACAGACTTCTCAACTGAAACATACAGGCTAGAAGGGAGTGAAATGACATTTTCAAAATGCAAAAAGAAAATACACTACTTTCTGAAAATACTGTATCCAGAAAAGCAACTTTTCAAACATGAAAAAGAGAGTTTTTCCCAGAAAAATAAAAGTGAAAGAACTCTCCCCTCAAAGTAAAGACCAAGTCCGGATAGCTTCATTGTTAAATTTTACCAAACATTTAAAGAAGTGCCAAAACCAATTCTACTTAATCTACTCAAAAATAAAAATAAAAAAAAGAAATACTTCCAAGTTTGTTCCTTGAGGCCTGCATTATTCTGACACAAAAAACAGACAAGGATGCAACAAAAAATCAATAAAACTATAGGCTATTATCACTAATAAATATAGATGTAAAAATCCTAAACAAAATACTATCAAACTGGATTTTAACAACATATTTTAAAAGATCATTTATCATGATCTTCTAGGATTTATCCTATGAATTTAAGCATGGTTTTACATACACAAATCAACAAATATGATACATAACATTAACAAATCCAAGAACAAAAAACTCATAATCATTTTAATAGATGCTGGAAAGCATTTGATAAAATTCAACATCCCTTTATATGAAAATTCTCAACAAACTACATACAGAAAAAAACATACATCCAGGCTATATATAGTCCTCAAGGACCTCAGACAAACCCATGTTCAAAATTATACTAAGCAGGGAAAACAGAAAACTTTTTATCTAAGATCTGAAACAAGAAAAAGATGACTAGTTTCATCACCTTTATTCGACACAATACTTGAAGTTCTAGTTAAAGCAATTAAGCAAGAGAAAAAAATAAATGAAGAGCCTTCAAATTGTAAAGCTATAACTCAAATTAGCTTTGCTTGCAGATGACATATTTTACATTTAGAAGAACCTAAAGGATCCACGAAAAAACTGTCAAAACTAAAACATTAATTCAGTAAAGTTTCTGAAAACAAAATTAGCATACAAAATCAATAGCATTTATATACACCAACAGTGAACAATCTGAAAAGAAATAAAGAAAGCAATCCCATTTGTAATAGCTACAAAGAATATAAAATGCCTATGAATCAATTTATCCAAAGAAATGAAAGATCTGTACAAGAACAATTAGAAAACACTGGTGAATGGAATAGAAGAAGACAAATTTAAAAGATATTTCATTATTATGGATTAAAATAATTAATATTGTTAACATGACAATAGAGCCGAATATGATCTACAGATTCAATGCAACCTTTATTAAAATTACCAATGGCATTCTTCACAGAAGTAGAAAAATCAATTCTAAAATTTATATAAAACCACAAAAGACACCAAGTAGACAAAGAAATCCTGAGCAAAAAGAGCAAAGCTGGAGGCATCATGCTACCTGTATTAGTCCATTTTCACACTGCTATAAAAAACTGCTTGAGACTGAGTAACTGAAAAAGAAAGGAGGCTTACCTGAATCACAGTTCCAAATGGCTGGAGAGGTGCTGAAAAACTTACAATGATGGTAGAAGGCAAAGGGGAAGCAAGACACATCTTTTATGGCATCAGGAGAGAGAGAAAGCAAGAAGTGCCACACTTTTAAACCATCATATTCCATGAGAACTCCCTTACTATCACAAGAACATCATGGAGAAAATTGTCCCCTTGATCTAACCACCTCCCACCAGGATGCTCCCTCAACACTTGGGGGTTGCAATTCAAGATATCATTCTGCCCTGCCCATCCCCCCAAATCTCATGTCCATCTTATATTTAAAAGCCAATCATCTCTTCCCAACAGTCCCCCAAAGTCCCAAATTATTCCAGCATCAACTCAAAAGTCCAAGACCAAAATCTCATCTGCGATTAGGTAAGTCCCTTCCTCCTATTAGCCTATAAAATCAAAAACAAGTAAGTTACTTCGAAGATACAATGACAGTACAGGTTTTGGGTAAATGCTACCACCCCCAAAGGGAGAAATTGGCCAAAACAAAGGAGCTATATGTCCAATACACGTCAAAAATCCAGTGGGTCAGTCTTTAAATCTTTAGCTCTAAAATAATCTCCTTTGACTCCATGTCTCCTATTCAGGGCACACTGATACAAAGGGTGGGCTCCCAAGGGTTTGAACTGCTCTGCCTCTGGGGTTCTGCAGGGTAAAGTCCCTGTGGCTGCTTTTACAGGCTAGAATTGAGTGTCTGTGTCTTTAACAAGTATACAGTGTGAAGTGTAAATGGATCTACCATTCTGGGTTTACAGGACAGTGGTCCTCTTCTCACAGCTCCACTAGGTAGTGTCCCAGTGGTGACTCTGCATGAGGGTTCCAAATCCATATTTCTCCTCTGCATTGCCCTAATAGAGCTTCTTCACAAAAACTCCACCTCTGCGGTGGACCTCTGCCTAAACATCCAGGCATTTCCACACATCCTCTGAAATCTAGGTGGAGGCTGCAAAAGCTCAACTTTTGTCTTCTGCAGATCCACAGGCCTAACACCCACATGGAAGCCACCAAAGCTTTGAGCCTGCAGTTTCTGAAGAAGTGGCCAGAGCTGTACCATGACCCCACTTAGCCATGGCTAGGGCTGGAGTAGCTGGAACACAGGGCACCATGTCCCAAAGCTGCACAGAGAGGGGTGCCCTGGGCCCAGCCAACACAACCATTTTTCCCTCCTAGGCCTCTGGGCCTATGATGGGAGGGGCTGTCATGAAGATCTCTAAAATACCCTGGAGATGTTTTCCCAACCCTCTTGGCAATTAACATTCAGCTCTTCATTACTTATGCAAGATTCTGCAGCCAGCTTGAATTTCTCCCCTGAAAGTGATTTTTTTTTCTTTTCTGCCATATGATCAGGCTGCAATTTTTCCAACTTTTATGCCCTGCTTCCCTTTGAAACATAAGTTTCAATTTCAGACCATCTCTTTGTGAATGTATATGACTGTATGCTTCCAGAACAAGCCAGGTTACTTCTAGAACCCTTTGCTGCTTAGAAGTTTCTTCTGCCAGATACCCTAAATCATCTGTCTCAAGTTCCAGCTTCCATAGATCTTTATGGCAGGGAAAAAATGTTACTAGTCTCTTTGCTAAAGTATAGTAAGAGCAATCTTTACTTTAGTTCCTAGTAAGCTTCTCATCTCCATATGAGACCACCTTCTAGGCCTAGACTTCACTGTCCATATCACTATGAGCATTTCAGTCAAAAGCATTCAACAATAATCTAGGGAATTCCAACCTTTCTTACATCTTTCTGTATTCTTCTGAGCATTTTTTTTTTTTTTTTTGAGACAGAGTCTCATTCCAGGCTGGACCTCAGTGGGGTGATCTCAGCTCACTGGAACCTTGGACTCCCTGGTTCAAGAAATTCTCCTGCCTCAGCTTCCTGAGTAGCTGGGATTAAAGACGCATGCCACCACACCCAGCTATTTTTGTATTTTTAGTAGAGATGGAGTATCATTCACCCTGTTGGCCAGGATGGTCTTGATCATTTCACCTAGTGATTCACCCACCTTGACCTTCCAAAGTGCTGGAATTACAGGTGTGAGCCACCACACCTGGCCTTTTCTGAGCTTTTCAAACTGTTCCAACACCTGCCCATTATCCAGTTCCAAAGTAGCTTCCACATTTACAGCTATCTTCACAACAATGTTCCAAAGTCCCAGTGCCAATTTTCTGTATTAGTTTGTTTGCATACTGCTATAAAGAAGAACCTGAGACTAGGTAATTTATAAAGAAAAGAGGTTTAATTGACTCAGTTCCACATGGCTGGGGAGGCCTAAGGAAATATAATCATAGTAGAAGGTGAAGAGGAGAAGCTGGAACCTTCTTCAGAAGGCAGCAGGAGAGAGAGAGAGTGAAGGGAAATGCTACACTTTTAAATAATCAGATCACATGAGTACTCCCTCATTATCAAGAGAACCACATGGGAGAAACTGCCCCTAAGATCCAGTGACCTCCCACCAGCTCCCTCCCTCAACTCATGGAGATTACAATTCAAGATGTGATTTGGGTGGGGACACAGAGCCAAACCACATCACTACATGACTTCAAAATGTACCACAAAACTATAGTAAGCAAGTCAGCATGAAACTGGCATTAAAAAAGACAAATAGATCAATGGAACAGGATAGACAACCCAAATATAAATCCATGCCTTTGCAGTCAACTCATTTTTACCAAAGTTTCCAAGATATACGATGAGAAAAGGACAGTCTCTGCTTTATACAGCACTGAGAAAACTAGGTAATTGTATGCAGAAGAATGAAATTAGACACATCTCTCACTATATATAAAAATCAAATCAAATTAGATTAAAGAAAAAGCTAAAGCTTGAAAGTATGATATTAGTTGAAGAAAACATTGGGAAAAATGCATCAGAACATTGGTCTGAGCAAAGAGTTTTTGAGTAAGTACTCAAAAGCACAGGTAACCAAAGCAAAAATAGGCAAATGGAATGATATTAAACCAAAAAGATATCAAGAAAGGAAACAGTCAATGGAGTGAAGAAAAAAACTCACAGAATGGGAGAAAATATTTTCAAACTATCCATCTAACAATGGATTAATAACCAGAATGTATAAGGAGCTCAATTAAATAACATAATAATAATAATAAATAACCTGTTTTAAAATGGGAGAAAGATTCGAATGGACATATCTCTAAAGAAGGCATTCACATGACCAACAGATACATGAAAAAAATGCTCAATATGGCCAATCATCAGGGACATGAAAATCAAAATCATAATAATGTGTAATTTCACTCCAGTTAAAATGGCTTTTATCAAAAAACATTTGATAACAGATGCTGGTGAGGATGTCACGAAAGGAGAGCCCTCTTACACTGTTGGTGGGAATATAAGATACTACAGCTGTTATGGACAATATGTGGAGGTTCCTCAAACAGCAAAAACATAGAAATACCATAAAATCCAGAAGTCTCACTGCTGAATATATATCCAAAAGAAGAAAAGTTGACAGGTATGGTGGCTTATGCCTGTAATCCCAACACTGTGGGAGGCTGAAGCAGATGAATCATGAAGTCAGGAGTTTGAGACCAGCCTGGTCAACGTAGTGAAACCTAGGTTCTACTAAAAATACAAAAAAATAGCTGGTGTGATGGTGGGCACCTGCAATCCTAGGTACTCAGGAGGTTGAGGGAGAATAATCACTTGAACCTGGAAGGTGGAGATTGCAGCGAGCTGAGAT
Organism: Sapajus apella; assembly: GCF_009761245.1. Classification (NCBI taxonomy): domain Eukaryota; kingdom Metazoa; phylum Chordata; class Mammalia; order Primates; family Cebidae; genus Sapajus; species Sapajus apella. Next base: position 8,627,679 of record NW_022436967.1, read on the forward strand.
CATGCCACTGCACAGCAGCCCGGATTACAGTGCAAGACTTCGTCTCAAAACAAAACAAAAAAACACACAAAAGTCAATATATTGAAGAGGCATATGCACCCCCATATTTATTACAGCACTATCCACAACAGGAAAAGTATCAAATCAATCTATGTGCTCATCAATGGATGAACAAAGAAAACATGCTATCTATACACAATGGACTATTATTAAGCCATAAAAAAGAATGAAGTTCTGTCATTTGCAGTAACGTGGAAGGAGGGTAGATCATTACATTAAGTGAAATAAGTCAGACACAGAAATACAAATATCACGTTTTCATGGGCTTGTAAGAGCTGAAAAAGTAGATTTAATGAAGATAGACAGTAGATTGTTGGTTACCAGAGTCTAGGTAAGGAGAGGAGGAATAAAGAGAATTTGATTAATGGGTGCAAATGTATATTTAGATAGAAGAAATAAAAGCAGTTTTTTGATAGATCTACAGGGTGACTGCACTAGACAATCTATTGTGCATTTCAAAACAGCTAGAAGAGAATAAGTTCAATATTCCTAGCATGAAGAGAAGATACTTTTTTATGGTGATAGATATCCCAAGCACACTGATCAAATCTTTATACATTACATGAATATATTAAATTATCACATGTATTCTGAAAATATGTACATCTATTAAGTATCAATAAAAAATACAACTGCAGGCAAAAGTTAGAATATATAAAAATAACCAAATGAAAATTTTTCATTTGAAAAACATAAAGAAAAAAATAATTCTAAGTTGAATTGATTTCTCTTGAGAATTCTACCAAACTTTAAAAGAAGCACAAATTATGTACAGCCTCTTCCCACAAACTGAGCAAAATACTCTTCAATTTATTTGTGAAGCTAATAGTACCCTGATACAAAAGCAGAAGATGACAATACAAAGTAGGAAAAGATTGCTGTTCAAAATTTCTCCTGAATTAATAGGAAATGTTTCTAACAAAATATTAGCAACCAGTTTTCAACAATATATTAAAAATATTATATACCATGGCTAAGAAGGATTCACTCTAGAGTTGCAAATGTGTTTTAATATTTTAAACTCATTATGTATAATCTACCACATGAACAGACTGAAGAAAAAAAAATCACAGGATCAAAACAATTGATGGCAAAAAGCATTGGACAGAATTCAACACCTGTTTATGATAATTATTTTTAGAAATCTCTGAAAAATGGAAATATTTAGTAAGTTCTTGAACTTGAGAAGGAGCACCTACAAAAAACTATTGCTAATGCATACTTAGTATGACATACTTAATACCTTAAGTATATGCATAAAAACAAAGCATATGTCCATTCTCCCTACATTTATTCAACATAGTTCAGAAATTTTTAGCTAACAGAAAAAGCAATAAAAGGACATATAATGCACCCAGTTTGGAGTGAGAGAAATAAAATTGTCCCTAATTGCAGGTGGCAAAATTGTCTTCATAGAAAATCCCAAAGAATCTGAAAAAAAGAAAAAGTCTTAGAACTAATAATTGATTATAGATTTAAAACTTATACTCATTTCTAATGGATGAATTTAATACTATAAATTTATCTTCAGCAAAGTGGCAGGATATAAAATAAACATGCAGAAATTAATTTTATGTCTGCATTCTAGCAGTATAAATTTGGACACTATTTAAAAATGCAATGCCATCTGTAATTGCTAGAAAAAAATAATACTTTGGTGTAAATCTGCCTAAACATGTATAAGATATGAATGCTGAAAACTATACAACATTAATAGCACTGATGAATGAAATTAAAGTAGATCTAAATAAAGAGAAAGACACATTATGTTCCTGAATTGGAAGACTGACAATACTCAGAAATGTCAATTCTTCCAAACTGATATATAGTTTGAATATAATTCCTATAAAAATTTAGGCACAGAATTGTTTAGTTTTAGGCAAGATTATTCTGAAATGTATATAGAAAGATAAATGATCAAAATAGCTAAAACAGTACAAAAATGAATAAAATGCAAGAAATTCATCCAATCAAATTTGAGACTTATTATCCAGCTATAGTAATTTCAACTGTATTATGTTGGGGAAAGATAGATATATTTTATAGACACACATCAATGAAAAAATAAAATAGAACCCAGATATAAAACCTTACAAATGTGCCCAACTGAATTTTGATAAAGTTGCAAAAGCAATTCATTGGACGAAATTTAGTCTGTTCCATAAATAGTGCTGAAACAATTGGATATCCACAGTTTTTTTTCTAAAAAAAAAGATTTTACTGTTTACATAAAACTATTTTTAAAAATAAAGTTTATTTAAAAAATGACTCCCAACTTAAATCACACTTTATTTAAATATTTGTTTCAAAATGAATAAGGGATTTAAGTGTAAAATACACAACTAAATATTTAACAAACATTCATAGAAAAAAAATCTTTAGGACCTGAGTTTACATAGAACGTTTTTATATTTGACATAAAAAAAGTACAATCCATGAAAGTAAAGCTACATAATAGAATTAGATACTTAGAAACCACATATCCAACACAGGACTAGTATCCAGAATATAAAAGAAACTTTGAAAACTCAATTTAGAGCATGGACAAAAGACATTTCACCAATAAAGGCATGCAGGTAGCAAATAGGCTCAGATAAAGATGCCATACATCATTAGCAATAAGGAAATTCATATAAAACCACAATGAGCTATTAAGGCAGACTTATCAGAGTTGCAAGAATAAAAATGATTACAATATGAAATGTTAATGAGGATGTGGAGAAACTATCACTCATACACATTGTTAGGGGGAATGTAAAATCAGTTTGGTGGTTTTTTTTAAAAAAAAGAAAAAAAAAAACAGCTGGATGCGGTGGCTCACTCCTTTAATCTCAGCACTTTGGGAAGCCGAGGTGGACGGATCACAAGGTCAAGAGATTGAGACCATTCTGGACAACAGAGCGAAACCCCTTCTCTACTAAAATACAAAAATTAGCTGGGTGTGGTGGTGCACACCTGTAGTCCCAGTTCCTCGGGGGGCTGAGACAGAAGAATTTCTTGAACCCAGGAGGTGGAGGTTGCAGTGAGCCGAGATTGTGTCACTGCACTTCAGCCTGGCCCCTGGTGACCGAGCAAGACTGTGTAAAAAACAAAACAAAACAAAACAAAACAAAACAAAAAAAAAAAACAAAAAAAAAAAACTAAAAACTAAACATCCAACAACCACAGATCCGGTAATTGCACTCCTGTATATTTATCACAAAGAAATGAAAACTAGGCCAGGCACGGTGGCTCACCCCTGTAATACCAGTACTTTGGGAGGCTGAGGCAGGTGAATCATGAGGTCAGGGGTTCAAGGCCAGACTGGCCAACACAGTAAAACACCTTTGCTACTAAAAATTCAAAAAATTAGCCGGGAATAGTGGCGCATGCCTGTAATTCCAGCTACTCGGGAGACTGAGGCAGGAGAATGGCTTGAACGGGAGGCAGAGGTTGCAGTGGGCAGGGATCACGCCACTGCACTCTAACCCAGGTGACAAAGTGAGACTCCGTGTCAAAAAAAAGGAAAAGAAGGAAAGAAAAGAAAAGAGAAAAGAAAACTTAGGTTCACACAAAAACCTGGACACAAATATCAAATATTTATAACAAATTTTGCTGTAGTAGTCAAAGTTCAGAACAACCCTTATGTCTTTCTATGGGTGAATAAACAAATCTGTTCCAAAGAATACTGTTTTACTAAAAACAATAAAAGAAGAAACAGAAATTTTGATACCTAGGATAACTTACTTTAATTTTCAGAGAATTATGCTAAGTGAAAAAGCTTATTGCAAAACTTTACATGCTGTGTGATTCAATTTATTCAGCATTCTTAAAATGACAAAATGTAAGAAATGGGAAACCTATAAGTGATTGCCAGCAGTTAGGTGTATATTGGAGGAGTGAGAATTGTTTGTGGTTTACAATATTATATAAAACTAGGTATTACTATTTTGGTGGAAATGTTATTTGTCTTTGCTGTTTCAGTGTCAATATTCTGGTTGTGATTGTGTACTACAGTTTTGTAAGATGTTACCATTGGGAGAAACTGAGTAAAGGCCAGTTTCTCTGAATGAAATTTGTACTTCTCTATATTACTTATAATTTCATGTAAATTTACAATAACCTCAAAGTGAAAAGTTTAATCAAAAATAATTTTTTAAATTGTGATGGCAATTTTTTTGTGTCAATATGACTGGGCCACAGGGTGGTGAGACAAGTGACCAAATATTAGTCTGGGTGTGTCTGTGAGATTGTTCCTGGATTAGATTAGCATTTGAATCCTTACACTGAGTAAAGCAGATTGCTTTATCTAATTTGGTTGGGCTTCATCTAATGGAATGAAGACCTGAGTAGAACAAAAATTCCTATTAAGAGGGAACTCCTGCCTAACTGCCTGAGCTGGAACTCTGATCTTTTTCCACATTCAGACTTATACTAAAGCATTAGCTCTTTTTGATTCATGAGCCTGCCAGCTTTCATACTGGAACTATACCATTAACTCTCCTAGTTTTCAAGCTTCAGATTCAGATTGGAACTACACATTGGCTCTTTTAGATTATCAGCTTGCCAACTATAGGTCTTGGGACTTCCCAGCTTCCATAATCAAGTGAGCAATTCATAAC
>NW_022436967.1:8632739-8662043 GCF_009761245.1 Sapajus apella
TAGGAAGGTTTCAATTAATAAAACACATACCCATAGAAACTTAAGATACAAAAGGGGCAGTTGATCCTTCTTAAATAAATGCCTGTGTTCATTACCTATTCAGATCAGCATGTGGCAATTTTTATTTGTCAGTGAAAATCAATCAAGCTCCACTTAAAAAAAAAAAAGGTAGATTATTTTGGGTCATCAGTATGATTCAAGTGGTATTCTATTTTAGAAAAGTCATTTCTTTTTAAAGATGTTTTTAATATTCATGATTTGAACATTTAATTATGGTTGATATTAAATAAAAAAGAATGAGAGCAGATTTTGACTTGCAAAGTTTGTAGTTCACTAAGAATTCATTAGGCCATACTCAGTAGTATATAAGTCAATCTTCAGCTTTATGAAATTCAGTTAAAGTCTATTTAGCTATAGATAAATCTAATTGTAAAACTTTTTAAAAGTTTTTTTTTAAAAAATAAGACAAAAGTATAGACTATGGCTCTATTAAAGTGAGTATAATTTACATTTAAGCAATGTTCTTGTTTCCTATAAAAATTTAAACCAAACTTCTGCACATCATTTCCACATGTCATAAGACACCAAACTCAGATTTTCTTGAAAAGTATTACATAAAGTTAAAACATATTTCAAAGTCCAAGAGATTTTTATTCAAATCACCCAGCCCTACCTATTTTGGCCTCTATAAGACAGTAATGCATTGCTGCTACTCATTTTGAATGCCTGCTAGATGCCAGGTAATTTATTTGCGGTATCTCATTCTACTCTTACAATAATTCAGAGATGAATATATAGCTGACCTCATTTTACAGATATAGGATAAGCCTCAAACTAGTTGTAAATCCTTCTATAGTTTCCTGAATTTTCTTAGTTTTAGTTTTCTCATTAATGAAATAGGAAAAACCTCATCTACCTCACTTTGTTATACATTTTAAGCAACATAATATGTGCAATACATCAAACTCAGTGCTGTAAACCTAACAATCACTAAATAACATAATATCCCTTCCATTTTAATTAAAATACTCTTCAGGTTCACTTTATATTCAGAAATAAGTCAGGATCTGTCTATAATGTGAGATTAGGAGTCAGAACATTCACTATGCAGCTGATCAGGGTTGAGTGTTTACAGAGTTAGGTTACCTGACTGGCTCAACTTCATATGCAGCAATAACTTCCTCTTTAAACATAGCTATGATGTATGAAGAATTAAATGATTCACCTAGGACTTTGATTTTCAGGCAGAGAAAGTTTTTTTCTTATGGTATGCCATCTGTGAGAAATGGCTAACAAGAAAAAACATTGTGCCTTATACATTTATCAAATTAAGAATAAAGTATTAGATTCATATTAAGATAAAAACAAAATTTTTAAGCTTTCTAAAATTCAACTCCAAAGACTTTTTATGCTTTAATGTTCAGAACAGCACTAAGTAACTCCCCTGGGCTCACTGCTAACTTTAAAGCTATTAAATATAAGGACTGGATTTCAACGAAGGTACGCTACTGAATTCATTCTTTTTTCCTTTCCAGTGGGACACTCATAAGGCTTCAAGATTTAGTCAGTCAATTCAACTGACCATGACAAGTCTTGAATCTTCTTGATGCATACAAAAAAACACATTAAGAACCTGTCTGACAGAGCTGTGTTGAGAACGGCTTTGAGCAAATCTTTGATTATTTAAGATTCTTAAGTCCTAGAACAACAAAGCAGTCTCTTATTTATCTCAATATTCCAAAATTTTTTATTTGTAACGTGAGTCCTGAAAATCTGAGAGAGATCCCAGTTAATTTATTTTGTCAAGACTAAGGATGTGTGCCCCAGACACAGCCTCAGGAGGTACGGAAGACGTGCCCAAAGTTGTTGGGGTACAGCTCGGTTTTATACATTTTACGGAGACATGAGACATCAATCAATATATGTCAGATGTACACTGTTTCCGTTCAGAAAGCTGAGACAACTCAAGCAGGAAGGAGGCTTCTAGGTCAAGGTAGGTGAGAGACAAAGGGTTGCATTCTTTGAGTTTCTGATTAGCCTTTCCTAAGGAGGCAATAAAATATCCATCTATCTCAATGAGAAGAGGGATGACTTTGAATAGAAGGGGTTGCAGGTTTCTCCTAAGAAGTTTATAGCTAGATTTTTCCCTTTAGCTTAGTGTTTTGGGGGCCCCAAGATTTCCAAGATTTATTTTCCTTTCACAGTAAGTACAGTTCAGGGACATGGTGAAAGATATTTTTTAGATTCATGTAGCTGCATCTCTGATTACTGATATCTTACATAGCAATCTGCATTAGTTTTTAATGATATGTAATTTCTGATGTCATTATTTTGCACAAGATTAAATAACCAGTGTGTGACTTTTTGATCTTAATGAATAATCTAAATAACTTTTTAATTTATAAAATCATATGCTTATATAATGTGTTATTACACATGATGCATCATGTGTGACATAATGTTCATACATCATTTTGCTTAAATTATCATTAAATGTCAAATAAGTCACTGTAATTTGAAACATGTTAATGCCAAGAGAATTTTCTACCTCAAGATAATTAATGAGATTTTTTAATTACACACAAAAAATAAATTTTGTATGTCTTTCAAAGTATAGTTATTTTAGCTCAAGTAAAATTGAAAAAAAGATAGTTTTAATCACATAAATAAAGAACTGGCTCTGTGATTCAAGCAATGCAACTAACAAGAATCAAAATTATTTTGCCTGTCTGGATATTTGAGGCAAAAGTGTTTTTCTGCTAAACTTGTTTCAGAAATTCCCTCAATATAAGAGATATTCTAGGCAATGTGAATTATTAGTTTTGGCCAATGTAGATTCCATTTGCATCTAGAACATGCAGGCACATTGAATAGACTGATCATGACAAATTCAGCTGTAGCGTAGCATGGCCAAAGAGAATCATAAAAAGATGACTGCACACTGAAACAAACTAGAAAAGAAAGAAACATAGCTTTTGACAAATTACTAGGCATTTTTTTAGGTAGTCACTTCCTTAAAATGCCACTAGGATTTTACTGGCTCCATTATCTTTAATTTCCCATAGCAGTGACTCATTCACATTCACTTGTTCAGGCTTCTAAGACGAGTGGCATGAATCACAGAGATACCTTAAGGGATGATGAGGAAAGCATTTGCCCAACGAAAATGGTCACGAGTTCCTTGAGGGATTGAACTCATGTCCTTGATCTCTTTAATATCAGGCTCCAAAGAACTGTGATAACTGGCCAGATATTACTGTTCTACAAAATCAATTAAGCTATTATTTCCTAGAAGACCTTACTAAAACTCTTTTCAGCTTCATATGCCCTCAAAGCCCTCTAAATTTAAAAACAAATTTTAAGAATATTAAAAACACTAAAATTTATCTTTAAATCCCACAAGTGATATGTTTCATTCTATGTTTAGGTAAAAGGCAGTCAAATACACTTCAGAGTATTTTTTTCCTTCTAAAAGAGCAAAATGTTTCTTATGGTAGATAATCTTTTTCCTTAGTATACCTTCATTTCCTTTACTTTAAAAATAAGAAATTTAGAAGCTGTGATGTGTCCTAATAATTTTCGTAATATTATCTTCTCTTTTCTTCATTTATTTGCCCTTTAGCAGACATTTTTCATCTATTAGGGTAATAATGTTCTTTGCTTATCATCGCCCATGACTTTGCTTTTTTACTTCCACAATAGATAGAAATAAAATATGCATTTTAACAAAATACGAAAAGGTGATCACAGCTTTTATATTTTATTCTTCTTTTTGGTAAACTGGTTTGCAATAATAGAAGTTTTTGCTTACCAAAGAGATTTATTTCAAATTAGCAAAATTTTCAGAACGGAGTGTAAACAGGGCATGTACCCAGCTCCCAGAACTTATAGGTTCTTTGCCTCTCTAACCCTGAATAATGCGGAATGGGGCCCCAGAGGTGCAGTGAGTTTTATCCATTTGAGTTTTGTGGAAGAGCAATTTATTAGACAGAGAGAGAGGGGGAGAGAAAGCAAGAGAGAAGACAGCTCCCATGCTGTTGTAGGAGGGGAACCCAGAGCAGGAAATCCATTCAGGTAGGAGCAGCTGAAGTTTTAATTGTTAAGTTATTCCCTCCCCATTCATGTTCTCATCCAATGAGAGGAGTTCCTTCAGACTTCCTCTGGAGTGATTGATCTGTGACTCTGATACTGGATTGGCTACTTGGTCTACAACCCATAGTTACAGAACCCAATCCTCCCAGAGATTTCAAGGGAATTTGGGACAAATGAGCGCCACCTGGCTTTTCCTATCTGGCCACATGCTGAAAAAAAACAAAGAATTTTATATTTGAAACCCCTCTGATTCCTGGATTGAGGCATGGAGCCAGGAAATTCCTGCATTTGAAACCCCTCTCCTAGTGGACCCAGGAAGAGAAGTTTCTTTATCACTGTCCCTCAGTACCCCCTCTGAATAGGAAAGTCTAACTGCTGTTGGGACAGGGGTGTCAATTGCTCTCTAACTACTTCCTGCTGAATTGGGAAATAGAAAGAGCCCTGGAGTTGAGGTTTCCTCCAGAGGGGAGTTTTCCACAGGTACAGGTTGATCTAGAGATTCATAATAGAACTCATGAGCCAAGGACATCTGGGGTTTCATTTGTAGGACAATTTGTAGCCTCATGGCCTCAATTCTAGAAGAAACAAAATTGACAAGAAGGTTAAAGATGAGAGACTGGAAGGCCAGCAATAATAGAATGATTACAAATGGGCCTAGAAGAGGGTAGAGCCAGGACAGCCAGTTGTTAAACAAGCTCCATGCTCCTGTTTCTTGAAGGTCTTTAGCCCTGTGTTTGATTAGTCCCTGAGTTCTTAAACTTTAAGACAATACCCGATGGGTTTACAAAGTAGAATCATTCTTCTCCTAAAAAAAGACAGATTCCACCTCTCTCTACTGTTAGCAGATCCAAGCCCCTTCTATTTTGAAGAGCCATAGCTAAAGAGCTAAGCTGCTGCTGCAGAGTTAGGAGAGAATCAGCAACATTTTCTCTGTCATTATTTAACTCCTGAGATAACTTATAGTAAAACTCAATAGAGGTAGTAATTTCTTCAATGTCAGTACCAAGTCCTCCTATTACTCTGGCCCACACTATGAAAGGAATAATTGGGGTTTGAGTATGGCATGGTCTTGGCAAGTGAAGACTCTGTATCTGAGAGTTGGTGTAAATCATTATTGGGGGGAGGCACAAGGAAGAAGAGGAAGCATATTTCCCTAGGGGCATTGTTCAGACAGTGGTAAGCTGAGCTGCCACAAACAAAGAGTAAGCCTGGTGCAAGGCAGTTGAGGTGTGAGGATAAGGCAACCCAGTTTTGGCATAGAGAAGCATTGGGGTTGTTAATAGAATTCACACAAGTGAAGTTTGAGGTAGATGGAATTTGTAGATTGGTGACCAAGGGACCTATAAGCCCTGCATGATTTGAGGGTGTGATAATATCAGAGGGAGAAGAGGAGAGCTATTAGAAGTATACTTAGGCAGTAAGCCATGGATAAGGAGAGTTTATGAAATGCAGGCCAATCTGTAGGGGTGACTTCATAGAATTCGGTCACAAATAGTAAAGTCAAGAGTGATAGTCCTGTTAATGCAAGGATGTAAGTTAGATTCATGAGTAGTTACTAGTCTGGGGATCTTGTTGGAAGAGCAAATGTAGATTCTCTAATGGCTTGCAGGTGTATGAAGGGCAATCTCCTGGAACTTCAGGCTGTGGAGTGGAGGAGGGTCTATGACTTTCTTCAGGAGGTGTTCAAGGCTTCAGCCCAGTGTGATGAATCGATGAGTCAATTCCCACCACCTTAACTGACATTGGGGTAGACAGGATAACTGAAAATGGTCCTTCCCAAATGGACCTAGAGAGGGAGAATCTGAGGGGAGAGACTTAACAAGCACTAAGTCTCCAGGGCAGAACAACTCTTTCCCTTTTTCCCTAGGGCGTCCTTCAGGTAAGGTCCTAAGACACTGTTGGTACTTAGCCAAGAAGGTTATATCTTTTATTAGATCAGCTGTTTCCTTGTCTAATAAGAGACCATTAGTAAGAAAGGGCTGTTCATAAAGCATCTGATAGGGGCTGAGTCCTATTTTCTGAAGAGAGTTTCAAGCCCTTAAGAGTGCTATTGATAATAGAGAAGGCCACGGGAGGTGGTTTTCCTGTGCCAGTTTCTTTAGGTGTCTCTTAAGAATTTCATTCATTTTTTCCACATTCCTGAGGACTGAGACCTCCAAGCACAGTGGAGATGATACTGTATTCCTAATGCTTTGCAAATTCCTTGGGTCACTGCATCTTTGAATGCAGGGCTGTTATCTCTTTGAAGACAGCGAGGGAGTCTGACTCTAGGGATTATTTCATTAATCAGGACTCTTATTACCTCTTGGACTTTTTCTCTTCTACAGGGGAAAGCCACAACCCAGTCTGTATAGGTATCTACAGATACTAACAGATATTGATATTCCTGAGACTTTGGCATATGGGTAAAGTCTATTTGCCAGTCCTTACCTGGGTAATGACCAGTTCGCTGTTGCCCAGGTGGAACTTTGTGATGTGTCAAAGGATTATTTTTCTGGCATATTTCACATCATTTGTCTATTTGTTGGACAGCCTTGAAGAGACCTTTTCCTGTAAATATAGATTTGGCCATTCGATGTGTATTCGCTATACCCATATGGAAGGTTTGTTATAGGATTTTAAGTACTTTCCACCAGCTGGTAGCAGGTAGGAGTACTTTTCCCTCCTCAGTAGCTAGCCATTCTGAAGGAAGAAGATTACATCCCTGGGAATTTGTCCACTCTACTTCTTCTGATGAGTATTGAGGTCCAGTTCCCTGGAGAGGATTTTCCCATATTAAAGGCCCTTCTATAAATTCTTGTCTAGCTGCCCTCTTTACCTCTGGGTCAGCTCGGTGATTGCCCTCAGCTTCCTTCTCATCTCCTTTCTGGTGACCTTGGCAGTGTAAGACTGCTACTTCTTTGGGTTCTTGGACAGCTTGTAATAAGTCTAAAACTTCCTTATGATACTTAATGGGAGTTCCTGCCAAGATTAGGAACACTCTTTCCTTCCATATAGCTGCATGAGTGTGGAGAACCAGGTGCGCATATTTGGCATCTGTGTACATGTTTATTCTCTTTCCTTTTCCTAATTTTAGAGCTTGAGTGAGGGCTACTAGTTCTGCAGTTGGGCACTAGTTCTGGGAGAAAGGGAATTACTTTCAAGCACTGTTTGATCACTGACTCAGCATATCCTGACTTTCGAGCTCCATTTTCCGTAAATGAACTTCCGTCAGTGTATGGGTTAAGGTTGGGATTGCCTTGAGGAGTTTCTCAGAGATCCTCTCGAGCCACATAGTTCTGGGCTATAACCTGCTGACAGTCATGTTCTCTGTCTGCCCCTTCCTGCGGAAGAAAAGTAGGTGGATTGAAGGCTGCACATGTTCACAGTTGAAGTACAGTCTCTTCGAGTATTAAGACCTGATATTTGAGTAAGCAGTTGTCAGGCAGCCATAATCCTCCTTTAGAGGCCAGAATTTCAGCTACATCATGTGATGTCCCTACAGTTAGATCTTTCCCTTGCACTATTTTAACAGCTTCTGAGACCAGTATAGCCACCACGGCTATAACCCACAAGCAGTGTGGCCAGCCATTTGTACTGCATTAATTTCCTTACTTAGATATGCCACCAGTTGTGGCGTGGTCCCCTAAGTCTGGATGACAACCACCAGTGCCACTCCTGACTTCTCCATAACATATAGGGAGAAGATGTTCCCTGTAGGAAGGCTTACAGCTGGAGCCTGTGGTAGTGCCTGCTTCAGGGTCTGAAAGGCTGCCTCAGTTACAGGGTCCCATTGTGTCAGGTGGGTGTTAGCTTTTTGGGTTTCCTTAATCAGGGTGTATAGGGGTTTGGCTATTTCACCATGTCTGAGAATCCACGATTGGCAGAAACCAGTTATTCCTAAGAATCCCCACAACCGTTTTAAGGGTTTTGGATGGAGGAAGGCCAGTATAGGTTGGAGACATTCTCCATCAAGGTCCCGAGTGCCCTTAGACAAGGCAAGCCTTAGGTATTTTATCTGTGGCCTACAAAGTTGGGCTTTTGACTTGGATACCTTACATCCAAAGGTGGCTAGAAAGTCTGAGAGGTCCTGTGTGGCCTGCTGACACTGGGTTTCTGAGTTAGCAGTTAAAAATAAGTCAACCATATATTGAAGAACCAGGATATCTGGATGTAAAGAATTGGAAGGTCCTGAGCTAGAGCCTGGTCAAACAGGTGGGGGCTATCTCAAAAGCCCTGAGGTAGCACTGTCCAGATGAGCTGAGAATTCTGGTCTAAAGGGTCTTCAAAGGCGAACAGAAACTGGGAGTCAGGATGTAATGGAACAAAGAAAAAGGCATCCTTAAGGTCTAGGACTGTAAACCATTGTGCCTTTCCTGTTATTTGAGAGAGCAAGTTGTACGGGTTGGGTACAGCTGGGTTTAAAGGGATCACATCTTCATTAATAAGCCTGAGATCTTGCACCAGCCTCCATTGTCCATTAGATTTTTATACTCCTAAAATTGGAGTATTACAAGGACTATTACAGGACCTCACTAGACCCTGAGCTTTTACGTTTTTTGCAGTATCTGTAGTCCCTTTTTTGCTTCCAGTCTTAGGAGGTACTGTCTTTGATAAGGAAAATAGATGGGATCCTTTAGCCTTGTTCAAATGTGGCAGGTATTCTTTACAAGCCAAAATTCTCCCTCCATTGCCCAAACATCAGGATTAATCTCTTCTTCAAATAATGGACAGGAGAGAGGGATCTCCTCCCTGACATTTATATAGATAATGGTTCCTTCTCTGGCTAACAGACCCTGTCATAGTAAGGGAGCGGGACTTTCTGGCATGATGAGGAAGGCATGGGAGAAGAGCACATCTTCCCAGTTACAGCTTAGGGGCTGGAATAAATATCGGGAGATTGCTTGTCCCAGGACTCCTCGGACAGTTATAGACTTGGAAGACAACCGTCCAGGACAGGAGAGCAAAACTGAGAAGGCCGCGCCAGTGTCCAGGAGAAGATGGACCTCCTGGCCCTCTATGGTCAGCTTTATCCAGGGCTCAGTGAGGGTGATGACTTGTGCTGGCACTTGCCCCAGGCACCCTCAGTCCTGCTGTTGCGTCATCTGGTTAGCCACCTCAGGCCCTGGGAACCTTTGTCCTGGCACAGTGTGCTTTCCAGTGATCCCCTTGGCACAGTGGGCAAGGATGAGGGGGTGGTCCGTTACTCTGGGGACAATCTTTCTTAAAGTGTCCTGGTAGGCTGCAGTGTTAGTCAGCTCTGCCAGACTGGTGGCTAACCCAAGCCTTTCCCTCCTCCGAGCCCCTTGGATCTGCCTGCCTGAAGGCCGTGACTAGGGCTGTGGCCTTTCTCTTGTCCCTCCTGTCCCTTTCAGCCTGTTTCTCCTGGTCTCTATTATAGAACACTGAGGTTGCTAGATTTAGTAATGATTCTAGACTTTGTTCTGGCCCCAGGGCCAGGTTCTGGAACTTCCTTCTAATGTCTGTTGCTGATTATGTAATAAATTTGTTTTTTAGTGTTACCTGACCCTCGATGGAGCCTGGTCACAGGGGAGTATACTTTCTTAAGGCGTCCCATAACTGCTCAAGGAAGGCTGTTGGATTTTCCTCCTTTCCCTGAGTTATGGTGGATAACGTTGCATAGTTCATGGGCTTTTTCCTGGTTCGCCTTAATCCCTCAAGAATGCAGGTCAATAGGTGCCTACAGCTCCAGTCCCCCTGTTCTGAGTCAGGGTCCCTGTGAGGGCCCATGCTAGGGACTGCTTGTCTCCTGTAGGGAATCTATCCTTCTCCTCTGATGTCAATTGGTCATGTACTTGACTAAGGTACCAGGTGTCCCCAAAACTCTTGAGCCGCTGCTAAAGCAGCCTGTCTCTTATTGCTGGGTAGTGTCTGACTAAGCAATAACATATCTTTCCAATCGAATTCAAAGGTCTGACCCAGGCCCTGAAGAACATCTATGTATTTGTTCGGGTTATCTGAAAATTTTCCTAAGTCCACCTTGATTTGCTTTGAGTCAGAAAGTGAAAAGGGGCATGTACTTTGGTTGGGCCAAATTCTCCTCCTACTGCCTGTAGGGGGCAGAGTTGGGGCATCCTAGTAGCCTGAGGGACCTTGGCAGTTTCGGCCTTCCCTGACTCCTCTTGAGTTTTAGGAGCTGAAGAGACCTGGTCAGCATCAGTGGAGGGAGAAGCCACAGGGAGTCCTGGATATGGGGGTGGTCCTGAGGAAGGGCCAGTAGGCATAGGTTACAAGCCTTACATAGCTGAGGATTATCCCTTAGAGTAAAGAAAACTGGCAAATAGGGGACCTCAATCCATTTACTTTACAGAAAAGTTCTAATTGTAGAGAGTGTTATAATTTATGCTTCCCTTAGGAGGCCAGGTTTCTCCATTTGGCAGAGGGTATCACGGCCACACTGTTTGGCAGGAAAAAATGAGCCACTTCTTCAAAGATTGTGGATCATATTGGTCCCAGTTATTCAGGATACACTTTAAGGGTGATTTTGCCTTGGGAACAGTGACACCCATCTGAAATTGAACACAGGGAAGCCTGCATTCCTGGTTATTCCTGGCAACTGCTAGCAGCCCTGGGGCATCCCCCAGTTATAGCACCTTGTAGTTTCCTTGCTGGGTGCCCGCCATGTGCCGAGTTTAATCACACTTACCAGTGTCATGGGCACTCCCTCACTGTCTAACATCCTTTATAGCCATCATAAGGACATGAGGACTACTGGGTTTAATGGCCCTGTGCCAGTGCAGCCTTGAAGAACTAGGCCAGTGATGCTTGGGTGATGAGTGCCAATATTCCCTAGCAAGAGTTTAATTAACCTATGCCTGATCATAAAACTGCCCTAGGAGGATAAACTCAGAGAACAGCCTCTATGCACAACAGTCTTCCCTCAACCCACTTTCCATCATAGGAATATGTCCTAGGGTTGTGGGGCCTGTAATTAACTATTTGAGCCTCCGACCAGGTCTGACTGTGATATTCTAGATGGAGAAGCTCTGCTGTATGGAGAGCTTATCCTAGGGAACACAAATTGTACATTATCAGATTCTGGCACCATTCGGTTGGATTGGGAAATTGCAGGTGACAAAAACGCAATGTCCTATAGCCTCCAGGACCGTCTGATAGACCCTGGCTCTGTGAAGACATAACCTAGCACAGCAGACTAAGGGAACTGGCCCTGTGTATTTATACTGTAGGAGGTCCTCATAGGCATAAGCCTAAGGGCACCACTGGCAAGGGTCCCTGGACTGCCACCCCAAGAGTCTCAAAGTTCTAGCAAGAGGGGTAATAGCCTCATGTGTAGGAAATATCTTAGAGGTGGGAAGAAGTTGGCTTCACGGATATCTGGACCCAGGAGGTTGAAGTGTGAAAGGCTGGGCATGGCTTGCATAGGGTTTTTTTCTTAGGAGGTCTAAGTGGGGCCCCAACCTCAAACAGACCGAACCGGGAGCTTGGGACCGCTTCCCTTCCCTCCTGTCAACCCTCGGCTTGGCCCAGAGAAAGAAAGAACAGTAAGAAAGAGAAACTGGTTCAGGGCTAACCAACGCTCCCAGTTCCAAAGAGCCGAGGTTTGTTAGAGAGTTCGTTCCCAGAAAGGTGACACGGGTGTCTTTGAGTCTGACAGCCACACTAGTCACTCTTAGATGGCCAACAGGTGCCGGGTTTTACCTCCTTAACAAATTTAAAAGAAGAGAAAGGACAGATTAGCAAGCGAATGGGGTCCAATATCACTCACCATTCACCAATAGATGTAACCAGGGGATGTACCCAGCTCCCAGGGCTTATACATTCTTGGCCTCTGTAACCCCAAAGAGTGGGGAAAGGGGCTCCAGAGGCGCAGAGAGTTTTACTGTTCGAATAAAATCATGGACCCAAACAGTTTCGCAGAAGAGTGATTTATTAGACAGAGAGAGAGAGAGAGAGAGAAAGAAAGAGGGAGAGAGAGAAAGAGAGGCAGAAGACAGCTCCCATGCTGTTGTGGGAGGGGAACCCAGAGCAGGAAATCCATTCAGATAGAAGAAGCTGAAGTTTTAACCCTTGAGTTAGTCCCTCGCCATTCATGTTCTCATCCAATGAGAGGAGTTCTTTCAAACTTCCTCTGGAGTGATTGATCTTTGACTCTGATACCAGATTGGCTACTTGGTCTACAACCCAGAGTTGCAGAGCCCCCTCCTCCCAGAGCTTTCAAGGGAATTTGGGACAAAAGCGCTTCACCTGGCTTTCCCTACCTGGCCCTTGCATGAAAACCAGACAAAGAATTTTACATTTGAAATCAGTCTGGTTCCTGGATGGAGGCATCGAGCTGAGAAATTCCTGCATTTGAAACCCCTCCCCTAGTGGACCCTGGAAGAGAATTTTCTTTAACACAGTCCCTCACTAGCAAATGTGAGCTTAATTTTTTCTTCTAATAAAGGGAATAGTTTGCATGAAGTCTCTCCCGTATTATGTTGTGTTTGTAAGAAAGTTCGAAGTAAGCAAGATGGTTATTTAGCAATAATACCCTTCATACAAACATCTATAAATAAAGAAAAAACAAGTATTCCAGACTCGATGAGCCTTACTTATCTGAGTGTGATGTCACTAAAATTTACATTTTTGACATATCTGAAGAATACATAACATTGCTTTAAGAATATGTGTGCCTATAAATGTGTTTAGTTTACGAATTGACATTATCTTATAAATTCTGATATTGCGCTGTAGCTCATTGTAGCCATTTATTATCATTTACCTGCCAACTTAACTGATAATAAACACCTAGATTCAGCCTGGGCAACATGGCAAAACCCAATGTCTACAAAAAAATACAAAAATTAGCAGAGATTAGTTGTACATCCCTGTAATCCCAGCTACTTGGTAGACTGATGTGGAAGGGTTGCTTGAACCTGGGAGCTCGAGGAGGCAGTGAGCCAGGATCCCACCATCGCACTTCAGCCTGGGTGACAGAGTGAGATTCTGCTTCAATAGAAATCAAAAATAAGTAAATAATTAAAAATCCTAGATTGTTTTCACATCTTTGCCACTGCAACCAACGTTAATATTATTTTTTATGAGAATATAAACAAGGATTTTGCTGGTACTAAATGTATTAAGGAGTATCAGAGGCTTTCCACTTCTCAAATACACACATGCCTGAACCCACACACAGGCATAGTATATAACTTTAGATCTTATATGCTGTTGGATTTTTATTAAATATCATATTTTTATTTGCTTTCTGATCCTTAATTCACTATTTCTTATGGATTAAAAAATTGCCATGAAAGAAAAAACTATGAAGTTAGAGAACAAACAGAAGAAAAATAATATCTTAACACACAGAGAAGGAATGCATAAACACCAAACAATTTTGTCACCTAATTTAATAAAATTATCTCTAAATTAAAACCAATATCTTGATATTTTATCAATCTAATAAAATTGGGTTTTTCTTTAATTCCTGGCAATATACCTCAAATCTCATGAAAGATAATTTTAGAAAACAATCCACTGTTTCTTGTATTGTTGGTTGTCCAGTTTCACAGTGCTTATCTGTCATCAAACACTTAGAAGAATAGTTTCATTTGTGAGTAAATAGTTAAGCTGACAGCATATAGCTGGTAAAATTATGACTATTATATTTTAAAATATGTTGACACGTTAGAGGATAGAGAAGCCTAGCAAATATGTCCAACCCAGAAATTACACATTCTCAATGCCAACAGAGAAGGCAGTAACATACATGGTTTATCTCAGGTTAATTTGATGGATTTTGATAAACTGACAACAAAAATAAAATAATTTTTTATTTTCAAAATGCCAATTAATCTCTTTATACTGAAATATTCCTTAAATATATATTTCATTTTTATTGCTTCACTTTCAATGTCCACACAAAAGATAATATAAGCAATGGCATATGTTATTATAATAATTATAATACTGTAAGCATATTAATAGTAATATAGTGATAGATACATTTATTCACTAACTACTGCATGCCTAGGACTTTCTCTGTATTACCTCATCTAGTCTTTAGAACACCATTAAATAAAGATTATTATTACCATTATAAAAAAAAAAAAAACAGACACATATAGGTGGAGTAATTTGACAAATATCTCACTCTTTATAAGAGGCAGAAGCCTAACATGATGGTTCACACCTGTAATTCCAACACTTTAGGTGATTGAGACAGGAGGATCGCTTAAGCCCAAGATTTCAAGACTAGCCTGTAAAACATAGAGACACCATGTCTTTACAGAAAAATAACAAATAAATTAATTTGGCTTGGCAGGTGTGGTGGTGCATACCAGGAGTCCCAGCTAATCAGGAGGCTGAAGTGGGAGGATCACTTGAGCCTTGGAGATTGAGGCTACCATGAGCTATGATTGCACCACTGCCCTCCAGCCTAGACAACAGAGTGATACCTTGTCTCAAGAAATAAAAATAAAAAATAAATAAAAATATAAGAGGCAGAGCCAGAACAGTATGATTTCAACAACTCTACTGTTTTCACGATATGTACACTTTGAGACATAACCCTGTGAAGGTTAATTTTATGTGTCATCTTGGCTAGGTCATGGTGCCCAGATATGTGTGGTCAAACCTAATTTTGGTTGTTTCTGTGAGGATGTTTTTGGCAGAGCTTATCACAAATTGGTGGACTTTGAGTAGATTCCATAATGTTGGTGGGTCTCATCCAATTAGTTAAAGATCCAAATGGAACAAAAGACTGACTTCTTCTACACAAGAGGGAATTTTGTCAGATGATAGCCTTGGAAATTGAACAGAAACATCAGCTATTTCCTGGGTCTGCAGCAAATCTGCCTGCCTACCATGAGTATTTGGGACTTGTCAGCCTTCATAATTGCATGAGCTTTTCTTCAAAATAAATTTTTCTTCATAGATAAAAGATAAATAGATAGATAGATGATAGATAGATAGATAGATAGATAGATAGTTAGATATATAGATAAAGTCTATTGGTTCTGGCTTTCTGGAGAATCCTAAGACAAATCTTAGCCATTATAGATGTGTTTGTGAACTCCAAGTAGTATTCCTTTGTTTTATTAATGCTCTTTCTCTTCACATTTTTTCCTATTTTTTCACCTCCTCCTCTTCTTTTTCTTTAAAAAATATGATTCTGCCATGCCATGAAACCACTTTTTTCCCTCAAAATCTCTGAAACTTTATTTTATAAGTTTATGGCTCCTTTAGTCCAGGCAAGAAAGTCCAGGCTAAGACATTGTTCACTCTTCCATGGACAACCTGTATTTGCTTTATCATTGCAAATGCATTCTAGATGTTTACCTATTCTCCTATTCTTACCCTTCACATCAGAGGAGATAACATAAATTCTCTCTATATTTCCTATATCTTACCGTTTAGTTTAAACAATTATTGTTTCATTTATTTATTTATTTGTAGAGAAGGAGTTTCAGCATTTTGGCCAGGACTGATCTTCAACTACTCACTTCAAGTGATCTGCCAGCCTCAGCTCCCAAAGTGCTAGGATTACAGGTATGAGCCACGGTATCTGGCTTTATCTGTTTAAATCATCAGTCAAATATTTATTTTTTAATTCTGACATATTTAAGTTACATTTTTAAGCTATGTACACATCAAGATCTTTGTCCCACTAGGTATTACTGGTAGGCAATTTCTTTGGTCTCAAATACAAACTTCCTACCTATTTTATGTATAATCAATATTTTAGGATTAAAGTTGTGGACAGAAAGTCTTCAATAAATTCCCTTTAAAATAACAAAGTGCAAGAGTATTTTGACTTAGTATGGCCAGCACATTCTTCTGAAAGATCTTAGGTCTTTGTACTTTGATAAAGTCTCTTACCGCCAGCCAAAAAGCGATGCATTCATAATTTACGACCTTATTTTTTCTTTCCTGGATTGGTGGTTTATCTTTCTTGAGTGGTAACAGTGACAAACATTAAAGGAAGATCTTGGAGATTTTTTACTAATCTATTCCCCAAAATGAAATATAAATCTTTCTTTTACTACAAAGAGGATTCCTATATTTATATTTATTTACATTTTTCCCAAAGTTTGGGGAGTTCAAAACAATATCAACATAGTTTGTAAACTTAACATTGTCTCAAGATAAAAAGCTGAATAAAAAAGAACATTGACAATTTTCAGGAGGTCATTTTAATTCAGTCAAACCGTAACAAAAATTAATGGTTTTCAGGTTGACTTTAATAAATGATTTTAGCCTCAGGGCCAACAAAAATATATGTCTGGGATGACAGATACTTCTGAGTTTAAACCATCATGATGAAGTAGCCATAGGAAAGGCTAATGAAAGAGAAGCTATTAGTCCTTAAGTTTTCCTAAGGACAAGCTATTTCTTCATCTTTGGATCTTCCACACTAAGAATAATCTGTAAATACATTTAAAGGCATAACTTATAACTTTCCCATTCTTCATGCCTACTTTCAAGGCTTGCTATATTCTATTTGTTCTAGATACTGTGCCAAGTTGGAAATGAATCAAAGAAGCAATCTAAAATTAGCTCAAAATGTTTAATATATTTGCTAATCATACTTTCTTTGGACCATCAAAGATAATGAGGTAATTGAGCTTGAAATAGAATTTACTCATTTTTAAAAGAATGAAAAATTTCAGAATCAATAGACAAAATCCTTTATTTTCCAGACAAATAAGTTGAGATTCAGAAAGCTAATTTATCTGAGGTTATATAGTTTTAGTATCAAAGTCAAGATAAGAAACCATTTTCTTTTTCTTACAGGTCTTTATACTTCCTCCTAAATTATTACCCTTCTGCAACATGAACTATCTTTTAGGGATAACAAAAGATTTTGTAACTTACTTTATCACTCGAATAACTGACAGGCAATTACAAGAATTTTGTTTCCCCCCAAAATAGAAAGGTGTTTTACAGTTTTATAACTATGTTAAAGTTATTAATTAATTTTTTAAAAGCAAAATTGAGTAATTGCCAATTCAGGTTCTGATTATGTTAATTTAAATTATAAATGCATTTTTGAGTGTTATCATGTATAAAGACTTTGTGATTGTTAAAGTACAAGGAATTGGAGAAAAAATAAGCATACTTCAAATAGTAATGAACTTCGCATTTTTCATGTAATGATTTAACTCAATGTTTACATTTAATCCCTTCATAATCCTTTAAAAAATAATGTCTGTGACATGTTAGTAATAAACTACTTTAATTACTTACAAATTTATATGATCTATAATTGGATTTTACAATAGTATATCAAAAGCATTTCTTTCATAACTCCTTTTAAGTTCCTAAGATGAGAAAATTTTGTACAAGTAATTAAGGTAATGGAACATGCCTAAATTTAGTTACATTCTAAAAACATTAAATTTAATGAATTTTACATCTAGCTACTATGTGACCTTTGAAAAAATTCACGATGTAGCCAAGTGGTCAGGAAAAAGCATCGTCCTTCAAACTGATGTGATTCTCAAGGATACAGAATACTTTTAATACATCAATAATTTATTTAAATGAAAATTGGGATTATCTCCTTCCTGCAATTTTGAATGCTCTAGTTACAGTTATACACATTCTTGACTTCTCAAGCTACCAGTTAAGAAAATTTCAACTTTTGCCTGATAGATTCTTGACACTTTATTTGGCAGGAGCTAACAAGTTTGAGAATTGGGAAATTACCAGACATACTTAGTGAGAGAGAGTAGGGGTTGTCGGGGGAGCAAATAGTTATGAGAGGACAAGGATTTAAAAAAATTAAGAATACAGATTGTGAAAATGTAGAAATAAGAGAAGCAAAAGAAGATCAAGTTGCCATTGGACTAATGGGAGATACATGAAATAGGCTAGTTACAGGTATTTATGGAATGCTTGTTAATCTTAGTTCTAAGTACCTTTTCTATGGTTCTAGTCATTTAATTTTCAGAACAACCCTAAAATATAGGTATATTTAGTTGTATTTTTCACAAAAAGAATGGGATTCACCAAAGTTTACAATGTTTAAGGTCACAACTGCTTAATTTAGTGAAGTAGAGAATTATTAATGTAAAAATTAGAACTCAAATCCAGATATACGACTTCAGAGTTTACATTTTTAACCAAGACACCAAGAAAGATCTTAGAACAAAATATGTGGCATTAAAGTGCAATTATTCTTTGAAATATTGAGAAACTATTGGCAAAAATAAAAAGTTAATGTAAAAGGACTTCTTGATAGATTGTGGTTTAAGGTGACAGCATTTCAATACTGTGTCACATGGTAGTTCATCGTGATAAAAATTACATATATATATTATTTGATGATATTTATTTAAAGTCATTAATGTACTGCATTTGGCAAGCCAGTGAAATTAATCAAATCAGTTAAAGTTAATTTTATTGAAATGCCTTATAATTTTTACTCTATCTACAGAACATATTTACTTAGTGTCATTCAAGAATGACAGCACATATCTGTATCCATGATTTTCCATTTGCACTTGTAATACTGACAAGAAACGTTCTATAAGAAAGGAATAGATACTTGGTATAGTAGCAGAGCATTATTAAAGATATCAACCGATCTTTATTTCACACACATAAACACACACAAACAATACAAACCAACCTAATTGTGTTTGATGAATTTTAAAAGAATGTAATGCAACTTTTGCTAAAATATAAATTTTACCTATTATATCTACTTAATTATGTAGTTTATTAGGAACTAATTTATTGTCTCTAGTTCTGTAATTAGAAAGGCAATCTTTTCAAAAGGGCACAATTAATGAGACAATTAAACACATTATAATTCAATGCCTTTTGTTTTTTATTGTGACAGAAATAAATTTATTCATCACTATTTTCAAGAGTAAATAGAGTAAAAATTGTAAGGCATTTCAATAAGAGTATCTATAATTGATTTTAATTAACTTCACTGGTACGTGATATGCGGTACATAAACTACAAATAATTGGAGTCATTAAAATAAAAGGAAAAGATTATTTTGTGCGTGCTTAAGTGTATGAGTGTTTGTGTTTAATATACATGTGTGTGTGATGTATATACATATATAATCTGCTGTGTTACTAATTTGGATGTGGTTTAAAAAATATTTTGAATTGTTTACACAATTTGCAGTATTGAATTGAAGGTTGCTTTATGAAGAAGTTTAGTTTTCTCATCACAGCTGATATAATGAAAAAAATTAAAAAGAAAGTCTGAGGTTTCTCTTTTATCCTATGCATCTTTTGTTTTTATTGCTTATTTGTTTTGTTTTTTAAATCTCCCATTACTTGATAAAAGTTGTATTTGTATTAAAGTTATATAAGCCTATGAAGGATTATTCTTCATTATTTATCTTTTACAGAGATTGTAGTATATTAATTTTAATATTTTCTGGTTTGTATTTTGGCTTGAGATGGGTTTATACTTCTTTAGTTGGTGGAGGGAGGCAAGGTCGTGCTGTGCAGCCAATACTTGCAGGACAGAAAACTGCCATGTGGGCTCCAGGCTCTCTGACCAGCCTTTTCTCTCTCTGTTTGCTTTACAGGAAGAAAGGAGATGGTCATTCTGTTTTGCTAGTTTATAACGCAATGCAGAAAATGTAAACTTGATAAATTTAGAGTTTTCCAAAGAGCAGATTAAATTTCATTATTAATTCAGGACATTTATTGAATACGCATACATGAGAAAATGTGTCTGAAAACATCAGTGTTTGATTTCTGTTATTCACTGCAATTTCTCACATATATAAAACCAAAATGACTGGGTTAGCAGCTACAATAATGAAAAAAGTAATTTAAATTAATAAAAATATGAAAATTATTTAGGCCAAATATTGTATGTTGCTTGGAAAAAAAAGTAGGAAGAGAGGTTATTTAACTATTTAATTCTGGAAGTTTATTTTCCTAAATCCAAAGGAATTCTAACTGTTCAACTTCACACACTTAAACACATATACACACACACACACACAAGCCTGACATCCATACATCAAAGATATGTTCCAAGGTGATCATGAATAATGAGTAACTGTACTTACTGTTAACCTTGAACCTACATAAAAACAAAAGTATTTCCTTCAGTGCTATCCCTGAGGCTTAATAAAAAGAGTGCTACTTTATCAGTCTACATTTGAAGATATCCAACCACCAAAGTATTGTTTTATTTTATGACCACTGTTTATTTAGATTTGAAGACACGATGAATTTATAGAAATCAAAAATAAATAACATTTTGTCATCGTCCCTATGTTACATCTATTTTAGTAGAATTACTATTCTTAGTTATACTACATTTTTATGAAAAATGATTGAAAATTTCTGATATACTCTTACATAAATACCTTTTTATTTGTTCAAATAATTATTTTCTTTAGTATATGGACATATTTTATGATACTTTATCTGTTCTTCATGGTACCATATATCTTCACATAGGTACAATTATTTAAATAAAATATATGAATTAGGGCTCTATTATTTCATTCTGCCTTGCAAAAAAATATGGAAAGAAAGAACAAAAAGACAAAAAGAAAGAAAAACAAATTCTTGACCACACTAATGATAAAATAGCTATATTTTATTTTATTTATCTTATTTTGAGACAGAATCTTGCTCTTTCTCCAGGCACCAGGCTGGAGTGCAATGGCTCAATCTCGTCTCACTGCAACCTGAGCCTCCCGGGTTCAAACGATTCTCCAGTCTCAGCCTCCTGGGTAGCTGGGACTACAGGCGTGCGCCACCACGCCCAGCTAATTTTTCTATTTTTTAGTAGAGACGAGGTTTCACCATGTGGACCAGGATGGTCTCCATTTCTTGACCTCATGATCCACCGGCCTCGGCCTCCCAAAATGCTGAGATTACAGGTGTGAGCCACTGCGCCCGGCCAAAATACCTGCCTATTAATGAGTCAGAAATATACATGGATTTCTGGAAATCTAAAAGTAAATGAGATTATGTTAACAGATAAAGCAGACAAATATAGGGACAACAGGAAAAAAAACTGTCAAGAAGTTAGGCGCCAATTTTCTGAGTTCCACGAAGGTGCAACCTGAAAGGGGCTAGGGAGAAATGAAATAGGCAGTAACAAAACAGTCAAAATACTGGAGCATCAAGATAACGGCTGGAAAATACAAAAAGATTAGCATTTGCCTAAAACCTATTTCAGTATAAACTGAGAAAAATGGGGTGGGTGCAGTAAGAGAGAATAGAAGGAAATAAATATTTTTCTGGGCCAAATGAAGACGATAATCTTTAAATTGAAAGGATCGCTACACAGTAGCATCCACAATAAATGGAAAACAGCTAGGACCTTGATACATCAAGGTGAATATTTAGAAGTTAATAAATTTTTTAGAAGAAGGCAAGAACAGATTACTTATTTAAAAATTAAATAATATTGGTGCACACTTTCAATTGAGAAGACAACAAAATGCCTTTAGAGATCTGACAAAATAGGATTATAGATTAAAAAATCTACAGCAATCCAAAATAGCAATCTAATGTGAATCCGAAATAAACAATAAGACAAACTATCCAAAAATGATTTCCGTACCTTTAAAAGGTACAGAAAAGAAAGTTTATTTTCCTAAATCCAAAGGAATTCTAACTGTTCAAAGTAAATATTTGAAAAACTGTTCAAAGTAAATAGTTACTGCGTGAACTTGAACAGTTAGAATTCCTTTGGATTTAGGTTAGAATTCCTCACTAAGTAAATAAAGACTAATTTTCCTGAAATGCTCTCACTAAAATGAAAGTGGAGTACAATAAAACAGAAAGAAAAGTTCCTATTTTTGAAACATCCAAGAAATATAACAAAAGAAATTTCAATTTGATAGTGTGTTATATATTTCCAAAAATCAGAAGTAATTAGAAGTGATAGACAACTTTATGAATAAAGCATTAAAAATGAATTATAATTTATTTCTAGTATAGTACAGCCAAGTATAGAATTAAATTAAATACTAATGACATAGGGGCCTATGCCATTTTTGTCAATATGCAGAAAGAAAGATATTAGATATTACAAGGAAATCAATAATATTTTAGTGAAATCATGGTTTACTAATGAAATAATCACAGGAGTAGTTTTATTCTAATCAATTTATAAGGCACAAATAAAGAGACTTTACTAGTCCCAAATACTTAAAACATACTGTCAAGTAGCACTGATGTAGCACAGATGTGGTAACATATTGCACTTCTTTTGCTAGGAGTTCAATCATAATAATGTTGACACAGTCATGACTTAAATACTATTTATACATTTTAACACAGGATAATCAATATTAACTAAATATTAAAAGGAATTATTGTATAAAACTGTAATAAAAAATTGGTGAAAAAAACAATGATAGTAAAACTGAAAGGAATCAGTCAGGGTGTTGGTCATTAAGAATGAGAGGTTCAAATATGTGACCTAAAGTTAAATTATATAACTACCGAAATATATAAAAAGAATAATGTAACTAACTTTGCTGAGAGGGCCTGGTTAGGTTACTCACTCTTAGCCTTTATATCATCATCCACAGGAACACTGAGAGTAACTTTACAGAAATAATTATCTAACTTGCTAAGACAGTTCCTACCATTTCCTCAACATCACCATTTTAAAGTTGATGACTGAACCTGGAAACCATCATTCTCAGCAAACCAACACAAGACAGAAAATCACACACCGCATGTTCTCACCCACAGGTGGGTGCTGAACAATGAGAACACATGGACACAGAGAGGGGAGCATCACACACTGGGGTCTGTCAGGGGGAAATAGGGGAGGGACAGCAGGGGATGGGGAGTTGAGGAGAGATAGCATGGGGAGGAATGCCAGATATAGGTGATGGGGAGGAAGGCAGCAAATCACACTGCCATGTGTGTACCTATGCAACAATTTTGCATGTTCTTCACATGTACCCCAGAACCTAAATTTCAATAAAAAAAAGAACATGAAAAAAATTAAGTGGTACATTTATGACCTTTATATGTTTCTGTATGTTATACTTAAAAAATAATTCAACAACAAATTAGACCTTTAATTTTACCTTTTCTAGACACCTTCATTACTACCATTCCATGACATTTGCAGTACCTATTTTATGAAATAACCTTCTACTCTTACCTTACGGTTTATTTTTATTGTAATTATAAATGGAGATTGAGATGATGAGATCTATTCAAATGATTATATATTTATATCTTATATTCTGCTAATATGGTCAGCTGATTAGCTACATTGATTGATAGCACTTAATGAAATTAGCATATGCATACATGTACTATCTTTTAATTTTTCATTATTTTAATATCCTAGTTATTTTTGATATCAGAATTATGCTGAACTCATAAACATTTTGGGAAGTATACTATGGCTCTTGTATTTTTAGTGTCAGTAATAATTTATATATTTTTGGCATTATTTACTTCTTAAATGTTCTATAGAAATTATTGATTATGCCAAATGAAATTATAGGTTATGCTTTTTTTGCTTTTTTAATTTAAAATTGAGTTAAATTTTAGCAAATGTGGGACTCTTTGGATTATGTATTCATTACATTTTAATAACTAATTTAACCATTTCATCTAACATATTTATCAGCATAAAGCAGTTGATGAAATCCTCCTGTAGCCTTTACTGTCTATTAGCTGACAGGATACCTCCTTTTGAACTATAATGCTAATTATTTGTTCTATAACTTTTGGTGTTTTATAAATCTTGTCAGGTGTTTATATATTTTATTAATCTTAAAAATACCACATTTTGTTAATCTTCATTAAATATTTGTTTTAAACTTTCATGTATGTTTTTATGTTACTGTGCCTTTTTCTTCTAACTTCTTTAATGTACTTTGTTTGTAACTTCATCAGATCAATGCTTAGTTTCATTATTTTCCCCTTTTTCTCCCCTATGCAGTATAAGTTACAAATTTCTAAGCATAGTTTTAATAATTTCCCATAAATCTTGGCATATAGTATTTTACTTATTGAGTAACTCAATGTATTTGTTAATGTCTATTATAATTTTTACCTTTAGTCATGTGTTATTTATCCTGTTTAGAATAGTTTTTCTTATTTTTGTCACTTTTCTATTATTGATTTTTATCTTAATTATGGTCAGAGGTTTATAAAATGTCAGTCTTCTGAAATTTGATGTGACCTGCATTATAGCTTAACACCTCAGCATCTATTCTAAAAAATAAAATAAAATAAAACTTGGTAAAGTAAAAGCAGAAAAAGGCTATCTCAGAAAATATCTATAGAAATATATCTAAAAGTGAAATGTTATTGAAGGTACATTGAAACATAAAAACTTATATTGATTATCTCAGTTATAAATTAAACTCATTTTTAAGTGCTCCTCTCTCTGTTTAGTAAATTTTTGGCATCAAGATCCATTTCATCTGATATTATTATAGCTATATGTGCCTTTATTTGGTGAATTTATTTTGCTCTATATTTTTTCCTCCTTTTGCTTGTCACCCTTGTACTCACATTTAAAAGTGCTTTTTATAAGAAATACGTTCTTGTCTACATTTTTATTTAATCAATCCACATTTATGTTTTGATTTTAGCATATAATCTAAGTTTATTTAATGTAATTCCTGATATATTTGGTTTTAAGTCCATTATCTTTCTATTGTTTTATTCTTGTCTTGTTGTGTCTATATTTCTTTGTCTTTCTTTTTATGATTTTAAAAACGTGGTTTTTAAAAACTTAATTGTCTACTTCTTTCTGCGTAATAACTACGCACTATTTAATTGGTTACCGTAAGCATGGCAGCATGCATTCCTGACTTAATGAAGTCTATGGGAAATTTCCATTTTATCATTTCCTGGATAGTTGTAAGTAATCAGAATGATTTAACTTCACCATTTCCTATATAAATTGTAATCATATTCTGTTTCCTTCTACTTTAATAATACATATGTATAATAAAATGGTTTTAGTTTTTATTAATATTCATATGGTTAGTATTGATTTTTTTTTCCTTTGTATCTGAGCCTTGTCCTTTATCCTTAAGAAAACCTATGCCTTTCCTTAGTGTGTCTACTAATAAATAATTCCCTGTTCTTTAATTATCCTAATTTTGCCTTTACACAAAC
The DNA here is from genome assembly GCF_009761245.1 of Sapajus apella. Lineage (NCBI taxonomy): Eukaryota > Metazoa > Chordata > Mammalia > Primates > Cebidae > Sapajus > Sapajus apella. The sequence goes on from NW_022436967.1 coordinate 8,657,885, forward strand.
AGAATCTTTCACTAATTATAGAAATCTTATTTATCCAATTCTAGTTCAGTTTATTGAAGATATTATCTCATTTTACTGGCTTATAACTTTTCCCTTTTGTTTTGAGAAGTCAGCTCTCTCAATTATTCTCCTTCAATAGTAACATTTTCCTTTTTTTTTTTCTAGTTTCCTTGGGATATTCTATTTTTCTTTATATTTCAGCAGTTTTGCTATGATGTGTCTAGGTGTTCATTTCTTTGTATTGTTCCTGCTTGGTGAAGAATAAATCTGATATTTGATTTATTTTATAATTTCTGAAAAATTCTCAGTGATTATGTTTTTATTATTACTTCTGTATGGTTCTTCTATCCACTTTTTCTGGGAATCAATCTTTAGCTAGAATTTTTTTTATATCTTTTATTAAATTTTTATGCTTTGTTTTGAACATTTTTTCTGATTTATCCTTCAGTTCACTAATAATCTAGTTGTAATATTGCACCATTAAACTTATTCCTTCAGTTTTTAATATTAGTTGTAGGATACTACTGTTGAAGAATTTAGAATTTTAAGATTCTGCCAAATATTTAATTTAAAAAAAAACATAAGTAGTAGTCATTTTAAAGTCTATGTTTTGTATTGTCTTTGAATCAGTTTTTATTTTCTCTTAATTTTTCTATCATGTTGACTTGTAACCTGATATGCCTGATTATTTTTTACCAAGATAAAGAAATTATATATTAAAATTTTTAGAAGAAATTTGAGATTTTTGATGGGTTCGTCTTTTATCATAGAGGAAATTTCTTTGTAATTTTCAGTGATCCAGACATATTAGCAATCCAGCATCACCCTTAACAAATATAGGTATCTGAAGTTACGCTTAGCCTCTTACTGTTACTCTTAGAGGTAATGCTTTGCAGCTTTAAGACAGCTTCTCTTTGAAAGGTCTTGGATTCCTATTTCCATTTGTTTGCTGCAAAAAAATTGGCTTAGGTTTTCAACTTCTTGTCTACCCCCTTTAGATTTATTTTAGAAAAAAGAATGACCTAAGTATTGACTTCCTTTTCTAGACTTTCTTCCTTGAATTTAGCCTCACAATTTTTCACTGCTCTTTTTAATTCTCCTATGCCTTCCAGCCTATTTTTAAACAATTATGTTGTCCAAATATGCTCACTGTTCTCTAGCTGTGGAAAGCCTCCTTCAGCAGTATTCAATCTGCTTTTAAAAAAGGCAGGAGTTCTGAATTTTTCTTTTCTCTAACACATTTATCTTCTGTGTGATTATTTATAATTTTTCTATTTGTTGTTATTGTTTAATATCTACATCCTCAGTTAGAATAAAATATATATCCATATCAGGGTCTCTATCTTTTTTACTGGCCCCTGAAACAATGGCTGGTATGTAGTAGTAGTCTTATGATGAGTAGTTTAGTATAATTTGTATAATTAGCAGCTTACTAATTGTTAGTCCAATAAATAAAATCCAATAAATAAATAAATAAGTGGAAAAGTTGAATTAGATAACAATTCCTTTTCTCTTTCTTTCTACTGTAATCTTTGGTAGAAATTCACTATGCACAGTCCTAATTTAGGGAATGGAGTTTATGCTCACCTTTCTTGACATCAGAATAACTACAGAAATTTCCTTTGGCAGAGGAAATTTATTAATTTGTTCCCACTTATTTATTCCATCACTTGTTTCTAATAGTTTGAGTTGTAATGAAATATTGTATCATTTATTATGTTGTTCATGTTTTCTCAGCTTTGGTCACTGAAAGTACTTTCTGTTGGTTGCTGTTTCCCTTTGACATATAGTCATCATTGTGGGCTTTTTAGTTTCTATTTTCATTTGTTTTAGTTTTGGTTCTGGCTTTTGAGCACTTTCTCACTTTCTGGCACTTCAAAATGCTCCAGGCTCATCTTGTATATTTCTCACCCCAAACCTAGACTCAGCCATTTCTCCAAGGAAGCCTGAATAATCCAGACATTTTACATTCAAAAAGAACTTAAAAATTTTTTTCTGTGCTAATGTTCTTCTCTAAGGCAATGAATGCTTTGTTTTCTACATAAATTGCAATTAGCAGAAATATATATATATAATATTATAAATTATCTCAACATTGATAATATAAAAAATAGTAGGAAAAGCCTGTATAGTCTTTTTAAAATTTATTTATTTATTTATTTTATTGCATTTTAGGTTTGGGGGTACATTTGAAGAACATGCAAGATAGTTGCATAGGTACACACATGGCAGTGTGATTTGCTGCCTTCCTCCCCTTCACCTATATCTGGCATTTCTCCCCATGCTATCTCTCCCCAACTCCCACCCCCCACTGTCCCTCCCCTATTTCCCCCCAACAGACCCCAGTGTGTAGTGCTCCCCTCCCTGTGCCCATGTGTTCTCATTGTTCAACACCCACCTATGAGTGAGAACATGCAGTGTTTGATTTTCTGCTCTTGTATCAGTTTGCTGAGAATGATGGTTTCCAGGTTCATCCATGTCCCTGCAAAGGACACGAACTCATCATTTTTGATGGTTGCATAATATTCCATGGTGTATATGTGCCACATTTTTCCTGTCCAGTCTATCATCGATGGGCATTTGGGTTGGTTCCAGTTCTTTGCTATTGTAAACAGTGCTGCAATGAACATTCGTGTGCATGTGTCCTTAGAGTAGAACGATTTATAACCCTTTGGATATATACCCAGTAACGGGATTGCTGGATCAAATGGAATTTCTATTTCTAGGTCCTGAGAGAGTCTTTTAAGAACAGGTATTACTAACAGTACCTTATAAGTATTAAGTCATTTAATACTGACAACAACCATGTAAGTAAGTGTAATGGGCACTGTTACATATTTTATTTCATGTGATTCCATAATAAATCACCATGATGTAATTAATTATTATTATCTCTATTTGGAATTTGAGGAAACTGGATCCTAGGCTCACATGGATTTTAGTTCAGGATTTGAATTCAAGTTTATCAAGTTCTTAAATGCAAAACCTTAGTTGTTAACAGAGTTGTCTCCTTGGCTACACTCATGGAGGAAAAAAAAAACCAAATCTAATTCTCTTCATTACTTCTACTGCAAAATGATGGAATTGAATGTTAATATTGAAAAGCTCTTTTCATTGTAAATGCTGTGATCTGATTATTTCTTTGATTCTTCTGATGGTGTTAGATGCCTTTGTCTCTGTGTTATTTTCACAACCTGTATTAATATTTAGGAAATGATTTATCATATGAAACCACGTTGATCCTTTACATGTCTCTTTCTACCTCTTTCTATATGCTTTATCTAAATAACTCAAATCATTTTCTTGTATCTAACACAGATAAGATACAAATTTTAATTTAATGATTAAATAAATAAATGAATAACTCAAACATCAATGCTAAGATTAAAGGTCTTCATAGGCAAGGCACACACTAAGCCATTTTTAAAAATTATTAAAGATAACTAAACATAATTTCTTGTGAGGATTCTCAGGTTATGGCTAAACTCTTATTGTCAGTCTTATAACTAGATATTTTAACAAACTTAGGCATTATAAAAGAGGAACTTCTGAAAAGGTAAAAGACAACAGGCATTTCTCTGATTTTATATATTAAAAATATATGTAAGATACAGTACTCAAAGGAGAGGAAAACAAATGTTGCTTTCTAAGTAACAGAAATTTACATAGAGTAATTGATTTCAATTTCAACCTAATTTTACTAGCATATATTTTCAGTATAATTTATGACTCCTTCATTTTGAAATACTTATTGTATTTTTAAAGGTAGATTGGTAAAGATCAGCCCAATTCTCTGTTTAACTTATCTAATGCCCGAGCTTTAATTGAGTTTATCCATCAAAGTCACATTTCATTTGGAAAATGGATGTCAGACTACAGCACTTAGCAATGATGAAGGAAGGGACTTTAAATTAACTAACAATAGTGTCTTAGGACAAAAAGTCTATATTCATGGACTGCTTTAAACTTTAATTCAAAAACTTTTTAAAAGTTTAATGCCAAATGAGCCTCAAATATTGGTAAAAATTAGGTATCACTATAAATTGAAGGCATATGATAGAAGGATATTTAAGCCTAATGAGTGTACATGTCCTGGCATGTCAATTTGTGGAGTTGTATCAATATGTAGATACAAATTTTAAGTCAGTAGCTTTATATA
>NW_022436967.1:8662143-8728559 GCF_009761245.1 Sapajus apella
ATACAAATTTTAAGTCAGTAGCTTTATATATAATTTATATATATATATATATATAAATTATATATATATAAATGTAACACCATCAATGACGCAAACCAAAGCATGTCAAATTTAACATAATTTATATATAAAATTTCCATCATTTCAGTTACCCACAGTCAACTTGGATCCAAAAGGATTAAATGAAAAATTTCAGAAATAAAAAATTTGTAAGTTTTATATTGTATATCTCTTGCCTCACCCAGGCTATAAATCATCTTTTTGTCCAGTGTTTCCACGCCATATACACCACTTGCTTGTTAGTCACTGTAGCCATCTCAGTTAACACATCAACTGATGCCGTGTATATAGCGTTTGGTATTATAACGGTTTCAGGTATGCACTAGGGGGTCTTGGAACATATTTCCCACAGATAAGGGAAGACTACTGTATAATTGTCAATGTAATCAGATGCAAAATTATTTCTTTTGATAATTTAAACAAAAATAGCTCAGAGAATGAGAAACTGAAGGAAGGAAAACATATATATTGTCTGTACTTTCTGGTTATCACTGCTCACGGCTAGTGTGATTATTTTCCCAATTCTAGAATACACAGTTAAACATATTTGGCTAAATGACATAATTCCTATATTTATTGCATGATCAATGGAGCAAGGGCTGTTGTAGTAGGAAAGACCAAGTAGAAGCTGATATCTATTAAAATAATATACCCGAAGCAATGTCACCTATCTGTAGAGATATCAGAGATCTGTGCCACCATCCAGGGCTTGACAAATGCAGGAGTGTTGATTATTGCCATGTAGCCATTTAATTTGATTATTTGGTCTGTGTAGAAGACAGAAGTATTGGCCAGGCACAGTGGCTCACATCTGTAATCCCAGCACTTTGGGAGGCCAAGGCAGGTGAATCACCTGAGGTCAGGAGTTTGAGACTAGCCTGGACAACATGATGAAACCCCGTCTCTACTAAAACAAAGTGCAAAAATTAGCTGGGAGTGGTTGTGGACACCTGTAATCTCAGCTACTTGGGAGGCTAATGCAGAAGAATTGGAACCTGGGAGGCGGAGGTTACAGTTAGCCGGAGGCAGCAGCAAGTTGAGATTGTGCTATTGCACTCCAGCCCGGGCAACAACAGCAAGACTCCGTTTCAAAAATAATAATAATAATAGTAATAATAAAAGACAGAACTATTTGGAGAAAGGCAGTGTAATTACATAAACTTGAAAATGTAATTGCAGTTGTTCTGGATGTGTCTTCTGGATGTTCTGGATATGTGTGTATGTTTATGTGTGTGCACAAACATAGCTGACATATAATTCTTGATTTGACCAAGGCATTATTTTCTGTATCTGTTCATAAAGACAATATGAAATAGTTTACATTCAGCTTGTATAACCCACAATATACCTTTGCTGTCTTACTTAAATGCTATCTACAATTGCCACCTCCATGCCAAACCTAGCCTGCAAATAGTTGATCACCTTTCCCTTCCACAGGATATTACCCTGGTCCACTGAAAATTTCATGCAGCTGGACCTGGGAAGAATGAAGCAACAACTACTTTATATACCCTGGTAAGGCATATGTGAGTCAATTAATAGAAAATAATTCTCATGAAAATGTAAGTGTCTGCCACCTCAGTGACATTTCCAGGTATTCAGTGACCTGGGATGTGTCAATAAAATCTAAGATAAAGGCCAAGTTTTTCCATCTGGCCCCTCTTACCACTGAGAAAAAAATACAATGCCTCTTTTTTCGAATTTAGAGGAAACAAATCTCATGTGAATGTGCTACTCATACCCAATCACTAAGTAACCCAACAGTGTTTAGTGCAGCCCAAAACAAATAAGGGATTTTCAACAAGTCCAAAATGCCATAAAAGCTGTTCTGCTATGGTACTAAATGTTAGTGGCAGACTGAAATGTGCATGGAAGATTCTCAGAGGTAAATTAAAGCACAGACCTTTACAATTTAGTTCATACCTATATCAGTCTCTATATACAATCATTCTCCTTTGAGAAACAGTTTTTGGCTTTCTACTGAAGTTCAACAGAGATTGAATATTTTACCATGAGCCCCTGAGCCATCAAGTTGCTATGAATGAATGTATTCCAAAGCCATAAATCATGCACAATTGTTTCTCTCTTCAAATGGAATATGAGAGCATGAACAATCAGGTCTTGAAGATACAAATAAGTTTAATGAGGAGGTTGCCCAGATGTCCATGACGCCTTTTTCTCGTACATTGCTTTCTCTTTCCACATACATATATGGTCTCTTGTGGCATTTCCTATAACCAGTTGTTTGTGGAAGAAATTATTCAGGTTTTGTTGACAAACAGTTCTGCTAGATATTCTTTCACAACCTGAGTAAATGACTATAGGATGACAGTTCAACTCTGAAGTGGCTGTAGTGACATGAAGAAGAGTGATGAAGCAAAATCTTGTCAGTGGCAATATCTTCAAACAGTGTACTTAAATGCTCATTTTTTTTCCTGGGCATGAACAGAGCGAGAGATTTAGACCTAACTGATTCATAACTCTAGCTAATGGTTTGGCAAGATGACCAGGGACTTGGAAGGAACAAAGTTCCATAATTAGATAATCGAAGATAAGTTAGTCTAGGGAATAGGTATGCAAATAGATCTCTTCAAATGGGCTCAGAATATGGAAATATTTGTCCTCCATATTAATGTTTACTGAAGAGGGACCTCAGCAGATGAGAATCTTAGTAATCATGAGGACAAAGTGACAGTTTGATAGATGTCAGTCAACGCCTTTTTCTGGACACCTCTGTCCCTAATCAATGAAACCAATGAATTCATGAACAAAGTCACAAGAACAAAAGGGATAGAGGTTCTGCATGAGCTAAGCAACATGTATCATTGCCCACAAAGATGGATAAAACTGCTATGGCCGCTTAGTGCCACAACAGCCAACAGCCAAAACCATACTGAGCACATAATATGATACTTTCCCTTGGGGAATCACCCAGTCACCTGGTTCATTTTCTAGGGCATCTTCCATACTGGAAGGGGTAGTACCTTTTCTTAATGAAATAGACAGTTTTCGTAGACATTAAATTGTCTTTTCTGCCTGCGATGCTTATGCAAAAAAAAAACAAAAAACAAAAAAAAACATAATATATGATTTTATTGAATGCCTTACTCTTTACCGTGTTATTTCATACAGCACTGCTTTCAACCAAGGAACTTATTTTATGGCTAATTCAGTGTGCTAATGACCCGTGTTCATGAAATTTACCATGTTGCCAATCACTCTTGAGCAGCTGGCCTAATAGAAAGACGGAATGATAGTTCTGCTTTTCAGAAGCATCAGGGATCAAAATACTTCTATCTTATAATATGTCATCACTTTCTTATGAGGTCTACAACAGACAACTACCACATCTGTCAGTAAACATGCAGAAAGGCGAAAAAGGAATGGGGAAGGAGAAATCATATCCATCTACTTTAAGGTATAACAGGAGGTTAAGTACATCACTTTTTCTCATATCTCATTGTCCCAGAAAAGTGAGTGGGCATGACCAGATTTTGGAGGTACATAATAATTGTTAGTAACAAGATATTTTATGAAGAAAAACTGTCATTTTCAGGAAAATGTCTTAAAGAGGAACCTTAGTTAGAAGAAAGCTTGCTTGTGAGAACGAAGTAGCAAGAGAAATGACTCCAAAAAAGCAATTACATTGATAGGCTTTACCAGTGACAGGGCATTTCAGGATGGGGAGAATAGGAAAGCTGAAAGACATTCACTGAGACACATAAAAAGGAAGCATAAAAAAGATTTTTTAACACAAGAAAATTAGACATTCAATATTAAACAGCCTGTGTCCCTATGTTATAATTTATGGCTTCTATCTCTTCAGAAATGTTGAACAATCTCACAAAAGACTCATGTGTTTAGGCTTTTGGAGGGAATTAAAGGAAAGGGCTGAGTCCATATTTGGGTTGACACAGCAATAAACATAAAGCAACAGCTGCAAGATGCATGAGTGGAGACAGGAACACAGAAGTAGCAAGAAGTGATCAAAACGATGACAAACATGACAGCTTGAGAAATTTATAGAATTTCTAGAAAGGACTTTAGGATTTTCCATAGAAAAGAGCATAGGATAGAAATTAGTTAATTAGGTAAATTAATATGTTAATAGGAGGACAATCAAATAGAAGTACGCTATATCTTTACCTAGATCCTAATGGGTGGACAAGCCCTGCTGATAGGTGGTTTACACATCATATCACACTTTTAGAGTGGAAGGCACTGTAAATTTCTTGCCAAGCAGTGTGAGTAGGGAAGAAAAAGTTCTTCAATTCTAGTTCATCAGAAATCAATTAGAAGAACATATTCAAATTATACAATTATTTCATCAATGTAGTGAAATCAGCATACTATTTAATAGAAAACAGAGTTTCAGAGTTCTTAAGTGCATTAACTAAAATTTGTAACAGAGGTAAGAAGAGGATTTCAGGTCAGTGGCACTTGTTTATATGTCCTTTCCATAGTGTTAAAGCCCTCTGATCATAAAATCTGCTTAGGTGTTTGGATTTATTAGCTAACATCTGTTAAGTTTTTAAACTAAGGAAGCTAATTAATTATTAGTTAATAGATGTATTAATTACATTATTTTCATAGAAAATAAATTATCTATATATAGGTTGTATCTGTGTATATATCTATGTGTGTACATATATGTGCTTTCAGATAATCAGCCCTCATTCATTCTTTTATTCAGTCTATCAAAAAATGTTAAACACCAATTACAGGTCTATGCACTGTTCTAGATACCAGAAAAGCAAGAGTAAATGGAACAAAGAAATATATTCTTCAGGTACGGCACATTATTTTGGAAAGAGCAAGCAATAAATCCACTCTTCAGAAATCATTTATTTCTGAAGCATTTATTTGTTAGCACCTTATCAATATTACAGGCATAGCACCTAACATTTATTTAATACTTAATAGTTTTCAAAGACTACCTGCAGTGCTCTAAGTCCTTAATTTACTTTTCATTCTAATCCTCTGAGGTTAGTACTTTTCTCAGTTTTACAAATGAAGGAATTGAAGGATAGAAAATTGAAATAACTTGCTCAAGGTTACATGGCAAATAAGCGGCAGTGCCAGAAATGGAATCCAGAGAATCTGATTCCAGCACATGCTTATTATCACTATATGTGACCTCTGTTTCTCTCTGTTGCAGTATGATGGGAAATACTGATGTAGAATATTTCCTGATACCACCTTACTTCATGCATGTATCATCTTACTTTTCTCTTGAAGTTATAATCCTTGTTTTGGTGTATATACATATTTAATACCAATCATTTATATATACATGTGTTTATACGATAAAATCATTAATAAAACAGAATGTGAGAAAGTGTGATCACTCAGTAATCTTAGATATAAGCAGAATTGATTACATAAAAATAAAGGAAAACGCTCTTTATTGCCAGAAAGTGCATTTTCTCCCGCTTTACTGAAAAATGACCAGGCAGAAAACACTTAGCTAGATGAGCCTACAAGTAATCATACACTACTGCTCCTTTTTAAATGAAATATTCAGGAGAGCAACACAAAATAAGTGATCATGAAAAGGGGTTTGGGAACATAAAACTAGAAGGTAGATTCTGTTGGAGCATTTCACGGAATTTGAAAAAGATCTCCCCTCCAGGCCTGCCAGTGGTGATGAAGCTGGAAGTGAGAGTTCCAGTAATCAGTCTCAGTACAGCTGCAAACAGAAGAGCAATCAGAACTATTTTGTTGTTGTTGTAGTTTGGATTACAGGGGAAACAGAAATTAGATGAATGTGTCAATAACAACCTCTATTTGCACCTGGTAATTTATTGTCCAAATAATAAATTTGGAAAAACCAAAAACTTTATTAAACTTTAAGCGGTGACTTCTATCTAGTTTAGCTATAGATTTATATTATGTTCTTTTCAAAAATGCACTTAGGTTTACTGAAGTCCTCTCTATTTGAAATGGGTGGGTATTTTAAAATATCTTACATGGGAGACTTTCTAAAATTGTGAAATAGTGGATGAATAAAAACAAGGGAGATAAATGTCTTATACCTCTCAATCAGACAGCAGAGAGATACAGGTATAATTTTGTGAATTAATTTCTAAAGATCAACATCATTTTTAGGTATTTAGGGCATATGCCTTTCTATTGGTATTTGATTAAATTAGACCGTAATGCAAGTGCATGTGTGTATGTGTGGATTCCCTATGAGAAAGGCAGTAAGTAAGCACAGTGTGAGCTCTTACTATGGCAATACTGAGCATCAAAAGAAAAAATAGTCAAAATCATCAATCCCTTCCCCCATGTTTTTCTAATTCATATTTCAGTCAAAATTAATATAAAATGATTTCTTAATCTGTATTCTCAATTTTTTTCTTTTATTTCTTATATTCTGTTTATAAGGCACATAGATTAGTTAATTAAACTGTGTCTAACAAACTGAAACAATTTATTTCTGTTCTAAAGCCTCAAAGGAGACTCTTAGACCAGATATTGCTCCTTCCTTGTCTAAGTCACGCCACTCTTAATTCTCAGTATTTGTGGCCCTTCAGGCCTGAGGCAAAAGTGGTGGCAGGGAATACCTAATGCATACTCTCTACTCACTTAGACTCATTAATTTTCAATTTAATTTATCAAGAAATATTTTAATATGTACTAAATAAAGGGTAAATAAGACTATAGAAGAATGAATAGAATGTACCACTGACTGTATTTAGATTTTTTTTTATTAAGATAATTTTCATCTTTTCATTCATCACTTCTGGGTACACTGCAATGGTGATGACTGTCATGTCTCCTAGAGCCACAAAGGAATATGTGTGTGGGATTAGCAGAGAAATGAAAGCTAATATTCTCAATGATTTTTCTCTAAACCATGTAACACCAGGTAAACTAAGCTTTCTAGAATTTCCCTGTAATACTCTCCTTCTTTTTCTCATTGTAAAAGCTGGAAACCAATCAGTGTTGTTGGTTATGAAGCAGGTAACAACTGACTGATTACTTAGTTTCAACTGGTTATAATGAGTAAAAGTTAAAGGAAAATTACTTATCCTTTCCATGCTCTCTGAGAACACATTGAAGTAAATCCAGTTCAGTTCTGAAAATCAAAATGAATCAAGAAAAACAACAAATTTAAGGAGCTGTGAGAAAGCTCTATTAGGATTGAGCAAAATACAAGAACTGGCCTACAGTATCTATAACAACTCAAAGGGCATTCAATCTATAAATTCCACCCTGATTTAGGCTGCTTTCCAGAGTTGAAATGGAAATTACATCAATCACTTATATTAGTTCCAACTAAAGAATTTTAATTTGCTTTGTATATTGATTGGATTTATAGAAAAATTATTCAACTGCCAGATTTCTTCTCTACAGACAATTGAAAAGGATGAAAATAATTTATTTGAGCTCATAGTTTCACTATAGAAGTTGTATATTATTTAAAATATGTTATCTCACATGTCCCAAAAGTTATATAGATGTGAACAATGCGTACTTAGATAAGTCTGTATTTTATTTTGAAAAGGGGAAAAAAGTTTCAACCCACCTTCTTTACCCTTTCATTCTAGGCTAGTGTATTGATTCAATTAATGGTCACATATTTTAATTTGGCATGGCTTTGTCACTTAAAAACTTACTGAGATTCAAAATCTCTGTTTTCTCATAGGAAATCATATCAAAATTATCTTTAATTTTTTTGAGGTTTAAATAAGAAAATACCTGTTGAATGGTAAGTGTAGTGTTTTTGCTAAGTGAGTGATCAACGAAATGATTAAGTAGTTACAAAACACAAAAATATAAGTAAAATAAATGGGAAAAAGGTCAAATGATATCAATGAATACCCTCCATTACAAAATACATTTTTTCTTTGTCATCCAAGCCTGAGAGAATATTAATACACACACACACGCACACACACACGCACACACACACACACACAAACTCATATACTTCACAAAGTGAAACTATCAATCCAACACACTTCTATATTTGGATGCAGGCATGCTTTGGTTTGCTTATAGCAAAACATTTTCTATGTAAATGAATTGCTTTTTCTGAAGCAGTATTCTTGCCAAATGTATAACTCAGACAAAATAGCTAGAATTCAGTCAATAATAGCATATTATCTCAAGGGCCCGACCTTCATTAAGAACAATGCAGAATATCATTAAAATGTGTGAAGAATAATTTAAAAGATAACTTTTTTGATGTAATAATAAGAATGTGTCATATTTATAACAAGTACAGACTTAGTAACAACAAAAATATACATATTTCTAAATCATTCCATAGATAACCACAAAAGTTTTTTTTTTTTTTTTTGGTAATAATTAGAGTTTGAGAAATTGAAGGTGGGGGAAAAATAGAAAGATTTGGAAAACATCGACTTTCATTTTACAGTGATAGCTTTTTAAAGATAGAATTGAAGTCTTTATCTTTTCTGCTTATTTTGTTCCTAGAGCAAGCTTAACTGCTTTCTAGCTTTTCAATTTGGGTTCCTATTTCAGTAGCTTGGTGTTAATATTCAAAAGATCATCCACAATTTGATACATTACAAAAAGTAAAGCCACTTGAAGCCAAATAACATATTTCAGGGCTTAAAATGTATCTTAGTTCCATCATTAGGTATCTGCTGCATGAATTGAAATTTTAGTTTATGCCACTTCACCAACTTTTCTAGAAACTTTTAGAAATAGTTAGAAATACCGGAGGATCACACTCAGTGCTATTTGAGAAGTTTAGTGATTCAAGGAGATGCTATGGAAAACAACCTCCAAATGACTCAGAATTAATTTTCCCCCGCTGGGAGATTGCAGCTTATGCTTTTCCCCAGGGAAAATTGCATTACCCACACGTAGTACTTCCAACTGGGCTTCTTCTGTGTATTTTTGCGATTGAGCAAACACTGGTAAAGGGTAGAGGCACATCTACACGTACTTTACTTTACAACAGTTCTCTGTGACTATTGTTATGTCTCCCTAGAAGCCTTCTTCTACCCAACTTTTTTACAGCCCCTGCAGACCTCAGGCGTAAGAATGTGAACTGGGCAAGGCTGGCAGCAGTCTTTCTTCCATATTTTATGTTGGAGTAAGCAGGAAACTCTGACTTTGCTTCATGACCCTGTGTCCCTGTGAACAGGACACTAGACTCACCTGTTTCTATCCATTTAGCAAATGTTGTTAGTATGCACACCATGAGCCAGGAATCATTCTACATCCTGAGGACTGAGCAATGAACATGGCTGTTCTCTTGGAGCTATGATCTCTGATCTCAGTCATGAGGAAAAGATGATAAAATGGAAGTAGCCCAAATGAAGAAACGTTTTATGTGATATTTGTGACCTAACTTACTTTGTCTTCCAAAATTTGTATCCTATCTTGAAAGTCATATTTGTCCTATATTGGGTTTCAACAAGTTTGTGTGCAATATCTTGTAGCCACAAATTTCCAAAAAACAAATTAAAAGTTCACTACTATTAGAGGTATCACAAATTATAAACTTAAATGACTATTAAATTCTTCACTCTTCTATTAATTCTCTCAATTTGTATTATGAGAAAACGTACTGCTTGTGTTACTCACAAAAATGAAAAAAAAGTCATTTATTATATGATTTTTAATTCTTAGTAGAACTTGAGAATTAAGCTAAATGAGCAATTTTAGTTAGAAAGAATGATTGACATAATCAGCTGCTGTTTAAAATATATCTATAATCCAGTAGATATTTTCTAAAATCGTAGTAATATATTTACATATTTCCTCCTCTGACATGCAAAAGTGAGATAAGGTTTTGACTATATGTTCAATATATTAAAAGATAAAATAGCAAACACTGTTTATACTAGCAGCTGTATATCCATAGAAAATAATGGCAAGGTCAAATCATATCAAATGAAAAAATATTTATTGAGTCCCTACCTCTATGTAGAGTGCTCTGTGAATTATTTTCAGTTGTGTATAATAACCTAGGAAAACGTCACCTTTTTTCAAGGATCTAGCAATCTAGCTGGGGAGACCAGAGAGTCACCTACAAAATGAACAAAAAAAGAACTTAAATAACAGTTCAAGAAAACAGAAGTAGTTTTTCATAAAACACATATTTAATTACTGCATTAATTTTAGCACTAAATGGTTAGATGCTTTGCAAAGACTTTTCACAAGTTTTTTGTTCTGTTACTCTGTATTTTAATACATGATCTTTCTATTTATTACATAATGATTAAATATAACCTGCAACATTAATGAGGACATTCGCTTATTGCTGAATTAGCCAAAGTTTTATAGATTTGTGTATTTTTTCCATACATACGTGCTTATGTGTGTAATAATCCTTCCATATGAGTGTATGTAACTTTTCTATGTATATAGAATAGGGGGATAATAAATAAATATATAATTTTTTTAATTTATCCCTTTAAATTTGAATGTTTAGTTTGACCATTCAAAAGCATTTGGGCTGCCTGAGAAGACAGGTGAGGGTGTCTTCTATGCTTTTGAATGCCAAGGAGCAAGAGAAATCCTAAACATAGTCACTTGTGTTTTAAAGAAATAAGAAAGGTGATTAGGAAAATTTGTTGCTGGTAATCTAGCACAATATGGAAAGGCACCCTAAAATTTGAGAGATTTATCTCTAGAAAACAGAAAACGACTAAGGGTTCTTTGATAAAGGGAGCAAGAAAATGTAATATTTTAAGGATAAATAGGTATTCAAGAGGGGCTCTCTTAAATGAAGTACTCTATAGGCAAGGAAACCATTTAAGAAGTTAAGCAGTAGAATTTTGATGTAATAAAGAGAAAACTGGAAGATCATTAAGAGTATATGGGAAGTAAATAGGATAAACAATCTAGCCTAATAACTGCTTATCATCACGTATTAGAAAAGAGAACATAAATATTTCAACATTCAAATGAAACAAAAGCATATATTTATTTATTTTAATATTTATTTATTATACTTTAAGTTTTGGGGTACATGTGCAGATCATGCAGACTTGTTACATAGGTATACATGTCCCATGGTGGTGGTTTGTTGCATCCATTGCTCCGTCATCTACATTAGTTATTTCTCCTAATGCTATCCCTCCCCAATATCCCCACCCCCTGCCATTCCTCCCCTGGCCCGAACCCCCAAGGCACCGGATGTGATATTCCCCTCCCTGTGTCCCTGTGTTCTCATTGTTCAACACCCACTTACGAGAACAAAAAGCATATATATTTACAATGGTTTTAAGTTAAATTGACCTACTTGTACATGTTTAATCTAAGATTTTATTTACGTAACAAACCTTAAAATTGAATGTATCCAATTTTTGTATATAATTTAACATATTACAGCAAATATAATAAACTAATATCTCATCTCAAGAAAGCAATTCTTCACACAAAATGTGTTCATAATTCAATGACCTTTCACATTTTGTGTTTCATGTCAACATAATTCAAGTATTTGTTCTTTGCTTGAAAAGATTTCCAAAGTTATTACATATGAGGTTAGTACTGAGCAGTTAAATAGGTTGATTTATTTTTTCTGTATCTATACCCCATAATTGCAGCATTCATTTTTCAAATGATATTTAAAATTTCAAGGAAGATTAATATAGTACTGAATAATGGTAGCACACATGTAAAACATTAACACTGCCCTTTACCCATCTTGAATATTTCACATTTATTTATTTAAAATATGAGCAGTGCCACGTGGCTTTAAGCATCTGGCATACAGATGGAGAATTGTGGGTATCAAAATATCAGATCTATTTTGGTGGAGTAATGAATACCCCTGCGTATGTTGACTTTGAAAAACAAAGTTTGGTAGTTTTGTGCAAAGTGCAAGAAAAAAAGAATATTATGGTTAATTTGGAAAAATAATGTGTATGCATTTAACACATTTCACATAAGATGAATGTGTTTGGATAAGTCATATTTCAAATAAAAATTCAGATTAAAATTGTACTTGATAGAAGATGAAGTGTTATTTTTACAAAGAAGCAGCTGATAATGGGTGTATGAGCACTGGTAGAGGTGTTATCTTTCACAAAGTCTGATGCTTCTTCTAGTAAGCTACCTGTCCATAGAAAGAGAAACATAGGTACACAATTAAGTTGCATGCAAGATCATTACTGAGATGATTTGATGAAGATGAGTGAACAAATCAAATCAAACTTTCATAACTAAAGTTGCTTGGAATTTGATAGAAACCCAAATAGGGATGTTGCAAAGAATCACTATGCACTTTTTCTTTTCTAGGTAAAGCAACCTCAAACACTTCAGATTTATTTACCACTCAACTCCCTTCCTCTTGTTTGATCTGCAGGATTGTTGCATAGGCACATACATGGCAAAGTGGTTTGCTGCCTTCATCCCTCCATCATCTATATCTGGTATTTCTCCTCAAGTTATCCCTCCTCACCCTCCCCACCCCACACTGGCCCTCCCTTAGACCCCACCCCAAAACTGACCAGTGTGTTATGCTCCCCTTCCTGTGTCCACATGTTTTAATTGTTTAACACCTATGAGTCAGAACATGTGGTGTTTGGTTTTCTGTTCTTGTGTCAGTTTGCTGAGAATGATGGTTTGTAGATTCATCCATGTCCCTATGAAGGACGCGAACTCATTGTTTTTTATGGCTGTGTAGTATTCCATGGTGTATATGTGCCAATTTTCATTATTCAGTCTATAGTTGATAGACATTTGGATTGGTTCCAGGTCTTTGTTATTGTAAACAGTGCCGTAATGAACATATGTGTGCATGTGTCTTTATAATAGAATGATTTATAATCCTTTGGGTATATACCTGGTAATGGGATTGCTGGGTGAAATGGAATTTCTATTTCTAGGTCCTTGAGGAATCGCCACACTGTCTTCCACAATGGTTGAACTAGTTTACACTCTCACCAACAGTGTAAAAGTGTTCCTATCTCTCCACATTCTCTCCAGCATCTGTTGTCCCCTGATTTTTTAATGATCACCATTCTAACTGGCATGGGATGGTATCTCAATGTGGTTTTGATTTTCATTTCTCTAATGACCAGTGATGATGAACATTTTTTCTTTTGTTTCTTGACCTCATAGATGTCTTCTTTTGTAAAGTGTCTGTACATATCTTTCACCCACTTTTGAACGGGTTTGTTTGTTTTTTGTAAATCTGTTTTAGTTCTTTGGAGATTCTGGATATTAGCCCTTTGTCAGGTGGGTAGATTGCAAAAATTATTTCCCATTCTGTTAGTTGCTGGTTCACTCTAATGATTGTTTATTTTGCTGTACAGAAGCTCTGGAGTTTAACAAGATACAATTTGTCTATTTTGGCATTTGATGCCATTGCTTTTGGTGTTTTAGTCATGAAGTCCTTGCCTATGCCTATGTCCTGAAATCCTTTGCCTAGAGTTTCTTCCAGGGTTTTTATGGTGTTAGGTCTTATGTTTAGATCTTTAATCCACCTGGAGTTAATTTTAGTGTAAGGTGTCAGGAAGGGATCCAGTTTCTGCTTTCTGTACATTGTTAGGCAGTTTTCCCAACACCATTAATTAAACAGGGAATCTTTTCCCCATTGCTTGTTTTTGTCAGGTTTATCAAAGATCAGATGATTGGAGATGTCTGGTGTTGCTTCTGAGGCCTCTGTTCTGCTCATTTGTCTATGTCTCTGTTTTGGTATCAGTACCATGCTGTTTTGATTACTGTGTCCTTGTAGTATAGCTTGAAGTCAGGAAGCATGATGCCTCTAGCTTTGTTTTTTTTTGTTTTTTTTTTTTTTTGCTTAGGATTGTTTTGGCTATGTGGGCTCTCTTTTGGTTCCATATGAAATTTGAAGTGGTTTTTTTTCCAGTTCTGTGAAGAAGGTCATTGGTAACTTGATGGGGATAGCGTTGAATCTATAAATTACTTTGGGTAGTATGGCCATTTTCACAATGTTGATTCTTTCCAAACATGAGCATGGAATATTTCTCCATCTGTTTGTGTCCTCTCTTATTTCCTTGAGCAGTGGTTTGTAGTTCTCCTCGAAGAGGTCCTTTACATCCTTTGTTAGTTGTATTCCTAGCTATTTTATTTTCTTTGTAGCAATTGTGAATGGCAGTTTGGTCTAGATTTGGCTCTCTTTAAGTCTGTTATTGGTATATAGGAATGCTTGTGATTTCTGCACATTGATTTTGTATCCTGAGACTTTGCTGAAGTTGCTTATCAGTTTCAGGAGATTTTGGGTTGAGATGATAGGGTCTTCTAAATATACAATCATGTCGTCTGCAAATAGAGACAATTTGACTTCCTCCTTTCCTAATTGAATACTCTTTATTTCTTTTTCTTGCCTGATTGCTCTGGCTAGAACTTCCAATACTATATTGAATAGGAGTGGTGAGAGAGGGCATCCTTGTCTTGTGCCAGATTGCAAAGGGAATGCTTCCGGTTTTTGCCCTTTCAGTATGATATTGGCTGTGGATTTGTCATAAATAGCTTTTATTATTTTGAGATACGTTCCATTGATACCTAGTTTTTTGAGGGTTTTTATAGCATAAAGGGTTATTGAATTTTGTTGAACGTCTTCTCTGCACCTATTGAGATAATCATGTGCTTTTTGTCTTCGGTTCTATTTATGTGATGAATTATGTTTATAGACTTGTGTCTGTTGAACAGCCTTGCATCCTTGGAATGAAGTCTACTTGATAATGATGAATACGCTTTTAGATTTGCTATTGAATTTGTTTGCCAGTATGTTATTGAAGATTTTTGTGTTGATGTTCATCATGGATATTTGTCTGAAGTTTTCTGTTTTAGTTGCATCTCTGCACAGTTTTGGTATTAGGATGATGTTGGTCTCATAAAATGTGTTAGGGAGGACCATCTTTTTGAATTGTTTGGAATAGTTTCAGAAGGAATGGTACCAGCTCCTCTTTGTATGTCTGGTAGAATTCAGCTATAAACCCATCTGGACCTGGCCTTTTTTTAGTTTGTAGGCTATTAATTCCTGCCTCAACTTCAGCCCTTGTTTTTGATCTAGTCAGGGTTTCAACTTCTTCCTGGTTTATTCTTGAGAGGGTGCAAGTGTCCAGGAATTTATCCATTTCTTCCAGAATTACTCGTTTGTGTGGACTGAGTTGTTTGTAGTAATCTCTGATGGTAGTTTGTATTTCTGTGAAATCTATGGTGATGTCCCCGTTATCATTTTTTATTGCATCTATTTAATTCTTCACTCTTTTCTTTTTATTAGTCTGGCTAGTGGTCTATCTACTTTGTTGATCTTTTCAAAAAACCACATTCTGGATTCGTTGATTTTTTGAAGCATTTTTGTGACTCTATCTCCTTCAGTTCTGCTCTGATCTTAGTTATTTCTTGTCTTCTGCTAGCTTTTGAGTTTTTTTAATCTTTCCTCTAACTCTCAATTTTGATGATAGTGTGTCAATTTTAGACCTTTCCCTGCTCCTCATGGGGGCATTTATTGCTATGAATTTCCCTCTAGGCACTGCTTTAAACGTGTCCCAGAGATTCTGGTATGTTGTGTCTCCATTTTCGTTGGTTTCAAAGAATTTCTTTATTTCTGCCTTCATTTCATTGTTTATCCAGTTGACATTCAGGAGTTGGTTGTTCATTTTCCATGAAGTTGTGTGGTTTTGAGTTAGTTTCTTAATTCTTAGTTCTAATTTGATTGCACTGTGGTCTGAGAAACTGTTTGTTATGATTCCTGTTCTTTTGCATTTGCTGAGAAGTGATTTACTCCCAATAATGTGGTCAATTTTGGAGTAAGTGTGATGTGGTGCTGAGAAGAATGTATTTTTAGTGGATTTCTGGTTGAGAGTTCTGTAAATGTCTATTAAGTTCCCTTGGTCCAGATCTTCATTCAAGTTTTGGATTTCCTTGTTGATTTTCTGCTTTGTTGATTTGTCTAGTAATGACCGTGGAGTGTTAAAGTCTTCCCATATTATTGTTCAGGAGTCTAAGTCTCTTTGTAGGTCATTAAGGACTTGCTTTAAGTATCTGGGTGCTCCTGTATTGGGTGCATATATATTTAGTATAGTTAGCTCTTCTTGTTGTATTGATCCTTTTAACATTATGCAATGCCCTTCTTTGTCTCTTTTGATTTTTGTTGGTTTAGAGTCCATTTTATTAGAGACTTGGATTGCCACCCCTGTTTTTTTTTCTCCATTTGCTTGGTAAGTCTTATTCCATTCCTTTATTTTCAGTCTATATGTGTCTTTGCATGTAATATGGGTCTCCTGAATATAGCACACTGATGGTTCTTGGCTTTTCATCCAATTTGCCAGTCTGTGTGTTTTGATTGGGGCATTTAGTCTGTTTACATTTAATGTTAATATTCTTATGTGTGACTTTGATCCTGCCATTTTGTTACTGGTTGGTTGTTTTGTCCTTTGGTTGGCGTAATTTCTGTATTGCATCATTGGTCTTTACCATTTGGTACTTTTTTGCAGTGGCTGGTACTGGTTTTTCCTTTCTATGTTTAGTGCTTCCTTCAGGAGCTCTTGTAAGGCAGGTCTGGTAGTGACAAAATCTCTGAGCAATTGTTTGTCCCTAAAGGATTTTATTTCTCCATCACTTATAAAGCTTAGATTGGCTGGATATGAAATTCTGGTTTTAAATTTCTTTTATTTAAGGATGTTAAATATTGGCCACCACTCTCTTCTGGCTTGCAGGGTTTCTGTGAAAAGATCTGCTGTGAGTCTGATGTGCTTCCCTTTGTTGGTGACCCAACCTTTCTATCTGGCTGCGCTTAGCATTTTTTCCTTCATTTCAACCCTGGTGAATCTGACGATTATGTGCCTTGGGGTTGCTCTTCTAGAGGGGTATTGTTGTGGTGTTCTCTGTGTTCCCTGAATTTGAATATTGGCCTGCCTTGCTAGGTTGGGGAAGTTCTCCTGGATAATATCCTGAAGAGGGTTTTCAAGCTTGGATTCTTTCTTCCCGTCATCTTCCGGTACACCGATCAAGTGTAGATTAGGTCTTTTCACATAATCCCATATTTCTTGAAGGCTTTGTTCATTTCTTTTCACTCTTTTTTCTCTTTCCTTGCTTTCTCATGTTATTTCATTGAGTTAATCATCAATCTCTGATATCCTTTCTTCTGCTTGATCTATTTGGCTATTGAAACTTGTGTATGATGCATGAAGTTCTTGTGCTGTGTTTTTAAGCTCCATCAAGTTGTTTATGTTCTCCTCTATCCTGGTTATTCTAGCTAGCATTTTATCTATCCTTTTTTCAAGGTTTTTAGTTTCTTTGCATCGGGATAGAACATGTTCCTTTAACTCAGAGAAGTTTGTTATTACCCACCTTCTGAAGTCTGCTTCTGTCAATTCTTCAAATTTGTTCTCCATCCAGCCTTGTTCCCTTGCCAGTGAGGAGTTGTGATCTCATGGTGGGGGACAGGCATTCTGGTTTTTGATGGTTTCATTCTCCTTGCGCTGGTTACTTCTCATCTTGTTGGATTTGTATAGCTTTGATCTCAGGTAGCTGCTAGGGGATGTGGCCTTTCCTTTGTCTGCCTGCAGAGGTGCTGCCATGCTGCCATGGATTCAGTGGAGCTGTTGTGTCTTTTATTTACTCAGGAAAATTAGGCCAGCTTCTGCAATTGTGGCTGCTCTTCCCCCCAGCAAGCTTGATCATTCCTGATCGCTCTTTAACTGATGTTCTGGGTGCAAAACTCTGGAGTGAGAGTATTTTAGCCTGCTGGGCTTTGTCGGGGGGGACCCATCCTGCTGTATGACTTGTTTCCCTGCTTTCAGTTCTCTTCTTTCTTGAGGGGGGGTAGCTCTATCCAGCCAGCTTTCTGGCTTTCATGTCAGCCAGTGCTTCCACCTAGATCTATGCTGACAGCCCCAGTGCTGGCTGAAGTTGCTGTTCTGCCCTGTACAGGCAGCTTGCTGCAGCTTTTCAGCCTGGCGAAGATCTCCTGTTCTGTGGGTTGTAGAGGGCTTGAGTGGAGTGCTGTATCCAAACCAAAGTCCCAGAGGGGGAGATCCCATGGTCCTCCAGTAGGTTGTATGTACCTCCTGGGTGGGGCAGTGTCCTGCCTTGCCTCAACTTGCCCTATTTGGTTTATACCCACTATCCAACCAGACCCACAAAATGAACCTTGTACCTCCTTTGGAATTGTGGAGACCACTCAGTTTCTGTGTCTCTCTCACTGGGAGCTGCTTTCTGGAGCTGCCTCTTATTCTGCCACCTTGGGATCCCCCCTCCACAAACTCTTTTGAAATGCGCTCAAGATTGTATATATTGTTTTGAAAGGGAAGTGTCACATATTAAACACAATAACTAGAATTCCAAAATCAGGGTGATTGGAGAGGCAGTCCGGGTGCTGTGTAGTAACTGTGTGAGCCACACACTGTGTAATCACACTGTAGGAAAATAAGCATCAAAACCAGAAAATACATAAAAATTATTATAATGCTAGAACATATGGTACCAGAGTGGCAGAAAAAGTTTTTGGTTCTCATGCAAATTAGGTGACCTGACAATAGAAAATTAATTACATTATAAGAGAAAAGAGATGTTTTAATTGATAAGTCTATAGTATCTGAATCAAATTATTTGTTTTGAAAGATTTTCTAGTCCAAGGTTTTTTGGGATACACGTGAGTCCAGAAAAATTAACTAAATCTATATTTATACCAAAGCATTTTATCCACAAAGAAGATAAATAGATCTATTAATTCCAAGAAGTTCACTATAAGTCACCTGGAAGTCAATTATACTAAAGTAATATATGTTGAATAGTGGATGTCTTTAGACTTCCAGTAAATTTTTATTTTAACTTTAGTTTGTCATTTTTTTGCTTTTTCTTCTCTTACTCTTCAAGTTCTTCACCATTTTTTTAATCCATTAATTTACTCCAATTTTGGGTAAGAACAGTCAGGCAAGGATTATTTTCAGTCTCAAGGGTTTATTTTGGAAATTAAATCATGGTGTCTGTTGTCCATTTCTTAAAATAGTGATCTCAAAACTCTTTATACAACATTATATGTATGTGTTTATACACACACACACACACACACACACACACACACACACACATATGAAACATTTTCTGCCTTTAAGTTAAAGTCTTAATTTGCCTTCAGACTTAACAGAACAGCTTTAGAAGTAAGGCAGGTAGTTCTACCCCTTATAAAGAAGGGATTAAATTCCTTTAGATGGAAATTAATTGCATTTCAACCCCAGAAGCTCCCCATACTCCAAATATATTTCAGTCGATATTTTATTTAAAAAAGAATAAATTATTTCCAAAGAAAGATTTTCAAAAGTAAATAAGAAATTAAAAAAAAATTGTTTTCTTGATATAAATGAAAAAACTTTGTTGAAGTGTTTATTCAACAGTAGAAAGACTATATCAAAGATATTTGTTTGAAATACTAGTGAATAGGAGAGCTGGAATCAGTATGCAATTTGAGAAGAATGTATGCTTCTAAACTGCTAATACAACAAATAAACAATTTATCAATGAACAATTATTTGGCCAATTATAACTACTGCCATCTTCAAAATATAAACCAATATTTACCCAAAACATCCTTACTTTCATTTTTTGTTTTGTTTTGTTTCTGCTTTGCTTTTTTTCTTAAACTGAGTTATTCTATTCTCTTATTTCCAGAGCTAGAGATTTAGGCAAGTGAATTATCATGTAAATTATTTGAATATATATTATTTTACTTCCATTAACATAGCAACCTTATAAAAATAGGAAGTATAGAGAAATTGCTTGCAAATTATATAGAGCTTATTAAAAATGTCATCTTGCTGTTAATAAACATTGAATAGTAGCTTCAAGGTGGGAAAGGATTTGCAAAAATCTATGAAATCCTGGGTTTGAAACTCACCATTACCATTAACTAATTATTTATATTGGAGACTTAGGTCCAAATACAACGGGTATGATCATTATTTCTCCATCTAGTTATTATATAATACAGTTATCTCTTGTTATACTCATGTGATTCTTTCCAGGACCCCCCCACCCCCGCACATGTATGAAAATCTGCACATGCTCAAATCCTGCATTTGGCCCTGCAGAACCGTTGTATATGAAAAATCAGCACTCCATATAATGGATTTTGAATCCTGCAAATATTGTAGTTTCTATCTGCATTTAGTTGAAATAAAGTCTAGGTATAAGTGAATCTGTGTCATTCAAACCCCTTAAGGGTCAACTGAATGATTTTTGTCTAATCTGACGTATCTCCCACTTTTGATAATGGTATTTAAAATTTTCTTTTAGAAATTTCATCCAAGGGATTCTAGTGGACTTGTTGAGTGCACACTTGAGTGGTGGTCATGTAACTAAGCCAGCCAGATTATCCCACATACACGCACACAGCTACTATTCAGGAGTAAATGCTAACCCACAGCAGGACAGTCTGTGCCTTTTCTGATACTGTTCACTGTGAGGAAGAAATAAACCTAGAAATGTCAGAGGTATTCTGCCATACATGGCTTAAGCCTGCCTAAGAATTAAGCCAATGCAGAGTAAAATTGAGTCAAGATATGAGAAGAACAACATAGATTTGCAGTTATTTTGTTAAAAAATTAGATTTAACCATTTCAAGGTCAGCATCAAGGCCTCACATACTCTCTATTGCGAGCTACACAGCCTAATGTTGTTACAGGATCCTTGGGGTGTTGGTTTTCTGACCAGAAACCCCTGTGGCTGTTGGTACCTTTGTCCGAGTTTCACTCAGGTCTGCTGGGCTCATTTTGTACATTTTGTCTGGCAGGCTGTGCTCTGTTCATGCTAACAGCCTGGATCCCACACCTGCCAAGGGTGAGTCAGGTGTGGAGTTGTGAGGGGTGAGTGAGTGAGCATGGGGTCCAGCCACTGCACATTCAGACAAGCTAGTTGCTGCAGCAGGGTGGGCAGCTTTAGGTGCCAGCATGTGCAATCAGTCTTTGGGAGGCTGCAGCTCTACCAAGCGCACTGCAAGCAGCTTCCACAGCTGGCACTGGGGAGCATGGTGATATCTGGAAGCTTGGAGATGCCAAGAACCACAGGGCCCCAAAGAAGGAGTCTCAGCCCTGGCTCTGGGAGCTCTCAGGTCTGGGGTCCCTGAAAAGCTGCTGCTCTTTTCTCCTTCTCTTGGCTCACAATATTGTGAGCAATGGCCATGTTTCAGCACTGATTGCGTTGTAACTCTTTTACCTCCCCATTCAACAGGTCCCAAGTTCTTATGCTATTACCAGGAAGAATGAGGTATGCAGAAAAGTGAGAGGTGAGCAAGATGAAGAGGAGCTTTATTGGGTGACAGAATAGCTCAGAGGAGACGCACAGAGGGTAGCTCCTTTCTGCAGCCACGATGTCCCATCAAGTGTTTAGCTTCCAGCAGAGAGGGTAGTGCTCCTCTGCAGCTGGTTGTACTGTCATCTGGTTGAGCCCGGGGCTTTTATGGGCCTCAGAGGAGAGGAAGTGTGCACTGACTGGTCCATGGGCAGCCAGAAAAGGCACCACAAATTCATACTTCTTTCCGCGAACTGGCAGCCCAGCCAGCAGCCTTCAGGCCCAGCCTGGCCTGAAGGTGCTGACTCACTAGGGACCTGCCCCCTTCTACCCAGGAGCCTGTCTGCCTACTGTCACCCCTGTGGCACCCAGGCTGCTGGCACCAAGGGACACCCACAGACCAACACAGAGCAACTTGCTTGCTTGCTTTTCTCTCTTTCTTTTCTTTCTTTTTCCTTTCTTTCCTTTCTTCCTCGTCTTCTCTCTCTCTCTCTCTCTCTTTCTTTCTTTCCTTCTTCTCTTCTTTTTTTTTCTTTTTCTTTGACAAGGTCTGTCCCTATGGTCCAGGGTGAAGTGGAGTGGTGAGATCTCAGGCTCACTGCAATCCCCACCAAGCTGAAGCCATCCTCCCACCTCAGTTTCCCAAGGAGCTTAGACAGATGTGCACCACCATGCCTGGCTAATTTTTGTATTTTTTGCAGAGATGGGGTTTCACCATGTTGCCAGGCTTGTCTTGACCTTCTGAACTCAAGTAATCTGCCTACCTTGGCCTCCCAAAGTGCTGGCATTACAAGTGAGCCACCGCACCCAGCATATACCACATAGAATTCTTATTAAAAGAACACCTGAAAAGTGTTTAACAGAGAACATGGATATAGTGAGCCATCGATAAAGAGTATCAATATTATAAACATGTATCCTACTATTTCAATCCTATTAATGATGGTAGACATGATCAATAGCATGGTTATGCAAATCAGAATGTCAGGATATGAATACAATTATTGCTACAAAATTACAATGACTTTGAGAAAGTCAGTTAACCACACTAAACTTCAGCTTCTTCATTAAGAAAGTAGGGGAGGAGTGGAAAATGATACTATCTCTCATAAATTTGGGGGATAACAAATTCAATATTAAAATACAAAGGAGAATTACATAATGGTGCTCAAGAAATATTATTTGTTTTGTTTTCTTGTATATGTTCTTTGCAAACTATAATACTGCAAGGAAGCTTAAA
The DNA here is from genome assembly GCF_009761245.1 of Sapajus apella. Taxonomy (NCBI): domain Eukaryota; kingdom Metazoa; phylum Chordata; class Mammalia; order Primates; family Cebidae; genus Sapajus; species Sapajus apella. The sequence goes on from NW_022436967.1 coordinate 8,684,636, forward strand.
TATCTTTTAATCCAATCATTCATCTGAAGCTTAAATTCTCTTGCCAAAACCTGACAAATCATCTTTCACGTATAGTTAAATACTTCCAATGACAGTAGTGTTGCCTCATTTGAAGAGAGGTTATGTCCCAGGTTTAAACTGTTCTTCCTATACTGATCCAAAGCGGTGTGTTTTTAAAAGCTTCTACTCATTGAACTATTTCTATCCTTAGGTCATGCAAATTTCTATTAATGCCTCCTCCATAGGACAATCTTTCAAGCACCTAAAGGCATGTATCATGTGCCTCATAAGTAAGGTTGCCGTGTAATTTGCTGCCAAAATTGAGACACTTTTGTGAGTAAAAGAATTAGCATTAGAAATTATGCCAGGATACCTGGTATAAATCTGGACTATACCATGGAAACTGGGTTAACAGTGTTTCCAACTCTTATGATACAGGACTGGTTCTATTTTAATATGGGTATTTTGATATGTTTGAATCGTTGTTTTAGTTTACAGTTCCCTATAGCTGAATACAGCACTCCAACAGAAAATGTGTGTATTCAAATGCTCTGTAAAAGGGTTTATCAAGGCAACCCTGTAGGCAGAACAAATACATAATCACAGCATTTTGTAACAAACGACTTTTTTTTCTGTTTCAGTATATTCTGATCACTCAGCTGTGAGCTATGTGAATGTGATTAAGACCTTAGAAAGAATGTAAGATTTGATTTTATCACTACACAAAGGGAAAGACTATGTATGAGCTACGAGTAGAAAAACAAAATTGATTATGTTCAATGGTTAGGGGAAAAATGAATATATAAATGATGTGACTGCCGAAGCCAGAGCAACATCTATTTATAAATCCTCTATTAAGAAGCTAAGAATTTAGGATGAACACCTAAATAACTTGCCAAAGAAATAAAAATATTTATATGAATATGTTCATTTATGTGCGTGGGTGTGTGTATTTTACTGTATTTTCTTATCAGTAGTTCACATTTATAGAGTAGTTGTATTAGTGCTGTATATTATTGGTAAATTCAGCTTATAGATTTTTTTCTAGGGTTACCTTTGAAGGCCATTACACAATAGCATTCAGTAGTTATCAGTTGTAAGTGGTACTTTAAATGTTTCAAATAAAAAATTGCATAAAAAATTGCTAATTATATAAAAAGTCTAAGATTTTTTGAACCCCATTTTGTAGGAGGTAAAATTGAAGTAAATCAAGTGTGATTTTCTCCAATGTGATTTCTCTCTCTCTCTCTTTTATTCTCATTTGCATGTATGAAAGGTCAATTGACTTCAAATATTTCCATTAATAATTATATTTTGCACCAATTTGTAAACATGCTGTGTTCTTTCTTCAAATCGGCAAAGTAAAATTTCATAACAAGTTTGAATTAGTTCATAACAGGGAACTCACAGAATGCAGAGAAACATTTATAACTATAATCTATAGTTTGCTATAAAAATTATCCTTATGATAAAATTTGAAGTACTTCTAACATACTTTTATGTTATGTAAATCATAACAAAATATAATATACTGCCATAGTCTAGACATAATCTTGATAGAAAAAGGTTAAAAATAAATATTTGAGTTCAAAAACACTTTAAAATACAGACTTTTGGGTCGTTAACTTGCTTTTAATTTTTAAATTGAATTTGTTGTTGAGATAATCGGAATTTCACATGCAGTTGTAAAAAGTAGTGAAGAGTGATTCTATGTACACTTTATCCAGTTTCATCCAATGCTAAAAGTTTGCAAAGTTATAATGTCATATAATCAGCACAACATTAACATTGATACAATTTATCCATTTACTCAGATTTCTTGTTTTTCTTGTTCTTGTCTGTGTGTGTGTGTGTTTAGTTTGATGCAATTATTTCATGTATGTAATTTTATGTGTTCATAATCACAGTCAATATACTGAACAGTTCCGTCACCACAAGGATCCCTCATGTTGCACTAATCTCCCTTCCTTCACCACCCATCTCCTACTTAACCCTTGCCAACTAACATTCTTCTATTTACAAAATTGTGTCATTTTTAAAAATGTTATATAAATGGAGTCATATGGCACGTATATATTAGGCATCAATTCTTTTCCCTCAGAATAATTGAATTCAAGTTGTTGCATGTATCAACAGGACAATTTTTGTTGCTGTGTAGTATTCCATGATATGCAGGTACCAGAGTCATGTTTTGACATTAACTGTGGACACTGAAGGACATCTGGATTACTTCTACTTTTGGCTATTAAAAATGAAACAAATAGTACAAGTAATGCTGTTAACATTATGTACAGGTTTTTGAGTGAACATAAGTTTTCATTTTTCTGGGATAAATGGCCAAGAATGCAATTCCTTTGCCATATGGTCACTGCATGTTTAGTTTTATACAAAAATATCAATTTTTCTAGAGTGGCTGTCTCATTTTTTATTCTACCAGCAATGTATAAATGATCATTTTCTCCAAATCCTTGCCAGCACTTGATGCTGTCACTCTTTATTATTTAAGCTAGTCAGCTAGTTGCATAGCTCTATGTTATTGTGGTCTTTATTTGCACTTCCCTGATGGCTATTGATGTTGAACTTTTCTTCATGTCTTTATTGTCTATCTGTGATTTTCTTCTATGCAATGTCTCTATCTTATTTGTCCATTTTCTATATATATATACACATATATATATACATATATATATATGTTGAATCTTGACAGTTCTTATGTATTCTAGATACTAGTCTTGTCAAGTAGGAGCTTTGCAAATATTTACTCTCAATCTGTAGTTTGACTATTCATTATGTTCTCATGCACTTTGCAGGTCATAAAATTGTAATTTTATGAGATTCAATTTATAATTTTTCATTTTATACATTATGCCCTTAGTGTCAAGTCAAAAAACTTTTTGCTTAACCCAAGATCTAAGAGATTTTCCTCCTGTTTTTTTTTTCCAGGAGTTTTAAGGTGTTACATTTTATATTAAGGTCTGTTATTCATTTTGAATTAATTTCTGTACAAGGTGTGAGACTAGCTCTAGGTTTTGTTGCTGTTGTCATTGTTTGCCTATAGATGTCCAGTTGTTCCAAGCAGTATCTGATTATCTGTTGTCAGAACCATCTTTCTTGCATTGAACTACTCTTGTCTTTCTGTCAAAAATCAGTTAAACTCTTTTGTATAAGTCTGTTTCTGGGTTCTTTGTTCCATTCTAATGTTCTATATGTCTGTCTATGTCTCAGGCAATAACACACACTTATGCCACATTATCTAAATTATTGTATATACATAGTAAAGTTTGATGTCAGATAGAGTACTTTTCCCAATTTACTTTTGCTCATCAAGATTCTTTCAGCTCTTTAAGGACCTACACATTTCCATATAGAGCATGCTTATCTATTTAAACACATATATTTGCTGGGATTTTGATAGCAATTGCGTTAAATCTATAAATTATTTTAGGGATAAGGGACATCTTCACTATATCGTCTTTCAATCAATAAGCATAGAACATCTTCCCAATTTTGGTTTTCTTTTATTTATTTTATCAACATTTTGTAATTTTGGGCATACAGATAACTACATATTTTAACATATGCATAAGTATTTCATGTTCTTTAGAGGCATATAAATGGTATTGTATTTTTATTTTGGTTTCTGAATGTTCATTGTTAGCATATAGTGATAAAATTAAATTTTTGTGTCAGTCTTGTATCCTTATGCCTTGCTAAACTCAGTTATTTTATGGAAGTGTTTCTGTAAATTTCTTGAAATTTTCTACAAAGACACCCAAGTCATCTAAAAATATAGTGAGTTTTTTTAAACTTCCTTTTCAATCTGTGTGTGTTTTATTTCTTTTCTTAACTTTTTTCAATGGTTAGGACTTCCAGTACCATATAGGATAAGGGCGATAAGGGCAGACATGCCTGCCTTGTTCATAATCTTAGGGAGCAAAAATTCAGTTTTCACGATTCTGTATGAGGTTAGCTGTACATCTTTTGTAGATGATCTTTCATGTTGAGTGTTAATTCTCCTACATTGAAAATAAGTGTTGAAAATTGCTCAGATACTTTTTCTGTGTCAACTGATATAAACATATGATTCAGTTTAGCTTACTGACATTATTGTTTATACTGACTGATTTCAAATGTTGACTCAGACATGAATACCTGGAATAAGTTCTACTTCGCTGTGGTATATAAGCCCTTTTATACATTGTTTGATTTTATTTGCTGAAGATTAGTTTAGGATTTTTGCATCTAAGTTAATGAAACATGTCAGATTTTAGTTTTCTGTGTTTGTGCATGGTTACGTGTGTGTGTGTGCGCGCGCGTGTGTGTGTGTACTCTTTATCAAGTTGTGGAATCAAGGTAACATTGGCCTCATAAAACAAGCTGAGAAGCCTCCCCTTTCTTCTATTTTCTTAAATGTTTGGTCGAATTCTGTTATTGTATTTTTCAGTTTTGTTATCTTCATTTGAAACTTCTTTATAATTTCTATTTCTTTGCTTAGATTTTTCTCTTTTTTCATTTGTTTAAAGAGAATGTGTAATTAATTATTGAAACATTTTTAAAATGATTAATTTAAAACCCTTTCCAGACACTTTCATCTATGATTTATCTTGGACTATTGTTAGTTGATTGTCTTTTCTCATTCAAGTCATGATTTTCTTGTTTCTTGGTATAATGCATATTAGTCAATTGTATGCATTCAGTTTTCACTATTCTGTAGGAGGTTAGCTATACTTTTTTTGTAATCTTTGTCATGTTGAGTATTAATTCTCCCGCATTGAAAAAAGTGTTGACAATTACTCAGATACTTTTTCTGAGTATCTCAATATTTTTCTGAATATTTCAAAATAAGAGACACTTTATCTCTTTTTTTAGAAGCCTATACATTTTATTCAAATATATTTTAGCAGATGATTCATCTATTCAGGTTTAGCACACATTTTGATTTAATTTTGTGAAATATGTTTTCAATAGCAGTTTAATTTTCAGAGTATTTGAGGTATTATTTAGGTTTCCTTGGTTTACTTGGTGTATTCAGGGCTTTCTAGATAGCTGATGGTACTTCCGGGGAGGATGAAAAGTGTTTTCCCAGTCTGGGGTGCTGAGTGTCTTAGTGATGGATCAGGGAGGGGTATTGGACTCTTTTTACTAATGCTCCTCAGCTGTTCTACTGTCTCTATACAGAAAAAGACGATTTAGGCCCATGGGGTCAAAGAGGCTTTTTGGACCAGAAGACTTACTGTTGGTATGTCCCTTCACTGGTTCTCCCTGCCGCCACAATGTCTCCAGGTGAAAGAGAAAGGCCTTGGGCTGTGGGTTCAAAGAGGCTTCCTGGGCTGTCCACTTGCTGTAAGTAACCAGGTCCCTTTTACCAGTTCTGCCTGTATGCCCAGTCCCATTCCCTTTTTAGGATTTCAACATTCATATTAAGATGGCAAGTATAACACATCAAGCTGAAATGGTTATTAGTTCACTTACTAACAATATCTTCCATGTGCTAAAGTACATGTTGACAATGTCATATTTTCAAAAGATTTCATTTTATGACGCCAGAAATTTTGTGACTTTGCAAAGAATATATAACATGTATCACATATATGATTGTATATATACCATACATACTTCAAGAAAATATGTTATATAAGCTACATATTACAAATTAACATATATCACATATATAAATCATGTTATTTTATATATATTCTTGAAATCATATATTTCTAAATATGTTATATTTCAAGAATATGTGTTATATACATTCTTGAAACATATATTTTTTATTTACCAAAAATATGTATTTATATGAAGCGAAAATATAAATAGCTAAGTATTACATTACATGTATGTGATACCCAAGTATTACAAAGTAAATATATAGAAAGTCCAAGTATTAGGATGTAACAGAATACTTCCTCTGTGAATCTTTCACAATGTTAAAAATTAAAAATTACTCTATTATTTTAAACTCACCAAGTGCCTGTAGCTTCAATTATCATTCTTTCCCATAAAGGAAGGGAAACTAATAAGGAGTCTTCTGATAAATACACCTCTTATGTTTGCTGTCAATTTTTTTTAATTGTCATAAAAATTTAGGAGGTGGTCGATGAAATGAACTTGTTTTTATCCATGAGTTTTGATGTGTGTTTGTGTGTTTATGTGTGTGTGTGCAAATGTGTATGTGTGTCTAAGACACAGGCAGACACGCTCCTCTTTATCTGACTTGAATTTGCATGAAGTTTTGCGATCTGATATAGTATATGTCTGCCTATTATTGCAACCAGGCAAATGCTTTTTACAGTAAACCTGGCCATTTTCATTTACACTTTGCTATGAGATCCTGCCAAAGAGTGTAAAAGCCACCTTGGCAGCTAATAAAAGCAGCACTAGTGAGTGTGAATGGCTCTGGAGAGTTCACTTAGCAATATCTTAGAGATAAGATATTGAGAAATTTTTAGAGAAATAATTTAGAGAAAATTATAGGGAGGGACTAGAGAGAATAAGAGGCTCTTAATAAATATTACTAAATACATGAAGGAGTTTTAAATAGGCATGAGTTATGAAGCTAAATTTTCATTTTCAATTCCATTTTTTCTACTCTTAGCCCAAAAATTATGAAGTGCTTTTATAATATTTGATCCATTAAGAAACTATTATTTGAAAATAAAATAAGACCTCAATATTACATACCTCTCTTGGGGAAGAACGAAGAAATAACTAAAAATGTGAATTCTCTGACTTATAAACTATTCCACAATGATGTAACAATTTTCAATTGAAAAAAAAGTTTTGAAACATTTTAAAGCCAATAATGATCTAAAAATTTGTTCACATTTACTCTTGGTTTGTGATGACATCACATATTCTATAACTTTATAGTCTTATAAAATATAAAATTGTGGCCTGCTGTGATGGCTGAAGCCTATAATCCCAGTATTTTGGGAGGCTGAGGCTGGTGGATTACTTGAGCTGAGCCCAAGAGTTCAAGACCAGCCTGAGCAACATGGTGAAACCTCATCTCCACAAAAAAAAAACAAACAAACAAAATACCAAAAAAAAAAAAAAGCCAGGCATGGTAGAGCATACCTGTAGTCCCAGCTACTCAGGAGACCAAGGTGAGAGAATTATTTGAGACCAGGAGGTCAAGGCTACAGCTGTGATTGTGCCACTGAATTCCATCCTGGGCAAAGGAACTGCCCTTCATAAAACCATTAGATTTCATGAGACTTATTCACTATTAAATGAATAGCATGGAAAAGCCCGCCTTCATGATTCAAGAACCTTCCACCAGGTCTGTCTCACGACACATGGGATTATGAGACCTACAATTCAAGATGAGATTTGGGTAGGGACACAGAGGCCCAGAGATCTTGGAGGGAAAAATGGTTTTGTGGGCAGACCCCATGAAACCAAACACTATCAGGTGCCTTCTGCCATGATTGTAAGTTTCCTGAGGCCTCCCTAGTCATGTAGAACTGTGAGTCAATTAAACCTCCTTTCTTTATAAATTACTCAATCTCAGGTATTTCTTCATAGCAGCATGAGAATGGACAAATACAGTAATATTACTGGGGCAGTATCAATCCCTACTGCTCCAAATACCTAAAATCTGAGGAGAGTTCACGTTTCATCAAGATGTTAGGTTATGCTGTAGAAAAAATGCTAATGGCTTAATTTAAAAAAGATTTATTCTTCTCTCACATAATATGTTAATAGATGCATGAGAGCAGGGGCAGGAATTTTGATCCCAGTAATCAGTAGAGGACTCAGGCTCACAAAGGCTTTCTCTCAGGTTAACAGCAGCAGCTGGTATAAGGTACATAGAAAGTTACACGTCAGTTCCTAAGACTTTCATCAGGACATAAAACATACCACATGATTCATATTTCATTGACCACAATAGGTCATCTGGCAATGCCTACCTTCAGAATGGTTGAGATGTGAAATCTTGCCCTGTGCCCAGAAGGAGAAGAACTAGTTTATGTGTAAACAGTCCCAGTCAAGGGATAATTGGTGCTATCTACAACTGTCACATTGACCCCATATTTCTTTCACTTGCAGAATCATCAGTAGTTTGTAACCTTGCTATCTTGCATGAATTTGTTACAACATCTTTGAAACAATTAACAAAAAACTTGCCCCTTCTGCCATCTGGCCAAAGAAATCATAATTACAAATGTGCACCAGAACAAATAATAGCAGGTTATATGCCATTGCAAGATTTAGTGACAAATTTACCATTGCAAATTTTGGACCTTACATTTTTCATTTTACCAAATATTTATCATGCAAATACACCTTTGAATTTTATAAAGAAATATGACACAATCTCCATCCTAAAAAAAAAAAAAAGAACTTAAAATCTTTTGAGGAGCAAATACTCGCATAGAGATAATCATAACAGAAAGATGAATATCAAAACCACCGAAGAACTAAGTGAGTAACATATCAGAGCATAGGAAGGACTATCAAGCTCATGGTGCCGGAAAGCAGTGTTCATGAAGTTGTGGGAGACCAAATATGCCACTCTGAAACACGCCTCTTTGGCATAAGAACTGTTGTTCTGAAGACAACTAAGAAGAAATGGGTGAAAGATATGCAACTGTTTTTTATCTGTTTATTTAAAAGCAGCACATAAATTTACAATGACAAAAGGTATACAGCCCTCCAACTTCCTACCACGGAGAATAAAGGTTAGCTGCTTAAGAGAACATTACATGTTTATGAGCCTGGAGGTGGCACCAGGGGCCTGGAGGAACTGCTGGTATGTCTACATTGGCAAGCTTTAGGAACTAGCCTTTTTATTTATTTACTTTTTTCCCAGTTTTTTTTAATTGCATTTAGGTTTTGGGGTACATGGGAAGAACATGTAAGATTGTTGCATAGGTACACACATGGCAATATGATTTGCTGCCTTCCTTCCCATCACCTATATCTGGCATTTCTCCCCATACTATCTCTCCCAAACTCCCCAGCCCCCACTGTCCCTCCCCTATTTCCCCCCAACTGACCCCAGTGTGTGAAGCTCCCCTCCCTGTGTCCATGTGTTCTCATTGTTCAACACCCACCTATGAGTGAGAACATGCAGTGTTTGATTTTCTGTTCTTGTATCAGTTTGCTGAGAATGATTTTTTCCAGGTTCATCCATGTCCTTACAAAGGACAGGAACTAATCGTTTTTGATGGCTGCATAGCATTCCATGGTGTATATGTGCCACATTTTCCCTGTCCAGTCTATCATCAATGGGCATTTGTGTTCGTTCCAGGTCTCTGCCACTGTAAACAGTGCTGCAATGAACATTCGTGTGCATGTGTCCTTATAGTAGAATAATTTATAATCCTTTGGGTATACCCAGTAATGGGATTGCCGGGTCAAATGGAATTTCTATGTCTAGGTCCTTGAGGAATCACCACACTGTCTTCCACAATGGTTGAACTAATTTACACTCCCACCAACAGTGTAAAAGTGTTCCTATTTCTCCACATCCTCTCCAGCATCTGTTGTCTCCAGATTTTTTAATGATCACCAAGTGGGCAAAGGACATGAACAGACACTTTACAAAAGAAGACATACATGAGGCCAACAAACATATGAAAAAATGCTCATGATCACTGATCATTAGAGAAATGCAAATCAAAACTACATTGAGATACCACCTCATGCCAGTTAGAAGAGGCTAGCCTTTATCTGCCACTGATTTGCCTTTCCCCAAGGTACCACCCTTAGAGATTCAAGTCCTTTTCCATTGTCTTGTCACTACACGTTTACTCTTCCTTGTTGAAGATGTTATCTGAGCTGAATTTGAAGCACCTCTTTGAAAACTATGCATGCCCTAGGTGTCTCCCATGTATGTTTGAAATATATATGTTAATAAACTTCTGTTTTGTTGTCTGTTTTTAGTCTGTCTTTTGTTACAGGGGTCTGTTCCGACTAATGACTTATGAGGACTGTGGGAAAAAAAAATACAATTTCTTCCCCTACAAATTCCAGCAAATAAAGAGTAGTCTGTAAAGCTTGTTAGACTAGATTCCTCTGATGTCATTTCCAGGCCCATAAGGGTCTGAAGTTGTATTAAGTAATTAAATTATGTTCTCCATGGTAGAAAGAGGCGGGGGGATATATATTTTGTTTATGTAAAATTAAGTTCTACTTTTAGAAAAATGAAAGGAAGACGGAGAGAGCTTTACTTCATGTGTTTCTTTTTCACTGCCTTCAGCTCTATAGTCCTTGTATCAGAGACATATTTTGGGGTGACATATTCTAGTATCCCATGGGGGTTTGAGGATAAATAGGATATTGATAAGCAATAATAATTGCTAAATTTTCTGTATGTTTACTATGTGTCAGGTATTGCTTTGAAAGATGTTTTTGTATTATCTCAGCTTTCATACGATAATTTATAGACGAAGATACTGAGGATTTGACAAGTGTTGACATACCACCCATTTGGTAAGTAATAGGACCAGGATTCAAATTCAAGAAGTCTCACCCTAGCCATTATATTCCATTGTGTCCAGTCCTGTTGAAATGGTAACTGAAAGAGAATTTAGGGGGAAAAAAAATGAAGCACCAATGGGAAAAGTGTTGCTATGTTCTGGGAGCAACACTGAGGCCAGTTTGCTAGTGGTTAAAATACTTTTTAAGGAGAAATAGCAAATATGGGATTAGAAAGAAAAATTTGAGACATTCTGATATAATAACATATCTAATCAAAGTCATTGGAAGCAGGAGAAAAGCATAGAAAGATCATGCTGGAGAAATCTGAGAATGAAAAATATTGGTATGAGAAATTCTGTCACATGACTTGCTTATTAAATTTATATTTATAATGACCATGTTATGGAGTGAGGTCCCTTGTCACTCTTTATTCTGATCACTCTAAACCTGCCATTTCTGTGTTTAAAATCACAGAAATATAACAACATAATATGTCTAGCTGGGAAAATAGATGTTAAGAGATTGTTTAAATGTCTAAAATATAGTATATGAAGCAGGCCTCATGGTAAACTTCCACTCTGATATATACATTAACGTGATACTTGAAGTAGAATATTTGTACTTTTGCATAAATCATTCTAATGATGTTGTTTCAAGAGCTAATTAGATCTTTTGTTTGGCTTGATCTTCTTTTAATTTGAGAGAAAATATTTAACCTTGCTCCACTTTCCATCTCAGTAATATCTGACAGACAGTGTAGAGATCATGAATGTGGCACTTTTCATGTGTATGAAAAGGGCTTGGCTTTATCCCTTATCTTTTTGTGCCAAACAACATGCCAGGATTCAAATTCCCAAGTAGGCCATCAGGGCCATATGCCTAATTAAATATGATGGGTCTTCTAGTACCCTCATTATCATTATTTTAAGAGAATGTTGGCATGAGTGCATGTATCTGTAAAACTGACTTAAGCTATTAGAGATTGAACATTAATTTGAGTTAGCACTCCATAATTACTTGTCCTTAACTTTATGTCTATGGCAGTGATCACATAAAGCTTACCTGTAAAATCATAGCTAATTATTCCATTTACAAACTCATCTTAACCCACAAAAATATTTATTTCATTCTTATGTGGTAACTATTTTCCTGCCTATTTGCTTTGAATTGAAAGCAAAATTGTTTTAAAACGGAGTAGCCATGTGTATAATTTATATATATATATGCAAATCTACTAGTTAGATCACTGTCATTTCATGAAAGGAAATACATTTTAATAACAAAATGTGAAATAACCACAGTCATGCATTTTGGAATAAAAACTTTAAATTGAATGAATTAAGCATTGCACGGTGTTACTCTTTCCTTCTCTCTCTCTTTCTCTCTTTTTTCTCTTTTTCAGTACCAAATTCTAAAACAAAGGGTTACAGTACCAGGCTTGGGTACAAAAATGTGTAATATATTTTATGCTTGAAATAAGTTATCAAAAAATATTCATACATGGATATTCAGGTGACAGATAATGCTAATGTTAATGTTAAATGAGAGACTTTATAATGCATTAATTCAAATACCCCAAGGATGATTATAAAATGAGAAAATTAGTCCATTCTAAAGAAGCACTGTAAAGAAAGAAACATTTGCGACTTCTTAACCACTAAATTCCCACATTCTACATTATTTATACATAGATGATATATAAATAAGACTTGAATAAGTGGATGAAGTAACTTTTTTGTTGCTGTTGTTGTTTTGAGACAGAGTTTCACTCTTGGTGGCCAGGCTGGAGTGCAATGGTGCATTCTCAGTTCACCACAACCTCCGCCTCCTGGGTTCAAGCAATTCTCCAGCAACTGCCTCCTGAGTAGTTGGGATTACAGGCATGTGCCACATGCTGGGCTAATTTTTTGTTTTTTTAGTAGAGATGGGGTTTCTCCATGTTGGTTAGGCTGGTCTCGAACTCCCAGCCTCAAGTGATCCACCCACCTGGGCCTCCCAAAGTGCTGGGATTACAGACATGAGCCACCGCACCCAGCCATGAAGTAACTTCTAGTAGAATGTTGAGTACTGCAATTCGATTAAAACGTTCTGAATGCTCTCATGGCCTAGTAAAATACTTACGTCCTCTAAACTTAACTTCTTGAGAAAAAAAACCATAGCAAGAGAGAACATTCCATATGTTTATAAATTTAAAAAATATGTATTAAACTATTAACTACTAAATATGTTTATTAATTGCCTTATTGAATTTGTACTTATTTGGAGAGATTAATGTGATTATATAAAACTGTCATTGAGATTTAGGGAGAAAGGAGTTCTAAATAAACCATGAACAATATAAAATAAAAAATAAAATGATTTTAAAGTATTGTGTTGTTCTATATTAGCTGAGATAGTTTACTAAATGCTAAGGCAAGGGACCTTAAAAAAATTAAAATATTTGCCATAGGCTAAGTGCAATTGTCACAAGTTCTCAATCAACTGCTATATAAAGCTGAACATTAGCATTTCAAAATGAGAACTTTACTTGATTGAGTGAAAGGTTGAAAGAAATCAGATCAAATGGAAGTTCCCTGAATAGAATACCAAAATGCAGATCCAGGTTTGAAGTAAGGAAACATATCAATGGTGAATTAAAAGAAAATAAGAACATGGCATTGTACACAAAAATCTAAGAATATGAAGATTAAATAAAGAAACAGAATCATTTGAACAATTTAGTGTCATTTTCTCACTCTTTTGGGGAATAGTTAAAATATTGTCAATAACTGTAAAATTGATGATATGTATTCCAAAAGAGATACGGGAAATCCAAGTTTTCATGTTTTATTGTTTATGTCCTTTTCCTAGAACTTGATATAATCTCTGATACATGAATTAATTCTTCCTTCTATCACTTCATTTGTGAATTATTAGACCAGGATAAAGTTTTGCATTACAATGGCACTGAATTGGCTGCACTGCAGGGATTTAAACTGTCACAGTGTGGGCACATGGAACCCTGCTCAGAAAGCGAATGTACTAGGCTTAGAATTTTGGGAACAATGTAGGTTGCATTTATTGCTTAAATCTGTATAGCTAGTAAATTTTTTCAACAACCATAGGTTAAATGAATTAGACATTTGTATCCTTGTATTTTTTTAAATTAACTGTTATTTGCTTACGTCCTTCCTAATGCTTTTGACAATGTGCTAATTAAATTATCAGGCTTTAAATAATAATGATAATCATACCAATATTAAGAGTAACTGAATAAATGGTAAACATGAATGTCCTGAATTAATTCTCAAAACAAATATTGGGTATATGTAATTATTATTGGCTTTTTACAGGTAATAAAACCAATTTCCAAGATTACAACAGGCTATCTCAAAGATTATACAGTTTGAGAACACAGGCTTGTCTAATTCTTAAATGTGCATTCAACCACCATGCTAGACTCTTCAGTTTAAAGTATTTTTTAAAAGAGTCTCTGCTTTTCTTTTAGTGCTGCTAAACATATGTGGGCAGTCCATGGCTGGATTCATGATTCCGTGCCTCATGTACCTTTTCCACAAGCCTTGTTATATTTTTGTGTGTGTGCAATCTGGGGTCACTCATCTCATTTTAGATCCTCCAGATAACATAAATTCATTAACTTAACTAAGATATCCTTGATATAATGGAATAAGAGCTTACCTCTGCCTACTTAACAATAGGTTAACATTTGTTAAATGTTGACTAAGAAGAAACTCTTCTAGGTAATTCACATGTAGTAACTCATGAAATTCTTCCAACAACGATACGAGTCAGACAGAGCCAGCTTTATGTGTGTAATACCTGTGCAGCTGCACAAGGCCTCATGCTCTGAAAGGCCCGTGCTTAATTTAATGATGTACTGTCAACAATTTTCACATTCTAAATAATATTATCTTTGAACATGTGTTTTTAAGTAAAGTTTCATGGGATAATGAATGATATGGTTTGGCTGTGTACCCATTCATACCTTACTTTGAATTGTAATAGTCCCGAGGTGTCAAGGTCAGGGGCAAGTGAAGATAATTGAATCATTAGGGCAATTTCCTTTATGCTGTAGTGGATAAGTCTCACAAGGTTTTATAAATGGAATTTCCCTGCACAAGCTCTCTTGCCTGCTGCCATGTAAAATGAGGCTTTGTGCCTGCTTCAACTTCTGCCATTATTGTGAGGCCTCTCCAGCCATGTAGGACTCTGAGTTCATTAAACCTCTTTCCTTTATAAATTACCCAGTCTCAGGTATGTCGTAACAGCCTGAGAACAGACTAATAAAATGAAGTATGCACATGAGCGCAGAAGGTGCATCAGGCTTGTTTTCCTTGCCCCCTTATTTGCACACATTATTCACAATCCCTGGAGAGTACAGAGTTCCAGTGGACTAACATGGCATAGGAGTTTAGTGAGACTCAAAGCAAATACAAAGAAAGCATGTTACGTCTACTAATGAGTAAGTGGAGAAACTGAGAACTGTGAAGCGCCATGCTTTCTCTTGGAACCAAAACTTGCTTCGAACATAGAAGGAAGGCAAAGACATTCCAAAAAACACAAGCAACCAAGGAATTTTTTCATATCTTTTCTTACTCATATTACTTTCCTGGATTAACCAACCATTTATAGTAAAAGGATGACATAGTGAGAAAGAGAATGGTAAGTCGAGCCACTTTTTCCTTTTCCTTTTAGTCCTTCCTTAGTCATCAGTAAGTCATAGGTAGAGCGTATTAGTAGAAGAGTGTTGATAGAATATATATTTACCAAGAAGTAAGGCTTAGCAGGGTGGCTCATACCTGTAATCCCAGCATTTTGGGAGACTGAGGCAGGTGGATCACCTGAGGTCAAGAGTTAGAGACCAGCCTGACCAACATGGAGAAACCCCGTCTCTACTAAAAATATAAAACTAGCCAGGAGTGGTGGTGCATGCCTGTAATCCCAGCTCTTCAGGAGGCCGAGGTAGGAGAATCGCTTGAACCTGGGAGGCAGAGGCTGCAGTTAGCCAAGATGGCACCATTGCACTCCTGGGCAACAAGAGCGAAACTTTGTCTCGAAAAAAAAAAAAAAGAAGCAAAATAAAAACAATTCATTTAGTTTTTTGCATTGTCCCCACTCTGGGTAAGGGTAAAATACATAGGCATCTATAAATTATGGAATAAGAATTATATAACATCGGCAAATCCATATACAATTTAAATACTCATATTGATATTTGACACTAGTATTGTACAATACAAACTGATAATTTATGGTAATAATTTAATTTTTAATTTTTTTCTTTACATAGAATGGAAAATACAAAGAAGTAAAAACATCATGATAAGTTAAGAGAAACTGTAAAAGGAAAACGCTTTGTATTTTGATACCTTAACTGCACTACTTTGCTGCTTGTTGAACAAGGGAGCTTGCATTTTCATTTTGTAATGGAACCTACAAACTACGTAGCCAGTCCTTTAGAGAGACGTTATTATAATCATTTCTATGTTACTGATGAGGAAACTGAGGCCCTGAAAGATGAATTAACTTGCTCAGTGTCAAACAGCTAATACATGAGAGAAGAATTTGAAGCCAGGCAGTAAGGTTTCAGAATCTATGATATACATCACTAAGTTAAAGAGTATAGAATTTAGAATTTAAATTACAAGATGTGAGGGTAAATCATTACCTCGCCACGCAATTTCTGAGAAAGTCCCTTAAAGTTACTCTGATGAAAAATTTCACACACACACATGAAAAGGATTATTAACATCTATCTATCTCACCGGTTTGTACATCTCAACAAACCTGTGAGACAGATATTAATAATCCTTTTTATATAATCCTTTTTAAATTATGTATATAAAATTAATTTAAAAGCAGGGAAGCACTGTGCAGATATTACTTACATGTGTTGAGGCTATTTTGAATGTTTGCATGCAGTCAACTTGCATGTAAATAAAATGAATCTTTTAGGAAATAATTAATGATTGGATGTTATTGCCAGAAGAAAAGAAAAAAAGACCAACTGAGACATTTTTAACAACCTAAGCACAATGAGAAGAAAAATTACATGCAGTATCTACAAAATTCAGTTTGGAAAATTAATATATGAATCATTTACAAGAATAATCCAGGTAAATACTTAATTCGCCCTTTCTTTCAACACTCATACTATCTGAAATAAGGATTCTGATAAAAGCATAACTTTAGCTCATAATGTGACGGAATTGCGGCCTATGGGCTTAGGTCACTCCCAGATAGGATGTGTTCTTCCAGGCCCTTGGTCCCTCACTCACCCAAGAATAGGGGAGAGAACCCTACCAGGTATAAATATTGGGCCCCAAAGAGTTTTGCAGAAAGAGATTTATTTAGGCAGAGAGAGAGAGAGAGAGAGAGAAAGAGAGAGAGAGCTCTCACGCTATCGTGAGAGGGGATCCAGGAATGAGTCCACCCAGATGACAGAGAAGGGGACTTTTAACCTTGGAGTTATTCCCATCCTATTCAAGTTTGTCCTATGAAAGGAGTTCCTTTAAACTTCCTCTGGAGTGATTGATCTTTGATTCTGACCTTTGATTTGTTGTTTGGCCCAGAGTCCTCCCGTAGCTTTTTGTGAGCTTTCTAGAAAAAGGAAGCTCACCTGGGCAGCCTATCTTCCCATGAGCGGGAAAGTTAAAGACCTCTAAGCTCCCGGATGGAGACCTGAAAGAAGGCAGGTCGGGCATGTTGCTGGGAAGTTATTGCATTTGAAACCACGCTCCCCTGTGGACCAGAGGAGAGAATACATTCCCTCAATAACTAAATAGATAAATGAGAATGCCTCCCTATAAATAAGCATTCTTTAGTAAAATCAATTCTTAATTAGGTCCTATGTGTTCCTCCATATTTGAATGCAGTGTTTTGTGTCTCAAAATGCCTATGCTTCCACATTTATATGGTATTAAGGTGCATATCATTAAAGCAGATTTACTCACCACCTATGTAGTATATGACACAACCCAAGAGTTTTCCTTATTTAAAAATAAAATAAATTTAGGTTTCTCACCTAAAGTACAAAAGTTGTGTTTGAACTAACAGTCAATTCAAAAGATATCAAACATTTCAAAAACGACTAAAATTTTAAATGTTTAAAATGGAGGGTAAATAAATTATACATGCTAAAGTCAGTTAAGCTCTCCATTTAAATTTGTCCTATTTGTAAGACAAAAGTTAAAATATGAGATCTCAGTTTATAATTGTGCAAACAGCTTTGAGAATGTTTGGTAAAAATAGCTTGAAGGCCCCTCATGGGAAACATTCTTTTTCATTTAAACATTAACCACGCTTTCTAACTGTCAGAGCAAAGAATGTCCATATTTTTCCATAGACAAGAGGAAAAAGATAAAGTTTCAGCCTTCTTTTTTTTCTTTTGAGATGGAATCTGTCGCCCAGGCGGGAGTACAATGCCACCGCACATGGCCAATTTTTGTATTTTTTGTCGGG
This sequence comes from Sapajus apella, assembly GCF_009761245.1. Taxonomy (NCBI): domain Eukaryota; kingdom Metazoa; phylum Chordata; class Mammalia; order Primates; family Cebidae; genus Sapajus; species Sapajus apella. Next base: position 8,702,525 of record NW_022436967.1, read on the forward strand.
ATAGGGTTTCACCGTGTTGGTCAGGCTGGTCTCAGACTCCTGGCCTGAAGTGATTCACCCGTCTCAGCCTCCCAAATTGCTGCGATAACTGGTGTGAGCTGCCATGTCCAGCCCTATTCAGCAATCTTGATTCTAGGTGTAAAAACAGGCATTCTTACTGACAATCTCCGGCAAACCTGACTTTTGCTTTTATTCTGAGGGACTCTATTTCCTTCAACAAAAGGGAACATTCAATAAAATAAAAATAACTTTGAGCTGACCTCTCAGTGTTTTACAAAGGTCAAAATTGTGTATTCCCAAGATTCACTCAGGATAATTTGCAATTTCTGAAGTAAGATCCATAAAGTTAGAGATACCTATTTTCCATGATTTGAAAAATGTATCCCTTGAGTTAAAATTAATTTTGTGCCTTCCTTTCCATTTTTAAGTATGTCTAACTCTATTTTTTTAAATGTCCTCATTTATTATTTTTATTTTTTGCTCTCTCTGATTATTTTCTCTGAATGTGGCTTTAGGCATTGCTTCTAAATTTCTGTAAATTAAATAAGATATTTTATAGTGTTATTTTTACATATTATCTTTGCCAAGCACTTTCACATATTTACAACGTATCATTTTCTCAGTGCATACATTTATTAAGAGGTAGACCTGCCAGACTGAAACGTATGTGTCCTTTCAAGACTAAAATTTTATTCCTATGGTTGGAATGTCTGCATGTCTTTATTTCTCTTGTCTCTTGCTCTTACTTTTTGCACATGTTTATTGTCCTTCTCCTTTTTCTTTTTACTTTCTCAGATTTTTTTTTTCACCTCTTATTCTTCATAGGATGTCTATCGAAGATAGTTCTATAACATATCTGGCAGGGCTCTTAATAATTATTGAACTAAGTTTTATGCATAGTGCTACCATTTTTAAAGCATATAAATAGCCTTTGTTCCCTGCTTGTTTCCATCATAAAAAAAAAGAATGAGGTGCGTTTGACTTGCAAGACTCCATGATATTCTTCACTCCTACATTTTCTTCTTTTTATCTCTTCCTTTTCACTTCTATTCTTAAAACTTGCATTAAGATCTGATTTTACATCTTCTCTGCATTTAAACATATCAGGAAATAATTCACTTCTAGATAAGTATAATTATAGATGAAAATTAAAGGATAAAGTATAATAATTCCTAGAACAAGAAATAATATAATAATAATCAATGCCTTCAATTTCAAAGTTCTACTATTGCAACTGGTTTGTACTCCAACTTCTAAGTCTAAATATTTAAAGAACTTATGTTTTTAAAGTCCTTGCTTCTAAATATAAATGATGATTTTAAAAACAATTAAGAAAAGGAACAGCATGATATGGCATCATTTATTCCTCACAATTTTTCTCCCACTTCACTATTTTATTTTATTGTCATAGCATTTTTGTGTTTACTTATAAAGAAAAGAATAATTACTGGTCACAAAAAAATGACAAAAGTCTGTTCATTTGCAAAAAATAGAATAATTACTCAACTAAGTTATAACTGCAGGAAAGTAGAAAAAGTCATGAAATATGCATGTGAAATGCATTTATATTTTTTGAAGCTCCTGCTTTCTTTTCATTTGCATCTCTATGTAAAAGACATCGTGTTGCAGAAACAAATAGTCACACTAGACGTGCCTACACAGCTGCTGGGCAAGTTAAGGTTAGTCAAACCTTAGGGTAGATACTTAAAATACATGCTCAACTTTTTTAATGTTATGGGAACCAAGGAAGTGAATTATTATATCTATTCTAATTCACACCTTACACAAATGTATATATTTTCATCCCCAGTGTAAATATAGGATTCCACAGTTCCCAAATGCAGCGTTGATATATCTGTGTGTGCATAATATATGTGGCAATGAATATTGCAAGCGAAATGTAGACAAAAGTCAAGCATGAAGTTTCTTATACCAAAAGCTTCTCTACGTTTCTGATATTGTGCGACGATACTTTATGTGGGGGTTAGGAAAGCAAACTCACAACAAAACAGACCTAAGCAAAAATACAAGGTTGACAAAGGAATTTTTAGTTGTCATACTAAAACGTTTCATTTAGTTTTGGGCAATTTCTGAAATTTAATGACAAAGGAAATAAAGTTGTCTGTTCTGTAAGTAAAGGGCAGTAATTAAGAGTGCAGCCTTGGAATCTGAGCTGGGGGCCTGAAACCTGTCACAGGAAATAAAACATGTGAAGAACTTACTAACAAATACTGCTTTTACTTTATTGTTGTTATTATTATTTTATTGCCATAGGGCATCATATATGGTGTTTTGGGAAAATATGTGTAAGATTCATAATTACATGGATATTCACCAAAACAACAGGCACATTGTGCTTCCCATCAACTGGCCTGTGTGTATGTATCATTTGTTGGATTTTCATATTTCGCTTATCCCCTGTGGTCATATGATGGAATCTGGAACCAGACTAAGTTGAAGTCTCAGCCATGCAATTTATCAGTTGCATGATCTAGGGCAAGTCATTTACTGTCTCCCCCAGCTTAGATTTCATTTGTAAAGTGGAGATAAAGGAGTACCTTTTTCATTTGTTAGTGCAGTGCTTTGCACAGAGCATAAAATAGCAATTAGCTACATTCTATGAGCCTTTTTTCTTGAATTTATTTTATATAGAAAGGTGATAAATGTGATGTGATATGTATAAAATGGACAAAATACATGTATAATACCTTAGAACGATCTGCATCTTCCACGCATTGCTGACCTAGTGACTGTGAGTAAACAAGCATCATATACTGAATTATATTGGTGTATGTTCATAACATTTTAAGTGCCTTTATTGCACAGAAATATGTAAGTGAATTAATAGAGGAAAAGTAATTATTTTATGCACAAAGTCACTGTGGAAAATATTTTTAGTTCTTTGAAGTGTTTTTCCTTCTCTCAACTAATTATCAAGTAGCTGCCTGATTGCTGATGATTGATGACTGATGGAGAGGAGGCTCAGCAGGTGCTAATAGTTTGGTTAGCATAAGTGATTCTGAGGAAGGAACAGCACATCTTTGAGGCAGGCAGAGCTACCGAAGATTATCTCAAGGGTGGTGATTTGGAAGGTATGTATAGGATTTGCGTTACAAATGGAAAAGAGTGGGATCTGAAGATTGTCTTAAATATAATTGCTAATGATAATAATAGTTCTCCTGAAAATGATGCATAAAAAGAGTTTTTTGTATTTTAAATTTTGAATAGGCAATAGAAAGTCAAGAAAAACTTCAATAGAGACAAATCTAACTTCTCTAATCAGATTTAAAGACACAGCTGCCTTTAAAAAAAACTCACACGTTAGGTGGTAAGTAAATCATAATATTGAAAAATGAATTATAATTATATAATTTTGTATTAAAACAAAACTGTCACATAGTTTTATTCAGTAAATGATCACATTAAAATGTTTAAAATTTTAATTTTTCAACAAAATAAGAAATTAATGTTATTTGCTTTAATATTAGTATATAACACAAATAATATATTTTAAACTTTAATAGCAAGCAGTAATTTCTTTATTTCAAACTATAGCATTTTAATAGGAGTATGTAAATTAAAATTTTCATATACATAAATGTTCTCGTTTATTCGTAAACAGCAACCCCCTCATTTAGTTGAAACACTCTAAAAAACAAAATTGATTTTCTCATTTTTTCTTTATTTCAATAGTTTTTTGGAAACAGGTGGTTTTTGGTTACATGGATAGGTTCTTTGATGGTGATTTCTGATATTTTGGTGCATTCATCACTCAAGTGGTGTACACCATAGCCAGTATGCAGTTTTTTTATCCTTCGCCTTCCTACCCTTACCCTCTGAGTCCCCAAAGTCCATTATATCATTCTTATGCCTTTGCATCCTCATAGCTCAGCTCCCACTTATAAGTGAGAACATACAATATTTGATATTCTATTCCTGAGTTACTTCACTTAGAATAATAGTCTCCAATTCAGTCCAGGTTGCTACAAATGCCATTATTTTGTTGTTTTTATGGTTGAATAGTATTCTATGGTGTAAATATATCACATTTTCTTGATCCACTCATTGGCTGGTGGGAATTTAGGTTAGTTCCATGCTTTTGCAATTGCAAATTGTGCTGCTGTAAACATGTATGTATATGTGTCTATTTTTTACAATGACTTCTTTTCCTTTTGGTACATACCCAGTAACGGGATTGCTGGATTGAACAGGAAATCTGCTTTAAATTCTTTAGGGAATTTCCATACTGTTTTCCATAGTGGTTGCATTAGTTTACATTCCCACTGAAAGCGTAAAAGTATTTCCTTTTCACCACATCTCTTTCAACCAACATCTGTTTGTTTTTTATTATTATTTTTTAATTATGGCCATTCTTGCAGGAGTAAAGTGGTATCTCATTGTGGACTTAATTTCCATTTCTCTGATAGGGATGTTGAACATCATTTTTTAAATATATTTGTAGCCATTTGTATATCTTTTCATAAAGCCAATATAAGAATGACCCCTAAAAGTACGAAGTGTTCTAGATGGCCGAGAGAAGCCAGCACTGGAATGCAGCTCCCAGCAAATGAGATGCAGAGGGCTAGAGGACGTCACAATTCCAAATTAGGTGAAGCGTTTGTTTCTGTGGGACTGATAGGGCATTGAAAATAGGCCCAGGGAAGGAGCTGCAGGGCGAGAGCTGCCCAGGGGAGCAAATCTAGAGGTGGGGGGCATGTCCCCACCTGCAACGTGCAGCCAGCTCAGAGGTTCAGGGGACTTAACCCCCTCGGTGCCCCATTTCAGATCTGTGCTTACTTCATCCCTCCTGCAACCCATGGTCCATGAGAGGACTACCAGATGGTGGGTCCCTGTGGGTAGTTGATGCCAATCTGAGCAGTGGCTACCGCCCAATGCTGCAAGTTGTCTCAGGGACCTGGGAGGGAGTTTGGACTAACACCAGCAGGACTGACCATCCCACAGAGTGAGGCAGAGTTGAAATCAGGGAAAGAGACCATAAGGCCTGGCAGGCCACACCTCCACAGAACTCAAGCTGAAGCCCTCGTTAGAGAGCATGGCAGCAAATACATCAGCTTGACCCCACCAGGAAGATCCAGCTGAGGAAGAAGAAATGCCATTGGGAAGGCGGGGCCAATCTCACCTGCAAACAAACTCCAGGGAAGGAACACCCACCCAACAACATGACTGAACCTGAAAGAGCCCAGCAACGCCCTCTATAGGCCAAAAAAGATACAGCTCCAACCTCAACAGAAAAAAAGTCCAGTCAGAGACGACTGCTGAAATCACCAACTTCAAAGATTAAGGGGAGGTAAATCCATGAAGATGGGAAAAAAACAGCACAAAAAGGATGAATCCATCAAAGAACAGAACATCTCTTCTCCTCCCAGGGATCACAACTCCTCATCATCAATGGAACAAAAAAGAGAGAGAATGAATCTGATGAATTGACAGAAGCAGGCTTCAGCAGATGGGTAATAACAAACTTTTCTGAGTTAAAAGACCATGTTCTAACCCAATGCAAAGAAGCTAAGAACCTTGAAAAAGGTTAGACAAAATGCTAACTAGAATAACCGACTTAGAGAAGAACATAAATGACTTGATGGAGCTGAAAGACACAGCTGGAGAACTTCGTGAGGCATACACAAGTTTCAACAGCTGAATCAATCAAGCAGAATAAAGGATATGGATATCAGAGATAGATGATCAAATCAATGAAATAAAATGAGAAGGCAAGATTAGAGAAAAAGGAGTGAAAAAAATGAACAAATCCTCCAAGAAATATGAGATTATGTGAAAAAACCTAATCTATTCTTGATTGGCATACCTGAATGTGACAGAGAATGAATCCAAGTTGGAAAATACTCTTGAAGATATTAACCAAGAGAACTTTCCCAACCTAGCAAGGTGGGCCAACATACAAGTCCAAGAAATACAGAGAACACCACAAAGATATTCCTCAGGAAGAGCAACCCCAAGGCACATAGTTGTCAGATTCACCAGGGTTGAAATGAAGAAAAAAAATCCTAAAGGCAGCTGGAGAGAAAGGTCAAGTCACCCACAATGGAAACACCATCAGACTCACGGCAGATCTCTCAGCAGAAATCCTGTGAGCTAGAAAGGAGTAGGGGCCAATATTCAACATCCTTAAAGAAAAGAACGTCCAACCCAGAATTTCATATCTTACCAAACTAAGCTTCATAAGTGAAGGAGAAATAAAATACTTTATGGACAAGCAATTGCTGAGAGATTTTGTCACTACAAGACCTGCCTTACAAGAGCTACTGAAGGAAGTACTAAACAAGGAAAGTAACAACCAGTACCAGCCATTGCAAGAAACTACCAAATGGTAAAGAATAACGAAGCAATGAAGGAGCTGCATCACTTAATGGGCAAAACAAACAGCCAGTGACAAAATGACAGGAACAAATTCAAACATAACAATATTAATGTCCTAAATGCCCCAATCAAAAAACACAGACTGGCAAACTGGATAAAAAGTCAAGACCCATCAGAGTACTGTATTCAGGAAAACCATCTCACATGCAAAGACCCACATAGACTCAAAATAAAGGGATGGAAGAAGATTTACCAAGCAAATGGAGAGCAAAAAAAAGCAGGGGTAGCGATCTTAGTCTCTGATAAAAAGGACTTTAAACCGACAAAGATCAAAAGAGATAAAGAAGGGCATTATATAATGGCAAAAGGATCAATGCAACAAGAATTGCTAACTATCCTAAGTATTTATGCACCCAATGTAGGAGCACACAGATACATAAAGCAAGCTCTTAAAGACCTACAAAGAGACTTAGACTCTCTCACAATAATAGTGGGAGACTTTAACACTCCACTGAAAATATTGGACAGATCAACGAGACAGAAAGTCAACAAGGATATCCAGGACTTGGACGCAGATTTGGACCTAGTGGACCTAATAGACATTTACAGGACACTCCACCCCAAATCCACGGAACACACATTTTTCTCAGCACTACACTGCACTTACTCCAAAATTGACCACAAATTGGAAGTAAATCACTCCTCAGCAAATACAAAAGAACGAAAATCATAACAAACGGTCTCTTAGACCACAGTGAAATCAAATTAGAACTCAGGATTAAGAAAAGCACTCAGAACTGCAAAATCACATGGAAACTGAACAACTTGCTCCTGAATGATGAATGGACAAACAATGAAATGAAGGCAGAAATAAAAATGTTCTTTGAAACCAACGAGAATGAAGACACAATGTACGAGATCCTATGGGACACATTTAAAGCAGTGTCTAGAGGGAAATTTATACCAATAATGGCCCACATGAGAAACAAGGAGAGATCAAAAATTGACACCCTATTGTCAAAATTGAAAGAGCTAGAGTAGCAAGATCAAAAAAACTCCAAAGCAAGCAGAAGAAAAGAAATAACTAAGATCAGAGCAGAACTAAAGGAGATAGAGATGCAAAAAACTCTTCAATAAATCCAGGAGCTGGTTTTTTGAAACAATCAACAAAATAGACCACTAGCTAGACCAATAAAAAAGAAAATAGAGAAGAATCAAATAGATGTAATTAAAAATGATAAAGGGGAGATCATCACCGATTCCTTGGAAATACAAACTACCATCAGAGATTACTACAAACAACTCTATGCACATAAACCAGTACATCTGGAAGAAATGGATAAATTCCTCGACACTTGCACACTCCGAAGACTAAGCCAAGAAGAAATTGAAACCCTTAATGGACCAATAACAAGATCTGAAGTCAAGGCAGCAGTTAATAGCCTGCCGACCAAAAAAAGTCCAGGTTCAGACAGGTTCACAGCAGAATTCTACCAGACACACAAAGAGGATCTGGTACCATCCCTGTTGTACCATTCCTGTTGAAACTATTCTCAACAACACAAAAATAGGGAATCCTCCCTAACTCCTTCTATGAGACCAGCATCATCCTGATACCAAAATCTGGCAGGGGCACAACGAAAAAAGAAAACTACAGGCCAATATCCATGATGAATATTGATGCAAAAAATCTTCAATAAAACACTGGCAAACCGAATCCAACGCACATCAAAAAGCTTATCCACCACGATCATGTAGGCTTCATCCCGGGGACACAAGACTGGCTCAACATACATACATCTATAAATGTAATTCACGACGTAAACAGAAACAAGGACAAAAACCACATGATTATCTCAATAGATGCAGAGAAGGCCTTCGACAAAATTCAACAGCCCTTTATGCTAAAAACTCTCAATAAACTAGGTATCGATGGAACATATCTCAAAACCATAAAAACTATTTACGACAAACCCACAGCCAATATCATACTGAATGGGCAAAAATTAGAAGCATTCCCTTTAAAAACTGGCAGTAGACAAGGATGCCCTCTCTCACCACTCTTATTCAATATAGTATTGGAAGTTCTAGCCAGAACAATTAGGCAAGAAAAAATAATAAAGGGCATTCAGTTAGGAAAAGAAGAAGTCAAATTTCCTCTGTTTGTAGACAACATGACCATATATTTAGAAGACCCCATCATCTCAGCCCAAAACTTCCTTAAGCTGATAGGTAACTTCGGCAAAGTCTCAGGATACAAAATCAAATTGCAGAAATCACAAGGATTCCTGTACACCAATAACAGACAAATAGAGAGCCAAATCATGAGTGAACTCCCATTTGCAATTACTACAAAGAGAATAAAATACCTAGAAATGCAAGTAACAAAGGAGGTTAAAGATCTCTTCAAGGAGAACTACAAACCACTGTTCAAAGAAATAAGACTGGACACAAACAGACGGAAAAACACTCCATGCTCATGGTTAAGAAGAATCAATATTGTGAAAATGGCCATACTGCCCAAAGTAATGTATAGATTCAATGCTATCCCCATCAACTACCACTGACCTTCTTCACATAACTGGAAAAAGACACTTTAAATTTCATATGGAACCAAAAGAGAGGCTGCATAGCCAAGACAATCATAAGCCAAAAGAACAAAGCTGGAGGCATCATACTACCTGACTTCAAACTATTCTACAAGGCTATGGTAATAAAAATAGCATGGTACTGGTACCAAAACAGAGATATAGATCAGTGGAACAGAACAGAGACCTCAGAAGAAATGCCACACATCTACAAACATCTAATCTTTGACAAACTGAACAAAAACAAGCAATAAGGAAATGATTCCCTGTTTAATAAATGGTATTGGGAAAACTGGCTAGCCATACGCAGGAAGCTGAAACTGGACCCCTTCCTTACACCTTATACAAAAATTAACTCCAGATGGATTAAAGATTTAAACACAAGAAGTAACATCATAAAAACTCTAGAAAAAAACCTAGGCAAAACCATTCAGGGCATAGGCATAGGCAAGGACTTCATGACTAAAACACCAAAAACAATGGCAACAAAAGCCAAAATAGATATATGGGACCTAATTAAACTTAAGAGCTTCTGCACAGCAAAAGAAACAATCATTAGAGTAAACCAGCAACCAACAGAATGGGAAATAATTTTCGCAATCTACCCATCAGACAAAGGGCTAATATCCAGAATCTGCAAAGAACTAAAGCAGATTTACAAGAAAAAAACAAACAAGCCCATTCAAAAGTGGGCAAAGTATATGAACAGATACTTTTCAAAAGAAGACATATATGAGGCCAACAAACATATGAAAAAATGCTCATCATGATTGGCCATTAGAGAAATGCAAATCAAAACCACATTGAGATACCGTCTCACACCAGTTAGAATGGCGATCATTAAAAAATCTGGAGACAACAGATGCTGGAGAGGATGTGGAGAAATAGGAACACTTTTACACTATTGGGGGGAGTGTAAATTAGTTCAACCATTATGGAAGACAGTGTGGTGATTCCTCAAGGACCTAGAAATAGAAATTCCATTTGACCCAGCAATCCAATTACTGGGTATATACCCAAAGGAATATAAATCATTCTATTATAAAGACACATGCACATGTATGTTCATTGTGGCAGTGTTTACAATAGCAAAGACCTGGAACCAACCCAAATGCCCATCGACGATAGACTGGAGAAAAAAAATGTGACACATATACACGATGGAATACTATGATGAGTTTGTGTCCTTTGTAGAGACATGTATAAACCTACAAACCATCATTCTTAGCAAACTGACACAAGAACAGAAAGCCAAATACCTCGTGTTTTCACTCATAGGCAGGTGATGAACAATGAGAACACTTGGACACAGGGAAGGAAACAACACTCACAGGGCTAGGGGGTGGTGGAGGGGAGTAGAGCGGGTGACAGCGGGGGTGAGCGGGGAGAATGGGTGTTAACTCTTCAATCCATGGTAAGCCTGCTCACGAGGAGAGGTTCCTACCAGTAACTGTGACCCAGTTAGACTCTGACAAACTTTATCACCAATCTTTCTCACTGAACATGTTCCCAATAAAAAATCTGGGCACCATTAGCTGTGATAGCCTCTCCTTAGCAGTTGAGTATGCTTTTGATCTGTAGCATAAATTACTTTCCTCATGCTACTCAAAGACATAAGTAGAGACAATAATATCAACAAAATATAAAGTAAATAAAATACAAATTAATATCATTAGCTAATCTAAGTTAGCCATTATGATATTTCAGACATTCTTCTAGGCAAATAAAATGGGTTACCAGTTTAATCTTCATTGCAGCTTCCTGTAGTAAGTGCCATTGTAGCCATATTTTACAATGAAATGTTACTTATAGAAAGATATAACAACTTAACCAAGCTTTTATACCAAGTAAGTGGTAAAGCTAAAATGTGGTTTGAATCTAAATTCATTCCTTTTAAAATTAGACTTTCTTGTCCCACAATTACAGAGGCTTATTTGAAATCCTGGACCCTATGTGTCCTAGAAAAGTTACTTATGAGTTGCAAATGCTGTTGCCTACCTGAGAGACTTGTAAAAATTACACTAAGCCATTTATATGATCTGTCCTTTGGTCTCTTTCTTTTCTTCTTTCACAGTATTGTTAACCTCAAGTGCTTTTTCTTGCTTGTTGCCCCTTATCCAATAATACTTTGCTCATCCTACTCTAAAATGTCTTCATTGCTTTTTGTATAGAAACATTCCTCCTTGATAAACAAATTTTTTAATTCTATTTTCATCTTCAAGAAGACATTTATTTTATCTCCCAACTTTAACTGAAGTTTGTTTCCCCTACAGCATTCTCTGGTTCGATTTCTGATTTCTTTCTATACTCTTTCACCATGAACTCTTGAAATGGGACTACAGCTAGAACATATAGTTTATATAAATATACATTTAGTGTATATGGACATATACATAAAGAAACTATATAGAGTATAATTCTGTGTTCTATTTTATTAAATATAATAAAATATGTTCAGCCTTCCCCAAATGTTTAGAAAGTCAGTGATAGTGCATCTTTGTTTATGTGTTCACCAGGATATCTCCAGATTCTAAACTGGTGCTTGACACTTAGTGGTTCTCAAAATATACTTGTGAAATGATTGAATAAATAAAAACTGAATTGTCAGGTAATATATATCTTTTCACTTATAATTCTGGAGAAGGGAAAAAGAAAAATATAAACTGTTTTATAACATTTATCTTCATAAATATGTGGAAATCCTACTAGTGTATAAAACTTCAATTTGTTTCATTTAGCAAAGCAAAGAATTTTTGATATTACTGTGCTTAAGATCTTTTATTTTATGGAAAGCACACCTAGGTCTAATTGCATCCAATTAAGATAAAATCAGAATACCTTGTTGATATTATTGACTTCATAAATCTAATGCTCAATTACAAAATGACTCCAAACCACTGCCAAGATCTAGACAACTGTTGTCTCTCTCAGAATTAATTTTGCAAAAGCAGCCTATATTATGACTTACTTTGTAGGCAATGAAGGTCAACTGTCTATAGTTAATGGAATGTTTTCCTGTGGGATAATTTATGTATATTGCCTTTCTTTTATCAAAATATATTTCTGGCTACATATGGCCTGATATTGAAGCATCTCCATATTTCTCAAGACAGATGTCTTACTGGATGTGGCTTGGCTGAAAAAAATTGCAATGGAAATACTATACATAACTAATGTTTTAATTTTAAAATGACTAGTATAAGTGTATAAATAGTGTGTATGTTCTTATTTCAAAATCAAAAAATTAAGGGAAAGTTATATGACATGAAACTGGATAAGGGAGTAGTTGAGCTATAGAACAGTGGTTTTTGAAATAGAAAAAAAAAGATAGAAAAGTCTAATAGACTTTAAGATAGCTATTAAAATTTACATTTTAAGAGCCAAAACTATGACAAGTTTATTACCATAAGCCATCTCTTGAAACCTCATTCACATAACACATGTAGTTGACTTGATTATCACAGTGTAGAGCTTGGCCCAGTGACTTCTCTAACGAAGGATTCGTTTCTGAGGGCAGTAATGTTAGATGAACTGGGTTTAAATCTCAAATCAACCACTGTCAGAGCTTGATCACATTTTCTTTGCCTCCTTTGTAAAATGCAAGTATTTATATTTTTGGGTTTTCATGAGGATTAAATGAGTTAATACATATGACATGTTTAAAATGGTATCTGATTGCGCCATTGCACTCCAGCCTGGGTAACAGGATGAGACTCTGTCTCAAAAAATAAAAAATGGTATCTGACTCGTAGCAATAATTCTTTAAATGTTTGCTGTTATTTTATTTTTATTGCTTTGGCATATATTTCTCATACCATAAATAGGTTAGCAATACTCATAAATATCAAAGTTCTTATGAGCCTTTTCAAGTCATGCCTTATGTCAGAAACAGTAAAGGTGTTAAAGAATTAAAGATAAATATACCATTACTTGTTCAAGTATGTGTTTTCCTGTAACTAGCTACCATATACTGCTATTTGAGATAATTATTTTACAATCTGTGGTAGCTTTTTAGTAACTTTAGGCAATAATGCAAAGGAAACAATAAATTAATAAAAATGAGCATAAATTGCCCAAATTTGTAGTGTTTTTCAATGGGTGTAAATATCCCTACCATAGGTAGTTTTTTAGCTATCGAAATTATGTCAATGAACATGGCATTAGGAAATTATGCATACAATTGACTCTCCTGGGTCAATATAGCTGCCTCCAGCACATCACTGTTTCTACCCAGAAGACGATTACTTATCAGTTTGTGCTCCACGTTCAAAGGAACTTCCCCCAAGTGTAACAAAAAACTTTGCCCCATCACAACATGCATAGAAAAATTAATGCTACCATGAAGAGTTTGCAAACTCCAGAGTAACCAGTAACAGAAATGGCTCAGGCTTAGTGCTAATCAACTAAAAGATATTTGCAGGGTATAGTGGAGTGAGGAGACAGTATTCTGTAGGACTTAAATGCTGAAAACCTAGATTTGAAAATATTCTACTTAGAAAAAATTAATAAAATACATGGAGTAAATAATAAAAACTAAAGGCAAAAATTGGGCATCAAAGCACACACTCAAGAGTGTAGAATAAGAAAAACTTAAACTGGAGAGAAAAAGTAGTCTGTGTTGTTTCAGCATTTCTCAGATTTTAATGTGCATACAAATCACTGGAATCTCTTGGTAAATACAATTGCTGATTGACTAGGAATGCAATGAGGTCTGGATTCTGCATTTCTAATAGTTAATACTGATTCTTCTGGTCTCTCAATCACATTTTGAATACCAATGTACTATGTTGTTTTAGCTACCTTCAGTTTCTCAATGATTAAAAAAAAAAAGAAAAGAAAACTTAATCTAGAGAAAATAAATTCTGAGTAAGTAGTCAGCACTGAATTGTTTTAGAAAGTGAAAATTCAGCCATTTTTACAGGGTGTAAGGTAGGAAAGAGGTTCATTGGTTAGTTATTTATTAGTCTGGTTGATGACTTATCTAGGAAGCAATGTCAAGTAGCTTGGAAAGTGAGAACAACTCAATTGAAGTGTGAGAAGGAAGGGTAGAGCCTCCTCTATTCTCAGAAACTTTCTGAAAAAGACAATCCCTTAGCTTGTATTGTTAACCTCACAATGCCTCCCTGGATGAAGACAAAAATCTGGCAGATGCATGAGCTGAATATCCCTCTGCTGCTCAGCAAAACATCCACCGGTCAGCTTGGTAACTCCTTCTTCCACCACAAACACAATTGACAACTTGGGAACTGTTGGCTTCTTTCTAGGCTTCAGTGGTATAGCAAGAGTAAGTTTATCTCAAAGCCACAATGTTCTCAGCCCACCTGTGGCATTATAAACAAAGACATCTAGCAGTAATCTCCTCCAAAGGATATGAGACATTAAGTTTCTCTTTAAGTTTGTACTATTAGAATCATATTTTTGAAATTCATCCCAATAGGGAATTTCAGGAGAATTATGGTCTAAAGATGTGAGTTTAGGGTGCCATATTCAAAAAATCATTCTGCAAAGAGCTTCTCTAGAATATTGAGCTGGATAATGTTTTGAGAGTTAATGTATCCAGTTTCTTCTTTTTTTTCTCTTCAGTGTAAATAAATAGCATGTGTAGTACTGCAACTGACAGGGAATACACATGGCCAGCAGCACTGTTCTGAGCCATATTGAAGCCTGTGGCAAAAGAAATAAATTAGTAACATTGATCCTATTTTTACTTAAGAATCAAATACTTTGTTCAACATGCATTTTGTGGCCTTAATTTTGATTTTGAAAAAACTACACTACAATCTTACTAAGCTTGATTATTAAGATGATTTTTTTGGTGTTCCTTTAACTTTTGTGCTCAAGGTTATTACTCACTGATCTTTCACAATTGGCTAGATAGAAAGACCCCAAGACTTCCTGGTTTGGATTTTGCAAAAAATCTAAGCCTATTGCATAATAAGTAATCTGCAGGAAGACATAGAGAAGGTATGGAAGAATTTTCTACATGAGTAGGCAGAAAATTTTTGAACTAGGAGATGAAAACTCTTCTATATGTTTTGGAGCAGCTTGGATACAAAGTGTAACCTCAGTAATACTTTATATGGGAGACATATCCTAAAGAGGCCTATAATTTTGTGCTTCTAAGTAGATTTGATTTTATTCACTGAGATTTCAGACTTGAAAAATATTATTATTTCACAAGGATAGTATGAAAACAGCAGAAAGCCCTGAGCTTGGAAAGATTATGGAGACCTAGTGAGATGCTAAGATGACTCTAGGATTGTTAGGGAGCTTACTTAAAATAAACAGGGTCAAACATTTTTATCATTTCAGCAGAGTGTGTATGTGTCTTTATATGTTTGCTAAAGAGAGTGCTTAAAGAATATTAAAATGATGTGATATTTCTTGTATATCTTAAACCAAAATTCATACATGCACAGATTGATGACCTTGCCTATTCAGTAGCATCCAGATACTGATGTACATAGTGGAAAAGCCTAAATACTCCATAAAAATCACTTACCATTATGGGAGATTATTTCTGAATAGGTATATAATAAATTTTAATTCTTGCATCTTGGTCCAGTGTCTAAGAATATTACTTCTTCAACATCATTGAAAAAAACAGGATCCATTCATCATGATTATATTATTAAACCACTCCCTTCAGGCCTTTGATGATTGAATTTGGATGGACATTGTATTTTCCGTAAATTAATGTATGGGTGAAATTGAGTGCATTAAATTATCTTGAAAATTTGTGATTAGGACATCCCAACTGAGACAGTAAGATCTTTAGAATGTGGAAGGCATTTGAATCTAATGATCATGTGGAATCAAGGGCGAAGTCAATGCTATGACTATGACTCTAGAAACCAGAGAGACAGAGACACAGGTGATAATAATAATAACTGAAAATGGGATCAGCAGGCCCATTCATGTTGAGCACTATAGAGAAGGGTGAAAATGGGTATGGGATTTTATTTTTTAATATTTTCCCTAAATTGAAAAATAAACTATTTTTTTAAAATCATACGGATTAGGTCTAAGGGAGAAATAACCAAGAAGAGAAAAGAACATTGTTCAGAGATAAGACCAGGGAAAGTTCTCCCTGAAAACTGTCAGGCACTGGGGACTACGTGTTGAATTATGAAAAGGCCAAATGCTGACAACGTGAAATGCAGGCTTGATATCACATGCATCATGCTTATAACCTAAACCACAGCTCTATCCCTCATGTTATTAATAAAAAGAGAATTATGTTTATAGTCTGAACTGAAACATGACATTTTAAAAAGGTATTATTGCACTAATATGAAGCCACATCTACACCGAAGGAAAAAGTGCTTTGGTCACAAAAATAAACTGGCAGAGGTGAAAGGCTGGGAAACATATTATTGGAAGACTGAAATTGGCAGTCTGCATAACATTTAAACTAACCCAAAAGCCATTCTGTAGCCACATACTGGGCAACTCAATCATTCCATTGAAAATTTTAAACCAGTTACTGTTCTAACTGCTTTTCAGTTATAAAGAGATGTTTTAAATGGCCTGTGCATTCTGTTTAATGTATATGCATTCTGAAAATCATGAGAAGATGTAGCTAAGGCATTGACATTATATTAGAAAGTAAAAGTATATAGTCAAAGTTAAAAATGTTAGGAAACTTCAGAGAGACACTACTTTATTTTAAAATTTTTATCTCTTGTAACACTTTATTAATCTAAACAAATCTTAAATGTTTTTTACCAAAAATTCACAAGACAATTAGATTAAACAACTAGTGCATTAGAACCTGATTTCAAGTCATTTTGTTGAAGATCAGTTGTTTATTAGGTTACACTATGCATAAGCAAAAATTTTCATTATAATTGCAATACATATGAGGTGAATAAGTTAAAGGAAACATTTTTAGAAGTAGTGGCAAAATTTTATTACAAAGTCTTGCAACATCACTAAGATAAAAAATTCAATAGTAATAGATTTAAAAGAGACAAATATATAATAGCTAATCATTTAGATATAAATTTCACAAAATAATTCCTTCAAAATCATAAATTAAAATCTAATTCACACAATTTGAGTGAATTACACAACAATCACACAATTTAAAACAAATGTGTCAACATGTTTTTTCTCTTTTGATCTAGTAATATGATAGAAAAGTTTTAAGACAAATCTGTACAAGAGCCTGTCTGAGTCCTTTCCCCAGTCATTAATTTCTTACTTTTTTTAAATCATCCTCAGTGATTAAATTTATTTTTTAATTTCTGAAATTTGGATACCTTTCTTCCTTTACTATAAAAACATTTTTGTTGTGGATCTTATCTTGCCCCTTTTCCCTAGCAATCTTCATTGTCTTTGAATCTACCTGCCTAGATAACCATTTTAGACAGATCACTGGGGCTAGACTTTGGTGAGCGAATTTGAAAATGAAAAAATCTATGATTTTCTATGAGACCAATTAGGAATATTGCAAGGGTTCAGAAAGCAAAAATGTAAACCCTGAACTACAGGAAAAAACTCAGATTGCTGAGTTTTTATGAGAAATGCTAAGCAGGAAGATAGTAGAGCACTTAGTGACCAACTGAGTATGGGAGTGAGAATGAAAGAAGCCCGTATTTTTGCTCTGGGTAACTGCATGGTGTCTTTCACTGAGACAGGGACAAGGAAGAGAGGAAAGCATTTTATATGGCTCTGAGTGTCTGCCTGTCATGGAGGTAACAGTAGTGGCACTCTTGCCATGTGAATTTCATTTTATTTATGTATTCGTATATTACCTATATTTTGTTAAAAATATCTTTTATTTCAATATTCTTTCCCAACATGGTAGAGTTGTCTATTCCATTGCTCTAATTTCCCTCACAGTGAAGGTCAATTGCATTCATTATAATTACAGGGAATTTTGTTCAAGACATATGAAAAGATTAACATAAGTTTCCTAAGTTTTTCCTCATAGTCTACAGATTTAAAATATGTTGAAAACTTGAATCAAAAAGTATACCAGATTCCTATATGGAGGCCATCCCAACATAAATGGGAAATTTAAGTCATCTGTGTACAAAAGCCATATTCCCCAGAAGTAAATCAAAAGCTGACTTTATTTTAAAAATTAAGCCCAAGTTACCAATTTCTAAATTGATCTATTCATTTTTTCAGTGGAAATGTTGATCAATATCTCTGCCAAAATATGGAAGTACAAAGCAACCAAAATAATAAGAAAAGGACATTCGATAACCTACTTCTGTGATGCATACATACCCAGAGTAGATATAAGCAGGCAAAATAACATCATGATGCAAGGATTCTAATTATCCTGTAAAAATTAGTTTTTCCATGTGTGAAAATAAGACAATAGTGAGATCTACTTCGATTGAAACTTTTTGAGGATTAAATAACATGGACGTAATTTAAGAGTTATTTATCCATACTATATAATTGTAATTGGGCTATAAAACAATAGATATATCATTATGCATGTCCATTCCTCATATGTGCATTGATAAAATTTTCTTACATTTGATAGATGAGTGCTTTGTCAGTTATAGATGTGGCAGAAACTTTTCATGCTGTGGCTTGACTTTTTACCCTTGTATTAGTGGTCTTAATGAGCAGACAGTTGTAATTTTAATAAAACACATTTTTCAGTGTTTTCCTTGTCTCTTTCGAGGTCATGAAGTGAAAAAGAAGGACATGAAATAAGAAGATATGTTTATGGACTGGACTGGAAAAGATGAATCAAGGGTTTTGGGTACGAGTAATTGAATATTCAGTATATCTACTGTAACGGGGAAAACTGGACAGATTGGAGACAAGCAGAATTTCTGGTTTTAATATGCTAATTTTAAATGACCCTTACTTATTTTGGAGATGACATGATTGTGTATGTGTCTCATGTTCAAAAAAATGTTGCGACCATAGATTTAAACTTGGCCATATGATATTTGATATGGTACTAGATG
The DNA here is from genome assembly GCF_009761245.1 of Sapajus apella. Lineage (NCBI taxonomy): Eukaryota > Metazoa > Chordata > Mammalia > Primates > Cebidae > Sapajus > Sapajus apella. The sequence goes on from NW_022436967.1 coordinate 8,721,390, forward strand.
AAGCCCCTAAGGAATAAGTATATAGCGAGAAGTAGTTGAAACAATGCTGGGACACGCCTAAATTTAAAGTTCTATAGGAAATAACTTGTAAAAGAGACCAAGAAGCAATCAGAAAGGCAAAAGTCAGAACTGATTGATAACATAAAAATCTAAGAAAGGAAAATGAGGCAAGGAGAATGATTCTGAGATGTCAAATAAGAGAAAATCAAAGTAGTGTCATTAGATTTGGTAATACAAAGGTTATTTTTGAGCTTGACAAAAAATAGCTTCAAGGCATTGATTAGAAAGGAATTGAGTGATGAGTATAAAATGCAGAGATAATGAGTTCAGATGAAAATTTCAAAAGGATATTCTGTAATAAGGAAGACAATAAAAACAGAGGAGCATTTAGGGGAGAATATGGAATCAAGGGAATTTTTTAATTTGACAAAAGGAGGAGGGGAAGGTTCTGTGATGGCAAGATATCCAGAGTTCAGTGAAAGAGGAATTTAGCCCATATATAGGAGGGCACATTTGTTCCCCTTGTTGGTTTGCAGGCAGAACAGTAACAAGACTGGGTTTATAAAAATCATTCTTGCTGCAGCATGAAGAATTATTGAAGTGGTTATTCTGATATTCCAAATGAGATATGGTGAGAGCCTGATCTAGAGAAAGAGCAGGGGTGATCAAGACAGGGAAACAAGTTGGTAGAAATTAAAAAGAGAATAGACTGGTGTTGATTATGGACTAGAGCACAGAAGTTATAACTAAAAGAACTTGAGGGTGATTTCTACTTACCATCCTAGGGGACAGTGATGGCACCTTATTATCTAGCTAAAAAATACTAGAGGTAAAGACAATTTGCACCTTGCTTATATGAATTTTGAGGTGCCTGGGAACATCAAGTGAAGATGTCCAGGTGGCTGTTATATATGATATTCATTTAATTATGTTATTTTAAGACATTCATTTTTAATCAAAATAAAAACATCATAGCTTATATTGTGTGTAGATTGATATGGTACTAGATGAAGTCCCTAAGGAATAAGTTATAGAGAGAAGAGGGGGTTGGAACAATGCGGGTATATGCCTAAATCTAAAGTTTTACAGGAAATAACTTTTATAAAAGAGACTGAGAAGTAGTCAGTAAGGCAAAAAGTCAGAACTGGTTGATAACATAAAAATTTAAGAAAGATAAATGAGGCAAGGAGAATGCTCTTGAGATGTCAAATAAGAGAAAATCAAAGTGATATGTGTGTAGACTGTCTAAACACATTATATGTTATGATTTTTTCATTTCAATTAAAAATGATAGTGGCCAATTTGCCTTTTTACCTATGAGTTGTTTAGCTTCCAGACATATGAAAAAATTAAAATGCATTTAACCAATAAATGTAGAAGTTATTTTAATTAGTTTAATAAACATTAAAAACACCTAACCTAATTTTTCATATCAAGATAAGGCAGCAATGCCTTGTGAAAAAGCAGTAGATTTAGCTCCAGCCATACTACCCTATAGTTGTTAAAAAAAACTTGATTGTAATAGAGTATGTTACTCATCTAAAACTTTTAAAAGATGTAAACTGCATTTCATTCATCTAATTGATAATGTGTTGAATGTATAAACAGGGATATATTTAGAATATCCATTTTCCGTCTTGGAGTTAAACATTTTCTACACATTTCACATATACATTGCAATTGTATGCAAATAATACCCTAGAGAACATTTTCATAGAAATTGGAATTTTTTGTTTCAAACATGCTTAAGATTGGAATGAAAGCAATATATTATAATTTCTAATGTGATTCTTTCCATTTTCAGAAAGATTGCATCTTGCCCAAGGAAGATATGTTTTTATATGGATATTTCTCTTTCATGAATTTATTTATTTAGTTTCACCAAAGTTTAGGTAGGGAAATAGCTACGCATCAGAAACAAACATATTTTTGTGACTGCAATGTAACCTTCTGGCCAATTCTAACTTAATTATCATTTCAATATTTCATAATATTGCCTTTCACTATTAATTAGGCAAAAAAACACACTCTACATAGAGATTTTTCGGCACGGTTCCACATTTTAAGTTATTTCTCTATAAAAGTGAAATTAAAAATCATCCTATCTCCCTTCTTTTTCCTCTCACAAAGATGACAGTTACGTTTGAAATGCATTGTGACCAATGATATCACCTTAGCGTAGCAGGCTCTGGGAAGGGGCAGTGTTTGACAGTGAGGAACTAAACTAGCCACGTGTGTCAGTCACTGTAACAAATTCTGTATATGCATGATTGTATCTAGTACTAACATCTCTGTGAAGTTGGTATTGCTATTGATTACATCTCATTTTAAAGGTGACAAAGTGATGCTAACAGATTTTTAACTATATTCCTAAATTCACATAACTTACTGGCTAGGCTTAAGATGTCAGCACAGGTCTGTACAACACATGAACTCAAGTTCTGCCTACCACATTCTGCTGGAGTGAAACAGGAACTGTGTAGGGAATGCTGGGCTGGGCTTGTTTCCATGATTTCCTTGATATTCTGGCGGCATTTTACCATTCGTTGTATGGTTCTTTCTCTAAGTCAAATTTGTTTGAAAGTAAGCCACATAAATTAATTCAAAGCATAAAAGGGATTTACTGGGAAAGAGCACAGAGAACAGGTTTCTAACCAAACTTAAGAACAGGGCAATGAAGATCTGTGTCACATGCAAGTGGGAAATAAAAATCAAAACCCAAAATTATATTCTCTGTCCTTGCATGTGGTCTCGCTCCTCCCTAATTTTTTTATATCAACTGTTTTCTCCTTTAGTTGATCTTCTTTTCCCAGGATACACATAACTAAACAGAGCTATTTATCTCTACTACTGTGATCTTCCAAATTTTTTGCTATCAAGTGAGGTAGCCACTAGTCACATATCACTATCTGAACTTTAATTAAATAAGATGAAATAAAATAATCAATTTATCTATATTATTAGTCACATTATTAGTTACCAACAGCCACATTTATGTCATCACAGAAATTTCTATTAACAGCGGCCCATATATTCTAGTTCTTTGCCCATCGTGTTTTTTGTAATTAATTTGTCTCCTGGTTCTAGTTCTCAATTCATTGTAGACATTTCAGGCAAGCTCCTGATCCTGTGCCAAAATTTGATGTTCTTCCCTGGCCCAGTCATTCTGGAGTAGGAAGAGAAAGATCCACTGTCAAATTTGCAGGGGATGTAGACAGGGGAGCAATGTTATGTACTGTATCTTTTCCCAGTTTTCCAGATACAATGTCCATATTGCAGAATATTATAAATTATCCATTACTATTAAATTTTCCCTTATAAAGGAACATAGGCCTTGATTTTTAAATTCATCTCATTCTACCTGTTCTTGTAAAATTTTTATTAGATTAGAAATTGGTAACTAGTGGATATATAGTTGTGTTAGAAAAGATCCACAATCTCTCCTCTGATATTGCTTTTACAACAAAATTAAATAAGTAGTTCAACAATAGAACATGCAGAGCTTAAAATTATTTTACCAGAAGGAAAATATTTTCCAACTATATTGGGAAAGACAAAACAATTCATCTCCTTGTTTTACCTTCCTATATAACGTTCTCTGAAGTTGCTCTCATGAGCAAACTGTTGTTTAACATGTTTTACTGAAATGTATGCTTGTTCATGATACAAGTGAGGCAATGTAAACTTATTTTTCAAACTAAAACCACAAATGTCAACTCCTCTACCCAAGAAGGAATGTCAAGGGAGTTCTATTAGCCACATACACCTACAGACTTGGGTATGATTTACCTATGTTCCTGTGGACAACACATTTATAGGCGCTTCTCAAGGCCATGGAAGTAGATGTTAAAGTGAGAATCCAAAAGGTTAAATTTCATTGGCTATAAGGAAAATCTGCCTCTGATTCTTGGCAAAAGTTATTAGAGATTTTCTTTATAATTCTAAATAAGGGTTTATGAAAACTTTGTGGATAACAAAAAATGAACACCATAAAATAAAATTCTCCATTAGCATTCTATTTTATTGAGACTTATGTTAATCTTGTGCTCAAAGTGTCTGATTAGCAGGTATATTATTCTCTAAAACCATTACCTATAAGTGATCCTATGAGAGAAGCTTGCATAAATGATTCTATCCCTCAGAGACTTTTACATGTAATTAATGCTTATGATAACTTTGAGTTCTTTGGATAAAAGGAGCTTTTGAAGTAAACTGCTTATGATGTTATTAAATTGCTAATGATAGAAAAAAAAAACACATCTTAGAAGGTTATTTGCATGAAAATTGGTACTATAGTTTTAGTGTGTGAACAACCAAAGGAAACTCCATGATATACATGTTTTTATATTCTTTGAATTTCACTTTTAAATTGATATAAATTAATAATTATACATATTTATGAGGTATATGGTGATGTATTAATAAAATGTATAGTGATCAGATCTGTGTCATTAGCATATCCAATTTTTACTACTCTGTAACATAAAATTCTTCCTAAAGGTGCTTTTATGTGATTAATATAAATACTATAACCACTTCACAACTATAAATTATGTTAATATTATGGATAATAATCTTGTACATTCTCATTAGGTTGAAATCAAATCTTCGAATATCTATTATCACCAATATTTTCCAATATGCTTCAAAACCAAACTTAATAGCAAATAAACTGTTCACTTTTAGTAATTACAGAAACAACGTTCCATATGCTAACTAAGTTTTCATTGAAACTTTCATGCTCTTGAACATAGGCAATTGCAATGCCTTCCTAGCAAGTATCCCTACCCTTCTTATAGTCTCTTTTTACTCCAATCATTCTTTACACTGTCACTGCAATGACAAGATAAAAAACATCCTGATGCATAAGCGATGGACTCTCAGCTCTGTCTTAGTGTAACTTGTAAGCATTATTTTATTTCTATAATATTGGCTTTTCTCATCTGTAACAAAAAAATAATTCTTATCCCTCAATGTTATTATAATGATTACATTATGTATTACCTGAGAAAACAACACGCATATTATAGAATCAGAGTTGTTCTTTGTAGAGATTTGCAATGTCTACTCACTACCTGTGGATTAGGACCAATCTTCTTATCAGTGCAGCCTATTCCTGTATTTGATAGTACATCAGCGTGACTACAGTCAGCAATAATTTATTGCACATTTCAAAATAACTAAAAGAGCATACTTAGAATGTTTGTAATGCAAAGAAATGAACAATGCTTAAGGTGATGGCTAAACCCCCTCTCATCACCCAAAAAATTATACTTCCTCTTTAGGCTTTTTAACACTGGATTCTGACCAAATGAGAAGTACCAATGTGTGATAAAGAAGGCTTGAATTTCTTTGACTCTTAACCTATGACTTTCTCTAAAGTCCACTTGTATAGTGTGCCCCTTCCATCCAGAATGACCCAGCCCATTATTTCCTTTATGTAGAACTTATCTACATTAGTTTCCACATACTTTCCTCAAGGCATTTCTGAATCACTGTAGCAGAAATCTACCCTCGCTTTTTCTTTATTACTGAGGTCAATAAAACCCAATTCAGAGATGCTACAGCTACTAAGTGAGATAAATTACAATGTACGTCCAAATATCATGTGAGGATTTTTCCTTGAAAATTACTTCTTAGAAAATAGGAAGGACTTCATTGTGAGATTTTGCAGTCATTTGTTTTATAGGATAGCCTTTAAAAAAAGAGAGAAATATACATTATGCAAAACAGTTATTCCTATATCAGGATACTTACAGAGGTGACTTGACAGAGTCAGTAAAATGAGAGCCAAAAACAACAACAACAACAACAAAAACAACAACCACTGATTAAGTCCAGTCAGGACTTCTGGGAATGTGCTCTCACAATTGTAAGTATTTAATATCATTGACAGAAGAGAGAAAACTTTTAAAAGATTGTTTGGAAACTATACAATGTAAAGCCATTGCACTGTGGAGATCAATCACTCTGAAGACAATTACACCTATGAGAAAAAAAATTACAGAAAAATTATTCTCCTAATTTTATGGAAATTTGTGATTTGGGTTACAATTTATTCCATTTCCATCACACATAATTCATCTTAATCCATTAGATCAGAGAGACTAGGAAACAGACTATTTTAGGTGATATTAATATCAAAGAGGAATATGAATAGTTTATAAAATGACTTAATGTACTATGAAAAGTAATATTTAAAATTAATATATTATTATGTGTCATTTTAATTATGTGTATAAACAAATCAACAAATTAAATAAAATATATATTTTTCTGTATTATCATAATCCTGGAATGTATTCATTCAAAATGTTCAAAACATGCTTTAATAATTATTCCCTTAATATTTGACATTATCATATGGTTAAGATTGCCATATGTTTATAATGTTGTACAATGTTATGTAAAGTACAATATCTATATCTGAGTGGAAGTTTATAAAGTTTCAATTATCTTTATTCCATGTTTTTCATTTCACCTACCTCTGGAAATTATTTGTATACTTTATAATACTTATTCAGTTAATTTGTATACTTTATAATATTTGTCCATTTAATCAACAAATATTTTAAGCACTTTCTATATATTGTACATTGTGCTACACACTGGAAATATATTAATATACAAAATAGGAAAATGTCCTGCCTCATGACACTTCCATTCTTAATGGGGAAACTTTAAAAAATAAATAAGTAGATAGAATGAATAAATTAAATACTAGGTGGTAAGAAGAGCAAAGGAAAAAATGCTGGTGGCTAAAACACTTAGAAAGTGCTAAGTGTGGGTTTTGTAATTTTACATATGGAGGTCATAGAAGGCTTTTTGTTAAGGCATCTTTTAAGCAACTTCCTAAAGAAATCAAGAAAGAAAGGCTTGGGAATATCTAGGGAAAGGGCTTTCCAAACAGAGAAAAGAGCAAGTATGAAGCCCAAATGCCAGATATGCTGTGTGGCTAGAGCAGTGTAATCAAGGCAGAATTAGGAGTTGAGTTTGAGAAGAGGGAGGAGGTGTAATTTATGGAAGGTCTTTGGGCTACTATAAAGACTCCTAATTCCTATTTTTACTTTGAGAAAGAGTAGAGATCATTGGATTTTGAGAAGAGGATCACCTTAGTTGCTGTATGGTGTGTGTGTGTGTGTGTGTGTGTGTGTGTGTGTGTGTGTGTGT
>NW_022436967.1:8728569-8754493 GCF_009761245.1 Sapajus apella
GTGTGTGTGTGTGTGTGTGTGTGTGTGTGTGTGTGTGTGTGTGTATGTGTGTATGTGTGTCTTAAAAATAGCGAGACTAGTGAGGAGTCTGTTAACAATATTCTGTTAAAGATGATACCTAGAAGAAGTGGTAAAGGTGTTTTGGGAAATAATTTGATTTTGGATTTTATTTTTTATAGGGGAATATCCACTAATAAAAAGAATATGCTGATTCGGTGAATGCCACATGCACCAAAAAGTAAAACATTGAATATAACTCCAAATAGTTGAATGTATAACTTTTATTACAATTATTACAGGTATAGATTATATTGTTTTTGAGACTTGGAAATAATGGCACTGATAAAATCTTTTTAGGTTTTCTTTACCTGCATTAATAAGGGTAGTATATTCTCACTAGATTGAGTTTGTCAAGAATGTTAATTTAAATGACCATAGTAATTAAATAACCATATTCATGGTGTTAAATGAGACTGAAGGAAATTTGGGTGAGAGCATTGGGATGAACGACTGGCACCTGCTCTAGACAAATTTAAGTTTGGAATATGTTTTTATAATCACTAAGTGAAAATATGGAAGAGAGATCAAAAGTTAGAGTAACAGATTTTGAAATCCTTTTCATAGTTTAGCAGTTGAATAATGTAATGAAATGAAATTTCTAGGCGCGGTATGATGGCTCATGCCTGTAATCACAGCACTTTGGAAGACTGAAGCAGGCAGATTACAAGGTCAAGAGATCGAGATCATCCTGGACAATGTGGTGAAACCCCATCTCTACTAAAATTACAAAAATTAGTTGGGCATGATGGTGTGTGCCTGTAATCCCAGCTACTCAGGAGGCTGAGGCAAGATAATCCCTTGAACCCGAGAGGCAGAGGTTGCAGTGACCCAAGATCGCACTACTGCACTCCACTCCAGCCTGGCAACAGAGTGAGACTCTGTCTCAAAAAAGCAAACAAACAAACAAACAAAAAAAATAAAGGGAAAGAAAAGAAAGAAATATGGAAAGAAAGAAAGAGAGAAAAGAAAGAAAGAAAGAAGGAAAGAAAGAAGGAAAGAAAGAAAGAAAGAAGGAAAGAAAGGAGGAAAGAAAGAAAGAAAGAAGGAAAGAAAGAAAGAAAGAGAGAAAAGAAAGAAAGAAAGAAAGAAGGAAAGAAGGAAAGAAAAAAAAAAGAAAGAAAGAAGGAAAGAAAGAAGGAAAGAAAGGAAAAGAAAGAAGGAAAGAAAGAAAGATGAAAGAAAGAAAAAGAAAGAAAGAAAGAGAAAGAAAGGAGGGAGGGAGGAAGGAAGGAAGGAAGGAAGGAAGGAAGGAAGGAAGGAAAGGGAAAGAAAGAAGGAGGGAAGGAAGGAAAAAAAATAGAAATTCCTAGAGAGCATTTACAACTGTTACTAGGAAGGAGTCCTGATCCAGACCCCAAGAGAGGGTTTTTGGATCTCACACAAGAAATAATTCAGGGCAAGTTGGAGAATAACATGTAAGCAAGTTTATAAGAAAGCAGAGGAATAAAAGAAATGCTATTCCATATGTTTGATGATATGCTAAACCAAACCCTTTATAGATCATACAGGGTAACTTCCTGAGATTTTCATGGCATTTCTAAGCTGGTACGGTGCTGGTGGGAGTGTGGCAGTGAGGAGGACAAAGGATCTCTCTCACTGCCGTCTTTGGTTTTGGTGAATCTTTATGACCTGTGTCTTGTGCCAATCTCCTGTCTCGTCTTGTGACTTAGAATGCCTTAATTGTCTAGGAATTCAGCCCAGTAGGTCTCAGCTTCATTTTACCCCGTCCCTATTTAAGATAGAGTTGCTCTGTTTCAAAAGCCTCTGACATAACTAGAAAATAAATAGGACTGAGAATAAAACCTTTGAAATATGCAATGTATGAGGTTATTCATAGACTTAAATTAATGAGACAAATGGAAGAACTATGGAATAAGGTTATGTATACAAATGAAGAGTTTTATCAAAAAGCATCTAAATATTGCCAATATGGCAACTCAGAAAGACTTCCAATGTATGTGACATGTGACACAAGGGACATATAACAATATTAACTGTTTTAGTCAGGTTTTTCAGAGAAATAGAACTATTAATAATAGGGAATAGATGATAGATACATACATACAGAGAGACAGTCAGACATACATACAGACAGGCATAATACATAAATACATAGAGATTTATTAGTGGCTCATGTGATTATGCAGGCTGAGAAGTACCACAATCTGTCATCTATAACCTGGAAACCAAGGATAATCAACCGTGTAGTTCTGAGAACTGATGTAAATCCTAGTTTGAGGGCAAGAGAAGAGTATTTCAGCTCAACAGGCAGACAGAGAGAGCAAATTCTCCCTTCTTCCATCTTTTTGAGGACCTCAATGAATTACATGATACTCATCATCATTGAGGAGGGCCATCTGCTTTATTCAGTCTACCAATGCAAATGCTAATCGTATCCAGCATCACCTTGCAGACACACCCAGAAATAACTTTTGGCAAAGTATCTTGGCACCCCTTGTCCAGTCAAATGGATACATAAAATTAATCATCACATTGACCAAATGTCATTGTCAAATATAAATAAATACCATTTCCCCATTGAGAAGATTCATTTAAAATTTTGTTGGCTACTTTAATGTTTTAAGCCCAGGGTCCTAGATAATTGTAAGAAATAATTAATTTGTTAATTTAACTGTCTACATAGTTAAAATTACTTTAACAACAAATCAATTTTAAATATTATTTATCAAATATCACAAAATGATAGAGTAGAACATTGATTTTTAGTTTTTTCATGTTTGTGGACAATTTTACTCAGGGGATGTGGGTTCCTCCTCTATCCTCTGATATAAAAATAATCTTGATAGCCCCACACTGATTAAGTTGGGGTGACCATGTAGAATGTTTTTGGAAATTCAGGCATATGAGAAAGTTCACTGAGGTGCTTTTGAAAAATCAAAAACCAATGTTCTCCTGAGAAAGGAACATAACGCAAGGGATCCTCTTCCTTTTCTTGTCCTTTGACACAGTTGTTTAAGAATATGATGCCCTGAGCAATATCAGCATTTTACGTGTACATGACTTCTACCTTCCTATCTTGTGGGGCTTAAACCTGAAGACAAAAATCAGTATATTTATGAAATAGCAAAAAGACCTGAGAACTTAGGTTTTTCATAACATTATTGAGCCACTGAACTAGCTCTGGTACTGCAACCTTATGACATTTTGTCATCAAGGTTAACAAATATCCTTGCTGTTCTCTTACCTCCAGCTCAAAATATTTTAAATGATGCAATAAACAAGATGAAAAGTTAGCAAAATGGCAGCACACTTGACTCAGGCATGGTTCAACACTAGAATGCACATGCTTTTAAATGGGAGTTAGCCGTAAGAAATAAAAAGACAAGTGATATTTGACGTCAAGCAACCGCAAATGTCATAGTTTTGTGAAGCTTCTTAATTACTATCTTATCACTAATTTGTTTGTTTTCTGAGTAGCTTCCAAGTTGGCAAGTCATAATCACCTAAAGATGCTTGTTAAAATGTAGATTTACAGGCATCATAACTTTCAGACTTTCAATCCACCAGGGTTTATGAATCCACATTTTAAACAATCCCAAAGGATTTCTTGTGTACATTAAAGTTAGGGTTGCCAAGAGATTAATTTAGGGTGTTAATCCCATGGCTCCAAATAGGAAAAACTAAACACAGAGACCTGGGCTCTGTTTAGCCCCTCACCTTTCCTGAGCCAGAAAGTTACGTCTAATCCTGGGTAAAATTAAGATTTTGGTGTCAGCAACTTAGAGAATACGAATTAATCATCATCAGCAGATAATGATGGTAATTACTCAGCACTGAGGTACTTTGCTGGCTCAAGAAAGGTGAGGTGCTAAATCTTCCAATGGGGCTACAGTTCTCCCTACTTGAAAAGACATGAGAACCAAGAATAAATAGAAATGCAGCAGAGGTTTTGTGATCATGGTATCTCCCCTCCCATGTAAGTAAGCAGCAGAGATTTCAAGCGAGACGGTATTTGAAAAGAAACGTGTTTTTCATAATTAAATAAAGAGCAAAGTAAAACAAATAATAATTGAGGCAAAATCAAGATAATTCAAAAATAAAAAATATGTGAAAAATTACAGGTAATCAGCATAGGTGACCCCATTTTAAAAATACTAAACAAGAAGGGAGATGAAAAAAACAGTGAATAGGGAGGCAATTCCATCACCAAAACAATGCCAATACACCACTTCCTGAAAACACTTTTCCTTGTATCTAAAGTTGACAAATAATTCACTAATGTATTTTGTGTTACTGTATTAATAGAGAAAAATGTGTGGTGAATATTCAAGGCAAAGGAAAGAACTAGTGATTGATTATAACACCTATTTCAGAAAGAAAAAATGCGTGAGTGAATAAACAAATGAGTTCATAAATAGCATGTTTAAGATTAGTAATGCAACAATAGGTAATTTAAATATAATAATATAAAACTTGTTTTTTGCTTTTGTCTTTATTGAGACAGAATCTTGCCCTTTCACCAGGCTGAAGTACAGCGGCATGATCTCATCTCACTGCAACCTCCATCTCCCGGATTCAAGCGATTCCCCTGCCTCAGTCTCCTGAGTAGCTGGTACTACAGTCTTGTGCCACCACGCCCGGCTAATTTTTTTTTTATTTTTTATTTTAGTAGAGACGGGGTTTCGCCATGGCCGGGATGGTCTCAATCTCCTGACCTCATGATCCGCCCGACTCAGCCTCCCAAAGTGCTGGGATTACAGACATGAGCCCCCGCGCCCGGTCTGTTTGTTTGTTTTTTCAAGATGAAGTCTTGTTCTGTTGCCCAGGCTGGAGTGCAGTGACATGATCTCGGCTGACTGCAACCTCCACCTCCTGGGTTCAAGCAACTTTCCTACTTCAGTCTCCCAAGTAGCTGGGATTACAGGTGCCTGCTACCACGCCCTGCTAATTTTTGTATTTTTAGTAGAGACGATGTTTCACCATGTTGGCCAGGCTGGTCTCAAACTCCTGACCTAGTGATCTGCCTGCCTCGGCCTCCAAAAGGCTGGGATTACAGGCGTGAGCCACCACTTCCGGTCGAAAACTTGTTTTAAAAATAATTAAAATTTTGGTTTCAGTGCCTTAGAGGCTAGGGAAATCCTGATATGAGGAAGACCTTTAATCTCATTGTCTTGCTCAGCCATTCTTCAAACTACCCCTCCAGAAGCCCCTCAATAAAATGACTGGAACCCTACAAAAAAAAAAGTTTAACGTTTTAAGGCAGGTGAAAAGAAAATTTAGAAACATAGCAAAAATATTCTGAACCAAGAATGAGCTGTCAATATATTTCCTAACTGTAGCAGGCAAATGTCAGCTTGTTTTTCTTATCAAAACTGAGAAATATATGCTCTCCTTGTAAAGAGAATATTAGTCAGAACTTGGTCTCTCTAAACTACTCTTGTAGATTTTATATAATAAATGAGTTATAAAATAATGTGTCATTAATATCCTTGTTTATTCTCAGTTATTAAGGATATTGTAATTTGTGTTTATTTCAGTTTTATCCATATGAAAATCGATGACCACTAATTAATATTATATTTTCTCACTCTACTTTTCCATATTCTTTTATCAGGAAATTATTCAAGATACAAATTCAAATATCTCAGATTAAAAAAAAAAATACAGAACCCCTTGCAATTTTATTCTTCTAAGCAGTGTTTAGTTCATGACTATCACTCAGCTGCTCAGGACAAAAATACTATTGCTTGATAGATTCTCTGGGATTAGAGTATACTTTTGAAACATCAATATACAGGAGTCTTTAAATGGGTTAAAAACAGACTTGATTGTAGTGGCTCCATTGCAAAACAATGGGCCATCTGTTTCATTAAGTCTTTAACAGTACTCAGTCCTTTACTTCCTCTTGGCTAAATCTGTTTTTTCCCCCCAGAATTGTTGAGTTTCAGCCAGCCTAATTCAGAACCCTCTTCAAGAGTTGTTCTTTTGCTAAATAGCTGAGCATCAGCTGGCTCAGCCACTGAATCGCTACCGGAATATTACTGCCTCCCTCCTTTCCACATTCTCCTTGTAAGTCTATTTTCTCTAGTAGTTGGAAGCAGCTGACATACATAAATATGAACAAAAAGAATTTTTGTATAATATAATGCATTATAAAATACAGAGATATCCAATAGATACATATTATATATCTGCTTGTTTATGTGTCTGTGTTAAAAAAAGTGACGTCTCACTTATAACTTCAATGTCATAAACATTCCATGCTTGATATCACTTAGAAATTGTCACCAAAATAATGTCATTGTGCTAGATGCTGCTGATTGTCTTTTCACAATTCTATCTACCAACTTTTCTCTTTCCAAAGAGAATCTTAATTTTATTTAATTAACCACTTCCATTAACTTAGCTATTTGCCTCTGCTTTTACTCCAGAGGTGTTTCTGATTAGATCTCCAAGACTGGCTATTTTACTAGCTTATTTCACTAATAAAAAAATTCAATCCAGCAGAATTTATCATTTGTATATTAAAAAAAAATTGTAAATGAGATACTACGGTATACCAGATACAGTGCTACTGAGCTCTCGAAGCTCTGGGGAGCCAATGCTAGGCAAACCTCTCTTCACAATACCACACTAAATATTCTGTATAATAATGTGTAGACAGTACCTAATGGAACCAATAAGCAAAGTGAAATCTGACTGGAAAGATAAGGTGGACAGCTTCAGGGAACAAGCTGTTCTATGATAAGTAGGGGTTTTCTAGATGACTAAAGAAGAAAATTCACTGTGGCTGGCAACAGGAAATGTTCTCCATTATGACAAAGTGCATTATAACATAGTGCATAAAAATGACTGCTTGTAATTCAGTACAAATGTGTCATCAAATATAAAAACAGAGAGGCCATAAATTATGCCTGGATCTAGATCCTGGAGAACTCTGTAAGCCAAGCAAAAAGAATTAACCTTCATTCTAAAGTTTTTAGGCTGAGAATGGATATGAAAGAAAGAGTGGTCATAGGCTACGATAGAGGCACAGAACTTGTTATTATTCAGAGGAGAAAAGAATCACAATGCAAAAGTAATTTCCCTGGAGGCAGAAGAAAGACCAATTTAAAGAATGTGTGGGAGGTAATTTCAATGATGTTGGTAGGCAAGTGGATGTAGGAAATTAAGAAAATGAAGACTTGTTATTAAATTCTGTTTTTTTTGTTTGTTTGTTTTTTGTTTTTTAGATAGAGCTGTTTATGATAATGTGAGGCGGAGAGTTGAAATTGTGTAGGAGAATAGGTTTGTAGAGTGTGAAATTGTTTCTTTTTAGACATACCGAGTTTGAGATGCCTGTGGTAGATTTCAACAGACAATCAGGTACATAGATTTGAAGTTCAGGAAAAAGCACCATGTCGGAGATAAGATTTAGGAGTCATCAGTATAAATCATAGTTATAAAAGTCAATCCAAGGAAAGTTGAGAGAAAGAAGGTACTGAGGCTGGGAAACTTGGGACTATCCATACATGTAGGATATAAAGTTATAGAAATTCCAGGAAAACTTTGCAAAAAAAACCAAAAATATATATATTTCTCATATATATATATATATATATATATGAGAAATGGGAGAGAAAATAAAAATTTGTGATGAAATGAAAATTTTTTAAAATGAAGAATGAAGTAATCATCATATTGTGGGACTGTGTTAGAGGGACTTCCTGGGGTAAGCTGGGAACATTATGTTTAGAGTGCAGAGATTCTCCGGTTTTCCTGCCTAGGGTCCTTTGTTCAGTTTCCCACAGCCGGCCAGGTAGAGCTCTTTGTTTCACCTTCTCACCCAGGCAAGCCAGGTAGGACCCTTTATCTCTGAATTTCCCAAGGCTGGCTCTTGGGGCAGGGGGCTCTGTAACTCAGGGTTATAAAACAAGTAGCCAATCCGGTAATGGAGTTAAAGATCAATCAATCCAGAGGTTTCAAAGAACTCCTCTCATTGGATCAGAAGACGAATGGGGAGGTAATAACTCAAGGGTAAAAACTCCAGCAGCCTCTGCCTGGACGGTATCCTCTTTCTGGATCCCCTTCCATGAAAATGTGGGAACTGTCCTTTCACTCTGACTAATAAACTGCACTTTCTCATTCTCTTTGGGTCCACAAGTTTTATTTCAGCTATAAAATTCACAGCGTCTCTGGGGCCCTTTCCCCATTCTTCCAGGTTAGGAAGACCAAGAACCTAAGTGTTGGCTACAGGGGAATAAAGGAATCTAGCTGCAGTTTTACTTCTCTGGTAACAATATAAAAATTACAAATACAAATTACATCAAAATTAAGAAGTAGCATGATCGAAGAGTAGCACTTAATTCACAAAATGAAGGTATTTTGTGTTAAAAGTTTAAAGGGGGTAAAAAAGCAATCATTAATTTGTTTTTAATATCCTCTCTAAGGTAAAGTGAAAAAGTAAATCTTTCTATTCTCATGTACTATGTATCTCACAAATTGTCTATTTTACATCTGACTCCAATATCAATCTGTCTTTGTCTCTCTTATGATTCTTATCACTATCTACATGGAGTTATAGTGTTCCCTGTAGGTATTTCTCATAGGCTCAACAATCTCATTATTGGGTATACACCTAAAGGAATACAAATAATTCTATTATAAAGGTATATGCAGGTGTATAGTCATTGCAGCACTATTCACAATAGTAAACACATGGAATCAACACAAATGCCTATCAATGATAGACTAGGTAAAGACAATGTAGTACATATACACCATGGAGTACTATGCAGCCATTAAAAATGAGATCATGTCCTTTGCAGGAACATGGATGAATCTGGAAGTCATTATCCTCAGCAAGCTAACATAGAAAGAGAAAAACAACACTACATATTTTCACTTGTAAGTGAGAGCTGAACAATGGGAACACATGGGCACAGGGAGGGGAACATCACACACTGGGGCCAGTGGGAAGCATCAGGATAAATAGCTAATGCATGCTGGGCTTAATACCTGGGTTCCGGATTAATTGGTGCCGCAAACCACCTGGCAAATGTTTACCTATGTAAAAAAACCTGCACGTCCTGCATATGTACTCTGGAACTTAATGAAATAAAAATAATTAGTTCAACAAATATGAAAATAAAAGGAATATTTAACTGAAAAAGGAATACAGCAAGAAGTAAAAAAACAGAAATAAAACAAACAAAAGAAAACATCTTAAATCGCTGGGCCTGGTGGCTCATGCCTGTAATTGTCTGGGATACTTTGGCAGCCACAGGTGAGCAAATTGCTTGAGTTCAGGAATTCAAGACCAGCCTGGGCAACATGGTAAGATCCTGTCTTTACAAAAAATACAAAAATTAACTCAGTATGGTGGTGTGTGGTTGTGGGTGCCTCTAGTCCCAGCTACTCTGGAGGCTGAGGTGAAGGGATTGCTTGAGCCCTGGGAGGTCAAGAATGCAGTAAGCCAAGATTGCACCCCTGCCCTCCAGCCTGAGTGACAGAGCAAGACCTATCTCAAAAACAAAAACAAAAACAAATACACTTAAATCTTCTTACGGGTGAGGAACATTACTTAATCTTTAAGAAAATTTTATTGATACATAATAATTATATATACTTATGCAGTACATGTGATATTTTGATACAGCCATAAGATGCGTAATGATCAAATCCTGTTAATTAGGATACCCATTGCCTCAAGCATTGATTATTTTTTAGAACATTCTAAAACTTTTAGCTATTTTTAGATACACAATAAATTGTTAACTGTAGTCATCTTACGGTGCTCTCAAATGGTAGAACTTATTCCTTCTGTGTTTTTAGACCTATTAACCAACTTCCCTTCCTTTCCTTCTCTCTGCTACCCTTCCCAGCCTCTAGTAACCATTATTGTACTCTTTACCTCCAAGAGACCAACCTTTTTTAAGCCTCTACAATTGAGGGAGAAAATGCAATATTAAGTTTTCTGTTCCTGGCTTACTTCACTTAATATAATGTCCTACAGTTCTTTTCATATTGCTGCAAGTGACAAAATTCCATTCTTTTTGAAAGCTGAGTAATATTCCATTCTGCATATGTACCACATTTTCTTTATTCATTTATCCTTTAATGAATAATTAGGTTGATTTCATATTTTGGCTATGGGACATAGTGCTGCAATAAACATGGACTACATACATCTCTTCCACATACTGACTTCTTTTCTTTTGGATAAATACTCAGCGGTAGGATTGCTGAATCACATAGTAAATCTATTTTTAGCTAGTTAAAAAACCACCAAATGTTTTCTATAGTAGCTATTCGAACTTACATTCCCACCAACAGTGTACTAAGATTTCCCTTTCTCTGCATTCTGGAAAGCATTTGGCTTTTTGCGTGTGTTTTTTATGACAGCCATTCTAATTGGGTGAGATGGTACCTTATTGTGGTTTTGATTTATATTTTCCTGTTGATTAGTGATGTTGAGTATGGTTTCATATACCTGTTGGCCATTCGTATGTTGTCTTTGGTGAAATGTCTATTAAGATCATTTTTTCATTTTTATTTGCATTATTTGTTTTTTGTTATTGAGGAGTTTGAGTTCTTTATATATTCTGGTTATTAATCCTTTGTCTGATGGATAGTTTGTAAATATTTTCTCCAATTCTGTAGACTGTCTCTACCTGTTAATTATTTCCTTTGTTGTGTGGAAGCTTTTTAGTTCGATAGAACCCCATTTGTTTATTTTTGCTTTGGCCGACAGTGCTTTTGAGGTCTTAGCCCTGAAGCATTACTCTAATGTTTTCTTCCAGTAGCTTCATAGTTTCAGCTCTGAAATTTAAGTTTTTGATGCATTTTAATTTGATTTTGGTATGTAGTGTGAGGGATGTAGTTTTATTCTTCCCAATGTGAACATCCAGTTTTCCCAGGACAATTTATAGTAGATACTATCTTTCTTCAAAAAGTATATTCTTAGTACCTTTGTAAAAAATGAGTTCACTGTAAATATATGGTCCTCCCCACTGCCAATTCTATATTCTATTGTATTGATTTATGTGTCTGTTTTTATATCAGTACTATGCACTTTTGGTTACTATAGCTTTGTAATGTATTTTGAAGCCTGGTAATGCAATGCCTCCAGCTTTGTTCTATTTGTTCAGAATTGCTTTGGCAATTTGGATTCTTTTGAGGTTCTATACAAATTTTGGTGGATTTTCTATTTCTGTGAAGAATGTCATTGGTATTTTGATAATGATTACATTAAATCATAAATCACTTTAAAAAAGTGATTTCTTCCAATCCATAACATGGGATATCATTCCAATTTTTTGGTGTATGCCCTCTTAAATTTATTTCATCAATGCCTTATAGTTTTTATTGTAGAGATCTTTTACTGTTTGGCTAAAGCTATTGCTAGGAATTTTTTTTGTAGCTATTATAAATGAATTGCTGTTTTGAGTTCTTTTTCAGATTTCTAACTGTTTGTGTACGGAAATACTAACCCTATCTTTGTATTTTGCAACTTTACTGAACTTGTTTTATTAGTACTAACAGGTTTCTTGGCAAAGTCCTCAGTTTTTTTTTTTTTTAATATAGAATCATGTTGTCTGTGAACAATGATAATTTGACTTATTTTTTTTCTAATTTTGATACTCTCTCTTCACTTCCCCTGCCTATTAGCTTTGGCTAGTACTTTCGGTACTATGTTGAATAAATATGGTAAAAGTGGACATTCTTGTTCCAGATGCTACAGGAAAGGCTTTCAGTTTTTTATCAGTATTATGTTATCTATGGGTTTGTCATATATGGCCTTGTGTTGAGTTATGCTAATGCTATATACAGTTTGTTGAGTTTTTGTTATGAAAGAGTGTTAAATTTTATTGAACGTCTTTTCAATGTTTATTGAAATAAACATATAATTTGGTTCCTGTTTCTGTTAATATCATGTATCATATTTCTTTATTTGCATATGTTGAAGCATCTTTGCACCCCTGAGATGAATCCCACTTGATCATAATGAATGATCTTTTTAATGTGTTGTTGAATTTGGTTTGCTAGTTTTTGTTGAGAATTTTCACATCTATGTTCATCAAGATATTAGCCTATAGGCTGGGCACGGTGGCTCACGCCTATAATCCCAGCACTTTGGGAGGCTAAGGCTGGTGGATCATGAGGTCAAGAGATCGAGACCATCCTGGTCAACATGGTGAAACCCCGTCTCTACTAAAACTACAAAAATTAGCTGGGCATGGTGGCACACGCCTGTAGTCCCAGCTACTCGGGAGGCTGAGGCAGGAGAATTGCTTGAACCTAGGAGGCGGAGGTTGCGGTGAATCGAGATCGCGCCATTGCACTCTAGCCTGGGTAACAAGAGGGAAACTTCGTCTCAAAAAAAAAACAAAACAAAACAAAAAAAAACTGGCCTATAATTTCCTTTTTAGGTTGTGTCCTTGTTTCATTTTGGTATGACATTAATGCTGGCCTTATAGAATGAATTTGGAAGTATTTTCTCCTCTTCCCTTTTTTAAAAGAATTTCAGTGTGTTTGGCCTGGGTTCTTTAAGAGTTTGGTAGAATTTAGCAATGAAGCCATAAGATCCTGGGCTTTCCTTTGATGGGGGTCTTTATATTACTGCTTTAATCTTGTCACTCATTATTATTCTGTTCATGTTTTCTATTTCTTCATAGTTCTACTTGGTAGGTTGTATATGACTAGGAATTTATCTATTTTCTCTAGGTTTCTCAATTTGTTGGCTTATAGTTATCTGTAATAGTTTCTAATGATCTAATAGTTTCTAATATTTTTGTGGTATCAATTGTAATGCCTCATTTTGTAATTTATGATTTTATTTATTTGGGTCTTCTCTCTTTTTCTACTTAGTCTTGCTAAAGATTTGTCAATTTTGTTTGTTTCAAAGCACTAATTATTAGATTGTAGCTCTTTTTTGTCATAATTTCATTTACTTCTGATCTGATCTTTATTTCTTTTTCTAGTGATTTGGGGTTTGTTTTGTTTTTGTTATCTAGTTCCTTGAGGTGCATGATGAGTTTATTTATTTACATCTTTTCGTATTGCTTATTTCTTAACCAATTATAGTTTTTGTTTTTAATCCATTTATGCCTAGTGTTCCATTATTGGAACGCTAAGCATGTGGGAGTTATTTATATCCTATTTCTCAAGGTCACTGCCAAGATCTTATCCCAAAAATTCAAAAAATTACACCATAAGGCATAAATTGGTTAATAGTTTGTCTTTCAGTCTTCATACTTTCAATATAAGTGGTTTACTTAGCTGAATAGTAGGCTGTAGTGACCTGAATTTGTTTTCTTTCTTGTACCAGTGAGCTTAAACTTCAGATGTTTTCTTCCTACATGTTAGCTTCATTTCCTACATTGGAAGAACTCTCTTTAGCATTTCTTGTGTTGATGAATTCCCTCAGCTTTTGTTTGTCTGGAAAAGTCTTTATCTTTGTGTTTGAAGCATAGCTATGCTCAGTACAGTATTTGTTGACATTTTCTTTTCTTTCAGCAGTGTTAATATAGCATCCCATTCTCTCCTGGTCTGCAGGATTTCTGCTAAGAAATCTGCTCAAAATTATACTCACATTCTGTTTAATGTAATGTGTTTCTTTTCTCTTGATGCCTTGAATATTTTTTTCTTTTTCTTTGATTTTTGCTAATTTATGTATGATTTGCCTTAGAAATTTCTGAGGGACTGTATTAAAGAAACTTCTCTTCCCGGGTCCACGAAGGTTGTGGTTTCAAAGGCAGGAATTCCTGGCTCCACACCTCCATCCGGGAACCAGGGGGGTTTCAAATGTAAAGTTATTTGATTTTCCCTCTCTAGGGCCAGGTAGGGAAAGCCAGGTGGGGCTCCTTTGTCCCAAAAATCCCGCTGAAAGCTCTGGGAGGAGGGGGTCTCTGTAACTCAGGGCTGTGGACCAAGTAGCCAATCCAGTATCAGAGTCAAAGAACAATCACTACTGAAGAAGTTTGAAAGAGCTCCTCTCATTGGACGAGAACAGGCGGCGGGAATAACTCAAGGGTTAAAACTTCAGATGCTCCTTACCTCAATGGATAACCCTCTCTGGATTCCCCTCCCACAACAGCGTAGGAGCTGTCTATCTCTCTCTCTCTCTGTCTAATAAATCGCTCTCCTGCAAAAGTCTTTGGGTCCACAATATTTATTGGAACACCTTGCCTCCGGGGCCTCTTTCCCCATTCTTCTGTGTAAGAGAGGCCAAGAATGTCTTCGGAAATGCGAGCTGGGGATGCTCCCCGGGTTACATTTCCTCTTTGGGTTGAATTTAATTTGTGACCTCTCTGCTTCCTTTACCTATATGGTGTTGTCTTTCTTCAGATTCAGAAAATTTTAGCCATTATTTCTAATACATATTTTTTAGACATTTTTCTCTCTCGTCACCTTTAAAATTTTATTATGTATAAATTAGTTCATTTGATAGTGTCACATAATTCTCAGGCCTTCTTTACTCTATTTTATCTTTTTGCTTCTCTGTTTGAATAATTGTATATAGTTTTTCTTCGAGCTGCTATTTTTTTCCTCAGTTTGATCAAGCCAGATGTTGAAACATTTTAATGAGTTTTTCAGATCAGTTATTGTATTCCATATGCCTAAATTTTCTATTTGGATAAAATTGTTTCCATTTGTTTGTAAAATTTCTCTTTTTTTTTTCCTGGATTGTGTTCCAAATTTTATTTAAGTTTCTACCCACATTGTTGTGATTTCCTGATGTTCTTTTAGAGGATTATTCCAAAATCTCTGTTCAGTATTTCATAGACTTCAGTATTTCAATTCTTCTGGGTCTCTTCTTGGTGCTTTGTTGCTTTCTTTTGGTGGTGTTATATTTCCCTGAGCCTTCACCACTCTTGTATCTTTACACTGATGCCTGCATATTTGAGGAGACACTCACCTCTTCCAGTTTTTGCAGTTGTTATTTGGTGGTGTTAGACTTTTGCTGTATAACATCAAAACTTAAATGCTGGCTTGTTGTTTTCTACCATTCTGGAGAAGACTACCAGTGAGCACTGTAACTAAAACATTGCTCTGGAATTAACTTGTTGCCCTACCATTATTTCCAGGACTGGGGGAGACTTATAGTGAACACTGGTACTTGAACACCACTACAGAACTAACCTGCTACACTGATGCTGTTTCTCAATGTGAGGAAGACTTAACAGTGAGCACTGTAAGCTGAATGTTGTCCCAGAACCATATTGCTATTTTGCCTTTATTTTGCAGACTGGGAAATATTTAGCAGGGACTTGAACTTAATACCAACCTTTTTTTTTTTTTTTTTACTTTATGTGTATGCTATATCCAGCATTTCTCCCCATGTTATCCCTCCCTACCCCCACTGTCCCTCCCCTACCCCCACCCAGCTTCCCCCAGTGTGTGATGCTCCTCTGCCTGAGTCCACATGTTCTCATTGTTCAACACCTACTTATGAGTGAGATGCGGTGTTTGGTTTTCTATTCTTGTGTCAGTTTGCTGAGAATGATAGCTTCCAGATTCATCCAAGTCCCTACAAAGGACACAAACTCATCATTTTTTATGGCTGCGTAATATTCCATGGTGTACATGTACCACATTTTCTTTGTCCAGTCTATCATTGATGGGTATTTTGGTTGGTTCCAGGTCTTTGCTGTTGTACACAGGGCTGCAATGAACACACGTGTGCATGTGTCTTTATAGTAGAACGATTTATAGTTCTTTGAATCCCAACCTTTTAATTGTTTCCAGACTAGGGGAAGGTGCCATGAGAAAACATGGGCTTTGTGAAAAAGCTGTTTAAGAATTCAGGCCTTCCAGTGGATTGTAAACCCTGCTGTGCTAGTCTTTTTACTATGATAACTCTATTGACGGGAGCACAGAATATCTGAGTGTCATCAAAATCTGAGTGCCAGCTACTGTGATCAGTACTGGTTGAGCCCACCTGACACTCCCAGTGTTTCCTGTGGGACAAGGGCATAGTGGGCTTTTTTTGAAGATTCCCAGGCTGGTGAGGAGATCAAACTCCCACCCTCAATTCCCTCCTCTCACCTTGGTAATCATAGTCTAGGAAAAATCTCTGTGAATCTCATTATGCTGGCTTGTGGGAGAGGGGTGCGCCGTCTGAAATGATCAGTTCTTTTACTGATAGTAGCTTCTCTTGATTCTGTAGGTCCAGTGGGTTTCTTTGCTTCTCCCTGAATTCTGGTGAATTCAGAAAAGTTGCTATTTTTGTCTTTGAATTGTTTCTAGTTGTATTTTTGTAGGAGGAATGACGTCAGGGGGTATTCTACTCCACTCTTTTGCTTACATTCTTCCCATAGTGTATTTGTAACTGCTTGTGGCCATGACCACATTGGTATATTTTGTTTTATCTGTATATTTCAAAGCACTGAACCAATGTTTTGCACAAAATATGTGTGCTGAAAAATCTGATAACACACACAAACATGTTTTTAAACATCTTAAATCCATACATGTGAATATTGAATAAAAAGTAGCATGGTCAAAGTCAAATAACTGAAATCTGTCAGCTAGGATAGCCAGGATAAGGACAGAAATAGAAGAGAATGGTAGTATGAAAAGTGACATATATGCAGTTTGATTTGGAAAAGACCACACGTCACTGGTCTATTTGTGCAGTCTTAGATAATCACACCTTTTCCTGACCTATTTCTGAATGACTAATGACAATGTCAATAACATGCAGCTCTACTCTTCACTGGAGTTATTGAAATCTGTCTCAGCATGAATTGATGTGCTTGTGCATTCGTAGGGAACAATATCCTTTAGCCATAGAGATTAGATCATTATTAACCAAACATATAGCCCAAAAGATTATAGGTTAGGCAGAGTATGGTTGGGAAAAAGAAGTCAAAACACCCATCTTTTTGTTCTGACCATTTTGTCAAGGCTTAGTTCATCTTGGGCTTTAGAATTAATGTTGCTCTTCTTACAGGTTTCTAAGCTTGGTTTTCGTTATGTTGTATATTTTAAGAATGTGAGCTCATTAGAGAATTTATTGACAAAACCCTCAGATTCTCTAGGTGTTGTTAGATATTCTTTAGCAGCTATAATACCTGTGTTTACATTAAAAGTATTGGGTATATTACAAATTTTAAATTATGGAAACCTATTTATATTTTCTTAGAATATTATTATCATTAGAATCTTGAATAAAAGTCTGATTATAGTAATATTTTTCTGATATCACTGCTTTGGAAAACATATCATTTTATTTTAGGAAGTAATTACTCTTTATATTTAAAATTGATGCAAAGAAGTGACCTTGCTTCAGTTTTCTATCTTCTCCAGAAAGCTACCATGAGAAATAACAAATGGCGTGTTAAAGTCCAGATGCAGAGTTCAATGTATATGACTCATCAATCAATCAAGAAACTTTATTAAAAAGGTAATGTTATATAAACATCACTGTTTTTGTATATAATCTCTATCACTCTTCTGCCTTATATTAATGACTTTTTATTTATTCCTAGTATCAATATTTTAATTTTTCTGCAAGCAGATTATTAATAATTATGTTTACTCTCATTTCTGCTTATCTCTCATATTAATTTCCTTCTGATGGACCCCATGTCTAAAGTCTTTTTTCTCCAGTATCTCTTTCTCCATTACAGCCTGCAAATTCCTAATCGGATACACCTTTTAAAGCTACTGCTCTATGTATTGCCCTGTTTAAAAGCTTTCATTGTCTTCCCATGTCTATTGAACATGATTCCATGCTTTACCCCTTAAGACTAACATTCTGTTTATTATATCTTGATATTTTAAAAATATCTTGATGGCTTGGCCTTTCTTCTCTTCACCTGCAGGAAGTCCAATGGCATACATAAGGCCAGGTATGGGCAGTGTCTCCTGGACATAGGCAATGAGGGATGAGGAGGAATGTTGAGTTTGTTATCTGTAGGCAATTATTACAAAATAAAATCTAGCAGAAGACTATTTGATATTTATTGTCACCTATTTAAGCAATTCTAAATGATGTCTGAAATAAAATACCGCTTTATTTAAAAAATTCTATTTGGTCTAAATTCTAAATAGCTGCTACAGTTATGACTGGGTTTTCATACTGTATGTATATGCTGTAAATTAACACTCTTTTACTATCCTGTAATAACTTTGTTTTCTATATAGAGTTAATTCATGTAACTCCCAATTATTTAATCAGCCAAAACAGGTATGGAGTGAAAGAAATGGGTTCATTTTCAAGAAAATGTATGTAAGTAACTATTCACTATGTTTGAGGTTGCTTTGGGCAAAAAGGTAGTAATATACCTGGATGCAAACACTAGATTCAAATTAAGTAATAATATTATAATGATAAATACAAAGAAACAGAACTCAAGTCACTTTAATTCTGACAGTCTATATAACTACTTAGAGCTCTTATTTGTATACAAACTTATAAGTGTGAAACAGGGCAAACTGAAGTTCAGCAAGCAAAATTGTTGGCAAAATTTACCAAGCATAAATTATATGTGGAAGAAAAGACTTTTCCTTCCTAATGCTACTATTTTGTATGTATCATCCCATTATCATAGATATTTTCTGCCTTATATTCTAGATATTCATGTGCAGGCATTACCATTTTTAAACTTATGAGTTTCTTGATGACAAGTAATATGATTGATTATATTATGAATCCCTCATACCATTATCCTACTCCTTTGCACAATATATATTTGTTGACTAAATGCAAACTTGTTCAGTAAAACTTTAATATTTGCAATTTTAGTGTATAATAAGTGATAAAGTTGTTACCCAATAATTAGTAATGTTTGCCTTATATTTAAATTGGTTTAAAATGATGCATCACTAATTCAGATGACAATAAAAGAAAAAAGAGGAAAACTGTCATAAAATTATATACAGTAAGCAAATTTAGAAACTATCTCTACATTTACTAATCAAACAAAAAGCATTGAGTAAGCAAATGTGGCAGGAACTCTTGTATATGCAAGAGAGACAGAGTCCCTACTCTCATGGGAGTTGATAAAGCAGTAAGGAAAAATTAGATAGTGATAAATGTTATAAAGAAAATAGGACTGGGCTGGGCGCGGTGGCTCAAGCCTGTAATCCCAGCACTTTGGGAGGCTGAGGCGGGTGGATCACGAGGTCAAGAGATCGAGACCATCCTGGTCAACATGGTGAAACCACGTCTCTACTAAAACTACAAAAAATTAGCTGGGCATGGTGGCACGTGCCTGTAATCCCAGCTACTCAGGAGGCTGAGGCAGGAGAATTGCCTGAACCCAGGAGGCGGAGGTTGCGGTGAGCCGAGATCGCGCCATTGCACTCCAGCCTGGGTAACAAGAGCGAAACTCCGTCTCAAAACAAAAAAACAAAACAAAAAAAAAAAAAAGAAAAAAAGAAAATAGGACAAAGAATGCAATACTGTGGTAAATGCTAAGGGGAAGTTTAAGAGTTTTAGAATGGGCTATCAGGGCTAAGAATTAATTAAGATCAATAAATTCTTATATATGTAACATTACGTATATTACACTGATATATAATACATATACCAGACATATAACTATATATGTATGCCTGTATGTCTATTTCTGTATCATGGTACCAAAGAAAATGAAGAAAGTCAATACATTTTTGGATGATGGAAAGAGGAGAGAGATGCTCTGCAAAAGAAACTGTGAAGAAAATGAGAAGACTGGCCATAGATTGTGTGAAAATATTTATAAAAGATATATCTGAGAAAGTACTAATATCCAAAATATGTAAAGAACTCTCAAAATTCAACAATAAAAAATAAATAGCTTAAATTTGAAAAATGGGCAGAAGAGTAAATAGACACCTTACAGAGGAAAAAATAAAAATGACAACTGATCACATACAAATATGCTCAATATCAGATGTCATTAGGGATCTGCAAATTAAAACAAAGAGATACCACAATCTACCTGTTAGAATAGCTAAAATCTGAAACACTGACTACACCAAATGCTGAGGAGAATGTGGAGCAACAGGAACTCTCTTTCATTTCTGATGGGAATGCAAAATGCTACAGTGACTTTGGCAGGCAGCTTGGTAGCTTCTTAAAACAATAAATATACTCTCACCATATGATCCAGCAGTCTCATTCCTTGGCATTTTCCCAAATAAACTGAAAACTTATGTCCATATGAAAACCTGCACATGAATGTATATAGCAGCTTTATTTATAATTGCCAAAACTTAGAAGCAACCAAGATGTCCTCCAGTAAGTGAATGGATAAACTACGAAACATCCAGAGATTGGAATATTATTTGGTGTTAAACATAAATGAGCCATCAAGCCAAGAAAATACATGGAACAAACTTAAATACGTACTATTATGTAAAAGAAGCCAATCTGAAAATGAAATTCTCCTTACCATTGCAGAGTAGATGATTCATTCCCTGGAAAAGAAAAGGATGCAATTAAAAATAGAGAGCAAGAGAAACATAACTTGCAAAAGTGAAATATTTATCATAGTAAACAATGTTAGAAATCTTAGAAGCTGAAGTTAATAAACCTCCAAAAATGGAAACAAAGTAAAAAGAGATTGGTAATACAAAACACATGGGAAGTTGATTGATTTAAGAAGTTTAATACACAATTAGTAGGAATCCAAAGAAAGGACGACATGAAGGAAAGTTTCCAAAAAATAATTCAAAAACATTTTGATGAGACAGTAGATTTTAAGTGTCCTCACTGCCACCCCATACTACCACCTCCACACACAAAATGGTAACTATGGATGATGATAGATGTATTCACTTATTTGATGTGGTCGTCATTATACAATATATACCTATATCAAATTATCCTATTTTACAAGTTAAGTAAATACAATTTTTATTGGCCAACTATACCATAACAAATCTGTAAACAATATTTTCAGAAGTTTAATGAAATAACTCATTAATTACTTAGAAAAAATGAAAAAAAAACAGGCTCATATAAGTGTACATTTTAATGAAATTTTAGCAACTAGGGATGAGGAAAACGTCTACTTTTTAAAAAAAAAGCATAAAATAACAAGTTAAACACAAAAGAATGTGGATACAAGTTCTCTAACATTAGAAGATAGGGTATAATAAAACAAAGCCATCAAAATCTGAAAAACCAAATCAAGCTAGAAATTCTGCAACTCGGCAAAGTAAGGGGAGAGGGCACAGAGGAAGGCATTTCCAAAATGAGAAGAAAAGCTTGAAAAATTTACCTACCTTACATCTCATTCCATGAAGCTCCTAGAAAACATGTTTTCCAAATATGACAAATTAAATTAAAAAAGAAAAGACACAGGATCCAGTAATGTGTTGCCATAAATGAATGGTAAAGAGAAATTTAGTAGAGAGTAAAAAGAGTGCTCAGCATGAGGGTTCTGCAGCAGGCTTGGCGCTCAGTCCATCCAGACTGAACTCAAAGAACCATGAGGACTCAGAAGAGAGACCTGGATGAAAATGTAATGAACTGATTTCATAAAATGTTTGACAAAGTGGTAAGTTATATAAAAGTGAGTTCACATCTCTTGGTAAATTTGGAAAATTATCTAATACATGTATCTGAAAATACACAATCTTTTAAGGCAATTATTATCCACAGGAAGAGCAGAGAGGAAATGTAATCATGGTAAAAGACTCACAATATTTACATAGTTTTTCATAATGCAGGAAAAAAATATTGATTTAACTAAAACTCATAGCATTAATTTAGAGGGATGGTGGAAAGAAACAAGAGTAGTAATTAAGATTGATAGTTTTCATGAAATGGAATCAGATAACTTCTGAAGTTCATACTTCAAAACATAGCAGTAAAATATACAATTTTAAATATTGAAATAAACAGAAAAAAATCTTTTCAAAATAGATGAAAACATTTGTCCGTAGGGAGTCAGAATGGGATAAGTGAGGCAGTAGAGTTCTAATATTCTATTACAGGTTTTTAGGACTAGTTGACTTTTTAAACTATATGCATTTATCACTCTCAGAAGAATAAAAATGCTTAAAAGATTAAACAGAATAATAAGATGAGTAGGAGTAAAAAATTTCAGAGTTTGATGCTTTTGACAGTTCCCCACGTATGTGTGCACGTAAGGCAGCTACCAGTACTGTACAGCTATTGCTGGAACTGAGACAGGCACCCAACTTTGCCCTAGGCAGAATATTTAAAGAACAAAGATGTTCAGATTATCATAATTATATTTAATATATATTGTTTTTAGTATAATTCCTTCAATTACTCAAACTTTTCCAAGGTATTTGAAATATTCATCTGAACACACACATATACACACATTCTATTTCTATGGCTCATATTAGCTTTATTGGCTTCATTTTCTATGATATCATATGTCTAAACTCAAAAATAAAAAGATAACATTTTCATACTATATTAGTCATAATATTTTAGAATGAAAACTGTGTTCATTGGATTTTTTCAGCTTAGTTTTGAGTGGCTCTTTTCTCCTTTATTTGATATAGTCACATCTATCAATTAATGTCATAACTTTTGGACATGCATGCATACATACACAAACATACCTATATACGTAGCTAGTGAATAATAAAGGTATTTAGTTGTTATTTATTTAAAATAATAAAATCTCCCTTTTTAAATGATTAAAGCAATGAATAAAAGTAGAAAAAGGAATGAAGTAAGGTGATTATATTTCAGATAAAGGAGAACGCACTTGCTTCATGATCTATTTTAGATCAATGATTTCAGGAACTGAGTTATCTCCCACTTAATTGTATACATGGTACAATATCAACAGTATATTTCCCCTTATATTAAAAAAAAGGTGCATTTTAAAACATCAGGAAAAGTTGCATTTTAAATGATAGTTGCTTCATTTGAGCTCTAAAATGCTGAAAACAATTTCTATTAATATTATAAGTTCAAGAATAATAAAGATATAACTGCATGTAGGCACAAATACAGAGAAAAATAATGTGATAAAAATAGGGTCTAGGTGCCAAATACAAAACTACTTCATATGGAGTTAAAAGGCCATTAAAAATCTGTAGAAGAATAAAGGGTCGTTCGATATAGGCTTCAAAACTATTACTAATTGGTTAATTTACTCATAAATTCAGCAAATGTTTATTGAGTTTCTGTTACATGCTAGGCACTCTTTAGATACTGGAGACATAGCAGTGAACAAACAAGATACCTAATATCATGGGCATGACATTATGATAAGGTGACAAGGCAATAACTAAGTAAACTATTAACAATTTATATAATAAGAAAAAAAGAGGTAAAAAGAATGAGAGGAGTTACAGTAGTTAAGAGCCAGACAAGTCCATCATGAGGAGTGACGTCTTAACTAAGTGTTGAAGGACTAAATCAAGCAGTCACAGAATTTAGTGCAGAGTATAGAACATCAATATTTCACTCAGTGATTTTAGTATAAAGTGGACACATATACAATGTTCAACCTGTTTAAGAAATGAAGCATTGCCAAGATCTCAAAAGCCCCCGTAATGAACTTTCTCTATCACTAACTCTCCCTCAAAGCCAAATTTATGGGAAACTCTAATGCAATAGTTTACATTTGGCTGGTATTTTAACTTTCATTTATTATGCATTTTTTCTATGGATCCTTTTACTTTTCCTGAGTTGCCATATTCATAGCTCTTGTTACGTGAAACTGAATTTCATTAATTACATTCATATATATATATAGAGATATATAATTGATATATATACATCAATTAAATATGATATATAATATATATAATATATAATCATATATATGTCATATATCAATATATCAGATATATGATATATATATTATGTATCAGATATAATTGATGTATATGTATCAATTATATATATCTCATTATATCAATATAATTTATATTGATATATATCAGTTATATTGATATATATATTTATTTATGCATTCTAGTTTTGGACTGCTTCCAGTCTTTGTCTATAACGGATGCTACTATTATGGGCATTCTTGTACTTATCTCTTGATACAAATGTATTCCTGTTGATTATAAATCAAGAGTGATATGTTAGGTCATCTTATATGAATATTTTCTACTTGAGTAGGGTAGCAAGTTGGAGTTTTCTGAAGCAAATTCTAAGATAAAATTTGATATAGAGGTATTTATTAGGCATCAAGAAATGTGGAAGATGGAGGAGGAAGTAGTTTTTGGTCAGGAGAGAATCAAACTGTGATGAAGTCTAATAAAGCATCAGTCAACTTCCCAAGAAACTTTAGAGCATAAATAGCCAATCTGAGTTTCCTGCGTTGTGTTGAAATGACTACTTCTCCCTTGCATTTCTTTTCATAAATTATTCTTAGAAGACCATACATTAACCTCAAAGCATACCATTAGTTGTATTTTACAAGTTGATGCATGTAGTGTTGTTATTATTTTTCAGTTTAAAATATTTTCCTTCTTTTGCCCGTTACATATGTAAAATTCTATTCTCTATGTGTAATAAGCATATAGGAATTTTTTTCAGACAATACTTTTTAATTTCTAAATTTCACTTCTTTCAGAGAAAAAACTCACTGATACCTTCTTTATTGTCTGGTGTAATCGTTAATTCTCTCAACTTGGCTGGGCCATGGTGCCCAGATACCTGGTCAAACATTATCCTCAATGTTTCTGTAAGGGCATTTTTAGATTAGATTAACATTTAAATCAATGGGTCTTTTGAATAAAGTGACTAGTCCTCATTTGATAAGTGGACGGTATAAATAGAACCAAAAGACTGACCTTTGCTGAGTAAGAGGGAATTCTACCAGCACCTGGCTTTCAAAATTAAACTTTAATACCAGCTTTCAAAATTCAACTTTAACATCAGCTCCTCTGGTATCTCCAACCCCGCAGCCTACCCTGTAGATTTTGAACTTGCACGCTTTCTCCATACTGCCATGAGCCAGTTGTGTAAAGCAAATTAACCTCTCTCTTTGTCTCTTACCCTCCACATACATACATACACACCCTATTGGCTCTGTTTTTCTAGAGAACCCTGACTAATATATGTAATATATGGCCAATTTTAGTAAATGTATCAGGGCATAAGGGAAGTGTGCATGTCCTGCAATTGCTAGTTGCAAGATTCTTTCATTCTTAGGCCATATTTATTCAGGTGGTTCTAATATTCTGCTTTCTTACTGAATTTTTGACTAAATCCCTAGAAAAGCATGTTAAATGCTCTCATTTTGGTTATGGATTCATTTGTTGTTCCTTTGAAATCTCCTCTATTTTTCCTTTACACAATTGAGGCATATTATCAGATTCATACAGATTTATAATTGCTTCTCCCTTAGCCAATTTAAACTTTAGTATGTGATATGGTATATTGTTCTCAATTGTTTAGTGAATTAAAAGTTTTATTATTATTATATGATATAGTATACCATTTAGTTGCCCAGTATATTAAAATTTTTGGCATTATGTTATAATGGGTAGATCTTTTGTCAATTGTTGCTATCATTTATGTAATATTATGTTGTAGATTTCACCTTTCACTTTGCATGAAGTACCTGTATATTTTATTTGTTTGTTTAGTATTTTTATTACTTTATATCTTACACCTTTCATCTGGTATGACATTTCTTCTCCTTGAGAACTACACCCTTTTAAATGTTCTTTTATTTCCATAGGTTATATTGGGGAACAGGTGGTGTTTGGTTACATGATTAAATTCTTTAGTGGTGATTTGTGAGATTTTGGTTCACCCATCACCCAAGCAGTATACAGTGCACCCTATTTGTAGTCTTTTATGCCTTATCCCCTTCCCACTCTTTCCCTCTGAGCCCCCAAAGTCCATTATGTCATTCTTATGCCTTTGCAGCCTCATAGCTTAGCTCCCACTTATGAGTGAGAACATACAATGTTTGGTT
Organism: Sapajus apella; assembly: GCF_009761245.1. Taxonomy (NCBI): domain Eukaryota; kingdom Metazoa; phylum Chordata; class Mammalia; order Primates; family Cebidae; genus Sapajus; species Sapajus apella. The sequence goes on from NW_022436967.1 coordinate 8,754,441, forward strand.
TTCCATTCCTGAGTTACTTCACTTAGAATAATAGTGTCCAGTCTCATCCAGGT
>NW_022436967.1:8754893-8808096 GCF_009761245.1 Sapajus apella
TACACACACACACACACACACACATCACAGTTTCTTCATCTATTTATTGATTGATGGTCATTGGGGTTGGTGCCAACTTTTTGCAATTGTGAATTTTGCTGCTAAAAATATGTGTGTGCAAGTATCTTTTTTGTATAATGACTTCTTTTCCTCTGGAAAGATACTCAGTAGTCTGGGATTGCTGGATCAGATGGAAGTTCTACGTTTAGTTTTTACAGAATCTCCACACTGTTTTCCTTAGTGGCTGTACTAGTTTACATTCCCACAAACAGTGTAGATGTGTTCTCTGTTCACTGCATTCATGCCAACATCTACTATTTTTTTAAATGTTTTTGATTACCGCCATTCTTGAAGCAGTAAGGCGGTATCTCATTGCGGTTTTGATTTGCATTTCCCTGATCATTAGTGATGTTGAGCATTTTTTCATGTGTTTGTTGGCCATTTGTATATCTTGTTTTGAGAATTGTCTATTCATGTCCTTAGTCCACTTTTTGATGGGATTATTTGGTTTTTTTTCTTGCTGATTTGTTTGAGTTCATTGTAGATTCTGGATATTAGTCCTTTGTCAGATGTATAGATTGTGAAAATATTTTCCCATTCTGTGGGTTGTCTGTTTACTCTGCTGACTGCTCTTTTGCCATGCAAAACTCTTTGGTTTAATTAAATCTCAGCTGTTTATCTTTGTTTTTATTGCATTTGCTTTTGGGTTCTTGGTCATGAAATTCTTGCCTAAGCCGATGTCTAAAAGAATCCTTCCAATTTTATCTTCTAGAATTTTAAAACTTTCAGATCTTAGATTTAAGTCTTTAATCCAACTTGAGTTGATTTTTGTCTAAGATGAGAGATGAGGATCCAGTTTCATTCTCCTACATGTGGCTAACCAATTATCTGAGCACCATTTGTTGAAAAGGGTGTCTTTTTCCTGCTTTATGTTTTTGCTTGCTTTGTCAAAGGTCAGTTGACTGTAAATTTGTGGGTTTATTCTGGATTCTCTAGTCTGTTCCATTGGTCTGTGTGCCTATTTTTATACCAGTAGCATGCTGTTTTGGTGACCATAGCCTTATAATATAGTTTGAAATCAGGTAATGTGATGCCTCAGATTTGTAGTTTTTGCTTAGTCTTGCTTTGGCTGTGCAAGTCTTTTTTGGTCATACAAATTTTAGAATTTTTTTTTCTAATTTTGTGAATAATGATAGTGATATTTTTATAAAAATTGCATTGAATTTGTAGATTGCTTTTGGCAGTATGGTCATTTTCACAATATTAAGTCTACCCATTAATGAACATGGGATGTGTTTCCATTTGTTTGTGTCATCTACGATTTCTTTCAGCAGTGTTTTGCAGTTTTCTTTATAGAGGTCTTTCACCTCCTTGGTTAGATATTTTCCTAAGTATTTTATTTTTTCTGCAGCTATTATAAAGAGGGCTGAGTTCTTGATTTGATTCTCAGCTTGTTTGCTATTGGTATGTAGAAGAGTTACTGATTTGTGTACATTAATTTTGTATAGGAAACTGCTGAATTCTTTTATCATCAGTTGTAGGAGCTTTCTGGAGGAGTCTTTAGGGTTTTCTAGGTATATAATCATATTATTAGACACAGTGACAGTTTGACTTCCTCTTTACCAATTTAAATGCCCTTTATTTCTTTCTCTCATCTGATTGCTATTTCTAGGACTTCCAGTACTATGTTGAAGGTGAGTGGTAAGAATGGGCATTCTTGTCTTGTTCCAGTTCCCAGAGGGAATACATTCAACTTTTCCCTATTCAGTATTACATTGGCTATGGGTTTGTCATGCATGGCTTTTATTTTATTGCGGTATATCCCATGTCTGCTGATCTTGCTGAGAGTTTTACTCATAAAAGAATAATGGAATTTTGTGGAATGCTTTTTCTGCATCCGTTAAGATGATCATGTAATTTCTATTTTTAATTCTGTTTATGTGGTATATCACATTTATTGACTTACACATGTTAGAGCAACCTTGCCTCCCTGGTATGAAACCCACTTGATCATGGTGGATTATATTTTTGATATATTGTTGGATTCAATTAACTAGTATTTTGTTAGGGATTTTAGCATCTATATTCATCAGGGATATTGGTATGTAGGTTTTTTTTTTTAATGTCATTTTCTGGTTTTGGTTGTATTATGGTGATACTGTCTTCATTGAATGAATTAGGGATGGTTCCCTCTTTCTCTGTCTTGTGGAATAGTGTCACTATTCTTTGAATGTCTGGTAGAATTCTGCAGTGAATCCGTCTGGTCCTGGGTTTTTCTGTTGGTAACTTTTAAATTACCATTTCAATCTCACTGCTTTTTATTAGTCTGTTCAGAGTATCTGATTCTTCCTAATTTAAGCTAGGCGAGTTGTATTTTTCCAGAAATGTGTCTGTCCAACTCTTCTAGGTTTTCTAGTTTATGCACATAAAGGTGTTCATTGTAGCCTTGGGTGATCTTTTGTATTTCTGTGGCATCAGTTATAATATCTCCTGTTTCATTTCTTATTGAGGTTATTTGTATTTTCTTCTTTTCTTGGTGAATATTGCTAATGTTCTGTCAATTTCATTTATCTTTTTGAAGAACTAGATTTTTGTTTTATCTTTTCTATTATTTTGTCTTTCATTTCAATTTTATTTAGTTCTACTCTGATCATGCTTACTTCCTTTCTTCTGCTGGGTTTTGGTTTGGTTTATTCTGGTTTCTGTAGTTCCTTGAGATGTGACCTTAGATTGTCTATTTGTGCACTTTCAGACTTTTTGATGTAGGCATTTAAAGCTATAAGCTTTCCTCTTAGCACTGCCTTTGCTATATCCCAGAGGTTCTGATAAGTTGTGTCACTATTGTCATTCAGTTCGAAGAATTTTTCAATTTTCATCTTAATTTCATTTTTGACTCAATGACCATTCAGAAGCAGATTATTTAATTTTCATGTATTTGTGTGGTTTCAAAGGTTTCTTTTGGAGTTAATTTCCTGTTTTGTTCCACTGTGGTCTGAGAGAGTGCATGACATAATTTTAATTTTCTGAAATTAATTGAGGCTTGTTTGTGGCCTATTATATGGTCTATACTGGAGAAAGTTTCATACACTGTTGAATAGAATGTATATCCTGCAGTTTTTGGGTAGAATGTTCTCTATATATCTGTTAAGTCCATTTGTTCCAAGTTATATTTTAAATGCATTCTTTCTTTGTTGACTTTCTGTCTTGACGACCTGGCTAGTGCTGTCAGTAGAGTATTGAAGTCCCCCACTATTATTGTATTGCTATCTCATTTCTTAGGTATATTAGTCATTGTTTTATAAATTCACGCTGCAGTGTTAAGTGCATTTATGTTTAGGATTGTGATGTTTTCCTGTTGGACAAGGCCTTTTATCATCATATAATATCCCTCTCTGACTTTTTTAACTGCTGTTGCTTTAAAGTTTGTGTGTTATAAGAGTAGCTACTCCAGCTCGCTTTTGGTTCCATTTGCATGAAATGCCTTTTTCCACCCCTTTACCTTAAGTTTGTGTGAGTCCTTATGTTTTAGGTGAGTCTCTTGAAGAAAGCAGATGGCTGATTGATAAATTCTAATTCATTCTGAAATTCTGTATCTTTTAATTGGAGCATTTAGGCCATTTATATTCAATGTTAGTATTGAGATGGAAGGGACCATTCTATTTTTGTTGTTTTTGTTTTTTTAAATTGTATTATTGTTTTAAAGGTTCTGTGAGATTTATGCTTTAAAGAGCAGCTTCTGTTTTGATGTGTTTTCAGGAAGTTTCAAGATTTAAAGCTCCTTTTAGCAGCTCTTGTAGTGATAGTTTTGTAGTGGCAAATTCTCTCAGCTTGTCCGAGAAAGACTGTATCTTTCCTTCATATATGAAGCTTAGTTTCACTGGACACAAAATTTTTGGCTGATAATTGTTTTGTTTGAGGAGACTGAAGATAGGGACCCCATCCCTTCTTGCTGGTACAGCTTTTTTTTTGAGAAATTTGCAGTTAATATGATGGGTTTTCCTTTATAGGTTACCTGATGTTTCTGTCTCACAGCTCTTAAGATTCTTTTTTTCATCTTAACTTTGGATAATCTGATGACAACATGCCTAGGCAATGATCTTTTTTGTAGTAAATTTCCCAAGTGTTCCTTGTGCTTCTTGTGTTTGGATGTCTAGGTCTCTAGCAAATCGGGGGAAGTTTTCTCAATTACCCCTCCAAATATGTTTTCCAAACTTTTAGATTTCTCTTATTCCTCAGGAACACCAATTATTCTTAGGTTTGGCCATTTAACATAATCCCAGACTTCTTGGAGTCTTTGTTTATATTTTCTTATTTTTTTTCTCTTTCTTTGTTGGATTGGATTAATTTGAAGACCTTGTCTTTGAGCTCTAAATTGATTTCCTCTCCTTGTTCAGTTCTCTTACTGAGACTTCCCAGAGCATTTTACATTTCTCTACGTGTGTCTATTGTTTCATGAGTTTATTATTGTTTTTTATTTATGATATCTATTTCCTTGAATATTTCTCCTTTCACTTCTTGTATCATTGTTTTTCCCTTACATTGGAAAAGCATTACATTTCCTTACTTCACCTTTATCTGGTGCCTCCCTGATTAGCTTAATAACTAACCTGATTTCTTTTTCGTGTAAATAAGGGATTTCATCTTGGTTTGGGTCTGTTGCTGATGAGCTAAGTGAGTTTTGGGGGGATGCTAAAGAACCTTGTTTTGTCATATTACCAAGTTGGTTTCCTGGTTCCTTCTCATTTGAGTAGGCTCTGTCAGAGGGAAGGTCTAGGTTAAAGGCTGTATTCAGAATCTTTTCTCTCATGGGTATTCCCTTGATGTCGTTCTCTCCCCCTTTTCCTATGGATGCAGCTTCCTGAGAGGCAAGCTGAAGTGATTATTACCTCTCTTCAGTATCTAGCCACCCAGCAAGTCTAACAGACTCCAAGCTGGTATTGGGGCTTGTCTGCACAGAGTCCCATGATGTCAACCATCTGTGGGTCTCTCAGCCGTGGATATCAGCACCTATTCCACTGGAGGTGGCAGGGGGGTGAAATGGATTCTTTGAGGATTCTTAGCTTTGTAGTTCAATGCAATATTTTTGTGCCGATTGGCCCCCTGCCAGGAAATGGCACTTTCCAGAAAGCATCAGCTCTGGTAGTGTGCGGAGGAACAGCCAGTGGGCAGGACCTAGAACCCCCAGGACTATATGTCCTTTGTCTTCAGATACCAGGGTGGATAGAAAAGGACCGTTGGGTAGGGGCAGGGCTAGGCATGTCCGAGCTCAGACTCTCCTCAGGTGAGTCTTGCTTTAGCTGCTGTTGGGAAAAGGTATGAGGTTCCTGGGTTAATGGAGTTATGTTTGTATGAGGATCATGACTGTCTCTACTGTGTCACTCAGGTTGCCAGGAATATGGAGGAAAGCCAGAAGTCACAGACCTCATCCAGCTCCCACACAATCTGAAGAGCCAGTCTTTCTCCCAGCATGACTCCTCTCCCCAACAACACTAAGTCTGTTCCAGAGACTGGGGGAGCAGGGCTGAGAACTTGCCCCACGCTACTGGCCTCCTAGGTGTAAAAGCAAATATGGCTTTCCTTCTACCTCAGCCTGTGGAGACTGTACACTGGATTCACACCCTTCCCCAAGTTCTGGCCAGGAGGATTCTTGATCAGTTCAAATTGTTATAAACTTCAGCTGGAGATTTCCTTCTCCCTGTGGCCTTTTCCCAGTACCTCTGGACCCCCCCGAAGGACCCCTGTGAGGCCAAGCAAAAATGGCATACAAGGGGACACAACAAGGTCCCAGGGCTTTTCCCATTACTTCTACCCCTATACTTTGTTCAATTATCTAAATTGACTTAGCTTCAGGTAAGGTCAAAATCTCCCATAATCTAGACCTTTGGTTTCCCCAATGGGGGTGGATGCTTGAGGGTGGATGATCTCCCTTTCCCACTTCTGCATTTGGGTACTCACAGTATTTGGTTTGGCTACTGGATCCTGCAGGAGCAATATGCTTCCTTCAGGGGATCTGTAGGTCCTCTCAAGGTTCCTAATTTATCCCTGCAGTAGTTCTGGAGCAATAATTCACGATGTTAGCCCCTACAACTGCTCTGAGGCAGAGTTAGAGGTGAAATCTGGTCCAGTCTCCCATTCACCATGATCTCAGTATATGCCAAAAATACAGTTTAGTATTTCCTTTTAAGAGAAGCTGACAATGTCAGTTTTCTTAGTTTTTGAAAACTAAGAAAACTCCCTTAAAAATCTGTATTTTACTTTTATTCTTAAAAGGATATTTATTGTTAGATATGGAAAATGTCGATACATTGTCTTACGGCTTCTGTTATTTCTTCTGAGAATTCTGCTCAGTTTGTCTATCACTCCTTTCAAAATGGTATGTGCATTATACTTTTTCTGACTGCTAATATTTGTTCTTCAGCAATTTTATGGTAATTTTTGTTGTAGAGCCTTTTTTATATTTAAATTGATTTGGGTTAATAGAGAACAAATCTGTGTCTTAATGCAAGTCCTGAAAAATTCTTAATTATTTTTCATCATTCATTGGTTGTATTCCCTTTCTTTTTCTGCTTTTCTCCTAGAAATCCAATTTCATTTAAGTTCAGATATTTCTCTCCATCCTCTGGAGTGTTTCTCACCTTCTCCTCTGTATTTTCCACCCCTTTGTCACTCTCTGTTTTAGTCTGCATATTTTCATTAACTCTGTCTTCTAGTTTATATATTATCTTTCAGCCACATTAAATCTGCTGTTCTGTCTATTGAGGCTTAAAAATATTGTTAACAGATTTAAATTAAAAAAAAACAGTTTTAGATTTACAGTTTCCTTTTTTATTAACATTATATATTAACATGGTATATTTGTTACAATTAATAAACCAATATTGATACAGTACTATTACCTGTTGTTCCTTGTATATTCAGATTTTCTAAGATTTTATCTAACACTCTTTTCTTTTCTAGGATACTATCTAGGAAAACATATTACATTTAACTTTCAGATACCCTTAGGTTACTTTTGCCTGTGACATTTTCTTAAATGTTTCTTCTTTTGGATGACCTTGAGAAGTCAGGTATATTGTAGGATGCCCCTGTGGAATATATTTGATGTTTGGAATTTATCATGTTTAGACAAGGCTTATTAGATCATGCAAGTAAAGTACTATTTTCATCAAATCAAGGGTCCATATTATTAACATGTTTTATAACTGTTCGTGTTGACCCCGACCGCCTGGCTGAAGCAGTATATGTCAGGGCTCTTTATCCCCTTTCCTTTCGGGAAAGGAAGTCACTTTGTGCAACCTACAGTGAAAGACTGAAGAATGAGTCTCCACTTCCTTTAGGGCAGACTTTTTAAATAAATTATTCCAAATTCTTCTTCATGAAAAATTTTTATCTTACTCCCCATTAATTTATCTATTCAGCCATATCTTTATATCAGTATAGAATTAGACATATGTACTTAATACTTTGGGCTTTAATCCAATGCCATTTTATTTATCATGTGGCTCAAATTGTTCCAGTTTTGCCACTGAGATCTGTTTTATTTGGCTCCTGTGTCCTTTTAATATACTCATTATTCTGTTTGGTTGATTTTATATCTTCTTATATTCTGGCACTACAAGATGAGCCAGGCTCATTTTGTATATTTCCTTTACAGTTCCTACAATCAGCCATTTCTCTGAGGATCCTTGGTTCCTTGTATTGGAGAAAAATGTTAGAAGCCAATATCCTGGTATTGCACATCATCATTGCTACAGGTGTGTTTTATGGAGTTTTACTTTTGATTCTATATTTTTTTAGATTTTTAATTACTATGTTATAGTAATTATAAATTTGTTTAACTCTATAATTAGTATATTATCTTATTTGAAAAATGTTTTGTCCTTTTCATTTGTTTTCTTTTCAGTTCTCTGTCAAAATTGTCTTTTATATCTGTAAACAGGGCAAATATTATTATTTTAAGTCTGTGTGTGGTAATTCTAAAATCTAGAGATCTTTCTGGAGATGGCTTATTGGATATTTTCTTAGGCCATTTTCTGTTGCTGTAACAGAATACCACAGACTGAACAATTTATAAAGAAAACAAATTAGTATTTTACATTTCTGGAGGCTGGAAGTCCAAGGTAGAGAGATCACAACTGGTCAGGCTCATCTTGCAGCCTCATAACATGGCGGAAGCATCACATGGCAGAAGGGCAAGAGTGGGCCAGCTCAGGTCTCTGTTCCTAAACAAAGCAATCAGCCCCATTATGGGTTCCACACCTTTATGACTTTATCATCCTAATTACCTTTAAAACTCCTACCTCCAAATGCATCAGGATATACATTTGGGTATCAGGTTTCTAACACATGAAATTTGGGGAACGCATTCAAACTATAGCAGATATTGTTTTTTCTTTTGGTTGCTCAAGTTGTAGAGGTTTTCACTTGATTATTTTTCATTGTGAGAATATTATATTTAAAAACTTGTGAAAATAATTTGAGGTCTAGGATTATGTTATCTTTCTCCAGGAACAGTTAACATTTGTGTATGGTAGGTGGCTAGGGGCACTAGCAATACAGCAGTCCCTGGATAGAACAACTCAAACCCCCAAATTAAAGGCCTACCAGAAGAAAAGGCACACCATTTAAAAAATTAAGACTATTTATTTCAGTTTCTACAATCTTACATAAGATTTCTGGCTTTCAAAACAAAATAGAAATTTTACAAGGCATACAAAAAAGCAAGATGAATAAGAGACACTGCCAAATGACAGAACCAGACTCAGATATAACATAAATGTTAGGAACAAGATAGACAATTTTAAATAATCAGGATTAAAATAAGGCATTAATGGCCAGTATTCATAATGGATGTTTTCAGAGAATTCATGAAGACATCCATCACTGATATAATGAGCTATATATATCTACGAAGAACCAAGTGCACTGATGCTAGATAACTACCAAAATAACCCTTGAGTAAACACTCTCCTGCTCTGCTTATCTCCCTCTAACCTACTCAAACCCTGCTTCAACCTCTATTTGATATATGCTTAGTAAATTTAGAAACTGCATCTAGCAATATGGAAGACAGGACGTAAAAGTGCTGAGTGAGAAAAAAGATTCATCCCTTTCTTGACTTCAACAACTCATCATGAAAACCCTGAGAAGAGAAATGACTCACTTTAACCCATGTTCATGGTATTTACTACAAAGTACCAGGAGTTTGGTTACTGAAATAAAGCGGTTTTTTGAATGAGAAGGATCATAGACATTTTTATTACTTAGCAGCAATCAGAGAAAACCTGAGCCCTATTCAAGTTTTTATCCAGACACTAGATAGATATAGACTACCTAGCCCCACAAAATAAATGTAAAAAAGAGAAGAAAATTAATAATCAAATGAGAGACAAACACTAAGTTTTTTGTTACATTCATGATTGTACTGTTTGTATAATGGCTGTGATTATTAGACTTCCAGGTAGACATTGGGCAAGAATGTATTAAGAACGTATTCAATAAAGCGAGCTTGTCCCTGGAATAGCAAACAGCCAGTTTGATCCCTGCACGGTAGGAATGAATTCCCAATTTGGGGGAACTGGACTTGCTAATGATTGAGACTCATATTTTTATGGTTCTTTTTTCTTAAATTATGATTAGATTTTAACACCCTAAATTTTCATGTTTACATTTGACCACTGAAGTCATTTAAAATGATCAGCTCTTAAAACCTGGTGACAAGGTACATGTAAGCCTCAAGTTTGTACAGTAAAATAAGTAAGACTTGAAGGAAGCTTTCCAAACCCTACAGATGACCACCTTAACTAAGCCATCAAAATTAACATAAACAGTAATAGAACAACTCAATAGCGTATGTCTTCTGCTACAGTGCACTGACAAAGATTTGACATCACTTTTCTGGGATTTCTCCCCAAAACAAAATAAACTGAATTAAATCAAGAGAAACATCAAAACATCCAAATTATGAAATATTCTAAAAAGAGCTTGCCTGTTCTAAATTAAAGAATTTTAAAGAGACATAACAAATGGGTTACACTTATTTATTGTGTCTCTTTAGTATTTAGTATAACTGCAAATTCCAAAATTAACAGAAGCACAAAACACCAAGATAACTCTTTTTCTCTGTAATTATATTTTATATAATTACTATATATTTTATATAATTACTGATGGCCCTAATATAGTATCTATATTTACTTGTAATTTCAATTTTACCTTAATAATTAAAATAACTATGTTTATCTATTTACTCATTCTGAAAAATTGAGTTGACTTTGTCATGAAGACCTTTCACATTTTAATATTATTTGCAATATAAAAAAGTCTTTGCACTACATTACCGTTCAAAAATAAAATACATAATTTAAAGGTTATTATTTAAAGTGCTAAAATAAATCATTTTCTGTGAAGGTAAGTGTCTATATTACACCACTATTTGAACACATTCCAGTATCTCTAATGTCATTTTCCAATACTGACTTCTCCTAGCTAGTCTGATATTACGAAGAAATAAATCTCAAGGTCAAAGCTTTAATGAAAGCAACTGTCTCTTTCCTCATCTCAAAAAGTATCATCAGTTGCCTTTGAATTTTAGCGGCCGCTATGCAACATTAATAGTTTTAAAAACTTCCTAAAATGGATGTTGTCAGCAAAGAAAGAAAGAAAGAACAAACAAAAGTATATCCCGTTATTTTCATTGAAAATCTAAAGGAAAGCTGACCCATCATCTGGCAGTTCTGTTCACTAGAAGGTGGGAATAGAAGAGAGTTTATGTTCTATGAAGTGGCAAAAACCAGAAGCACTTCTCTGGTTTTGGAAATGATTTTGACCCCCAGAGCAGTATTTTTAAAAAGTCATTAAAAATCTCATTGCTAAACATTGGGATCCTTCTGGCTTGCAGGGTGAAAGGGCTTGGCTGAATTCCAACAGAAACTTAGTAACATAGTATGATACTAGGAAAGAACTGCAGCAAAAGACTCTGCCTGGGTGACAGGGTTACCATCTGAGCAAAGGACTGAGCAGCTGTTCTAAGGAGCAATTTAGAAAGTTAGCGTTGACATGGGCAAATGAGAATAGAAACAAAATCATTTCTTTTTTTTTTTAAAAAAATCCCTAATAATGGTATTTTCATAGGCTGCTGATAATAGGCCATTATTTTTATTTATATAAATAATGGTTTTAAAAAAATATACTTTAGAAACTAATCATAAACCTCTCTTAAAGAAATGTTTGTAAATAGAACGAAAAATTTAGGTCTACAATAAGTGAGTATTGTAACTATTTGTAGGTACCTAGGTATACAGGGAAAAAATAGTTGAGGACATCAACTTTGCTTAGGATTCTGATAAAAGAAGCTCCTAATTAGAAGGTGTCAGTATAAGCAGCTCTTTAAAAATTCAGCAGTCCTTTGAATCATTGTTCTAAGCAAAATTATATTCAGCTAATGCTTTGATTATGTTCATGGATAAGAAGATATTTTAAGAGCTAACCTAAACTTTCATATAGAGCAGGTGCTAAAATTTTCAAAAGCATTCATATATACAGTTTGTAAGAATTGTAAGCAAAATGTTAGAAAAAAGCTAAGTCGTTTTACAGACTTCCATACTTCATACACTTTATAGTTAAGCAGATTAAAGTGACGTCTTAATACATTTTCAATTATCTCGGAAGTTCTGGCCTTCTCATACTTTTTTGATTGACTGAGTCCAACGCGAACTTGAGTTAGAAAAAGTATGTATTTTGTTTAATACTGAGTCATGGCACTTGACTATTTTCTTATTTTTGTAGAGTGCACACATATTAGACTCAGGTCCTTAACCCATTTTGCTAAAATTTTTTAAATTTTCAAATAAAGAAGTAATTTATGTTACAAACCAACAAATTATTTGAACAAAGTGAAAACTTTAGATAGTATAAATCTAATTTTTAAAACAAAATTTTCATATTAAAATCTTGCTTTTTCCAATCTACATACATATAAATACATTCTTTGTGTCCTTAAAATACTTAAGCCTATATTTCTTCTTTTATTCTTAGAAGTAACCTATAACAATTAAAAACTATAATGATGGCATCTGGTGTCCTGTGATTCTCACAAAGAATTCCTAATACTGATTTTCATTTTGTTTTTATGCAGTCACTTTAGAGGCGAAAATATAGACTCTCTAACAAATGGAAACATTCCTACAAAGTATATGGGAATTCACGGCAGTTTTACTGCTAAAAAAAAAATGTCAAAGAGAAGCTTCCCATTAAGGCCCCAAGTGAAAAAGAATGCCAACAACAATTAAGCTGAAGCAGGCTTACTGGCCCCTTTGCACTCACTTAGACAGAGTCGTGAAACATATTTAATCAAAAGAGATTGGAGAAGGATTATAAAGGATTGTGTTTACCTTACCCTGGGCATTGAATGTTCAGCAATGTGTAACAAGCCACGGAGCTCCAAGATATAACTATAAGATTTTAAAAGAAGAAAGGGAAAAGTAGAAGACAACATTAAAGCAAGAAACCCCATCTCTTTCTTTTGAACTTTAGAGTTTTGGTTAGTTCAGCTGAACACAGGGGACCCATCCTATTGCTGGCAGCTCAGCAGACAGTGGGAAATTGTAACTTATAGCTTTAAAGGTTAGTCTGTGTTCAAAAGAGACATATAAAGGCAGCATGGATTCTGGCATTATTTATCATCTATAGACACAGTCATTACAGAATGTCTCCGACTTCGGTGTCAGCGGGGAACCCTAAAACCCTGTTCAGTAGGCCACCTACCTGATAAAGTACAGTCAACCTTAAGACTGAACAAAAAATGATGAATCAAATTGGGATCTCCTTTTGTAAATCATCCACTTATAGTTTCTTCAGTAACTGAAGTGCTTGAAATTATGCAAGGATAAACATCTACTCCTCACATTTTTTTAAGGAAAAAAATATAAATAAGGGTACCTAAGTGGATAAATTTAAACTAAGTGTTCATAGTACCCTTACAAATGACAAATACATATCTATATTTTTTTCATTTCTCCCCAAAGAAGTGTTTTTAAATATAAATCAAGTATCTGGAGAAAATGCAACCAATTGAACTACTTTTTTTTGAGACCAACAAAAAAGAGCACTTGCTATGTGCCAAGGACTTCGTAATGTTCTTTGGAAGAGATAAACAGAAAAAAAGATCAACTTTACAGAGCTTGCAGTCTAGTGAGAATGATAATAAACACAGAGAAATCACCTTAATGCATATCTGAACAGAAAACATGTTAAAAGCCACTTTTAAAAATGCAGCAATACCTTAAAATAAGAAGAGAAAAATTCTAACCAAGAGCAATGAGTAAGATTAGGAAGTGTTCATGGAGGAGGTGATGTGTTAATGTGGAAGTTTCTCTTTGACATCTTCTGGGTCTTGAGCATTGAGTACAATTTCTATAGGTAGAGAAAGCTGTGAGAGATATCGTAGGGAGAAGAGAAGGGAACAAGATTAGTGAGGACATGTTTGGAATCAAATCTGTGAGGATTCAGGAGCTGTTAAGCAGTCTGGTTCACTTGGTTGGAGACTTCATAACTTGGACTTCAAGTAAGCTGGGAATCCACGTGTAGGCCGATGTCCACAAGAGTTTTTCCTAGGTTTTCTTCTAAGATTTTTATAGCTTCAGGTCTTAATATTTAAGTCTTTAATACATCTCGAATTCATTTTCGTATATGGTGAAATTACTTTATTTTTGTACATACAGCAATTCAATTTTCTCAGCAAAATTCATTAAATAGCATGTTCTTTTCAACATTTTTATATTTTTAATATTTACATATTTTTAAGCTTTGTTGATCATCAGTTGGTTGTAGGAATGTAGCTTTATTTCTGTATTATCTATTCAATTCCATTAATCTATGTGTCTATTTTTGTAGCAGTATCATGCTGTTTTTAGTTACCCTAGCCTTATAGTGTAATTTGAGGTAAAAAATGTGATGCCACCAGTTTTTTTCTTTTTGCTTAGGATTTCTTTGGTTATGATTATTCAAGCTCTTTTTTTGGTTCTGTATACATTTTTGGATTGTTTTTCCTAATTCTATGAAAAATGACATTTCTAATTTGATAGAAATTGTGATGTATCTGTATACTGCTTTGAGAAGTATAGTCATTTTAACAATATTGACTCTTCCAATCCATGAAGATGCAATGTTATTCTATTTGTGCCATCTATGATTTCTTTCATAAGTGTGAAAAGATCTCTTTAAAGAGATCTCTTTAAATGTATTGAAATGCTTTTGATTTTTGTACCTTGGTTTTGTATCCTGAAATTTTACTGAAGTCACTTATTAAGTCTAGACATCTTTTGGAGACGTCTTAGAGTTTTCCAGGTATAAGATCAATGTTATCAGTAAACAGAGATAACTGACTTCCTTTTTCCATTTAGGATGCCTTTTAATTGTTTCTCTTGCCTGATTGCTCTGGTTGGGACTTCCAGTGCTATGTTCCATGTTGAATAGGAGTGGTGAGAATGGGCATCCTTGCCTTGTTCCAGTTCTTAGATGGAAAGCTTTCAACTCTTCCCCATTCAGTATGATGTTGGCTGTGGGGTTGTCTTACATATATGGCTTATTATTTTAAGAAATGTTCTTTCAATGCCTAATTGTTAAGGATTTTATTATGAAGAGATGTTAGATTTTATTGAATGCTTTTATTGCATCAATTGAGATTATATGTTTTTTGTTTTTCATTTTGTTTATGTGGTGATTCACATTTACTGATTTGCATATGTTGAACCATTCTTCCTTCCCTAGTATAAAACCCACCTGATCATGATGCATTATCTGTTTGATGTGTTATTGAATTCAGTTCGCTAATGTTTTTTGAGGATATTTGTTTCTATGTTAATCAGAAATACTGGCCTGTAGTTTTCTTTTATGATTGTGTCCTTGTCTCATTTTGGCATCAGAGGGATACTGGTTTCATAGAATGAGCTAGGGAGGACTCCCTCCTCTTTGATTTTTGGTATAGTTTACTTAAGATTAGTATTAGCCCTTCTTTGTCACAGTAGTTCAATTTTGCTCTGAATATATCTCATTCTGGGCTTTTTTGTTGGTGGTAGTTTTATTTTTCTGATTCAATTTCATTACTTGTTATTGGACTGTTCAGAATTTTTATTTCTTCCTAGTTCAATCTTGGGGACTTGTATGTTTCTAGGAATTTTTTTCCATTTTCTCTAGGTTTTCTAGTTTTGTATTTTATTTTTTTGGTAGAGAAGGGGTTTTACCACGATACCCAAAATGGTCTCTAACTCCTGGACTCGGGCAACCCACCCACCTTGGCTTCCCAAAGTGCTCATAGCTGACTGGGTGATCTTGAATTTTGTGTTACAGAAAAAGATAACAAGACAGATATTCATCAAATTAGATAGGGTACTTCCTGGTGCAGAATTGAGAAAAAAGAAAATAACAGCTAAGTACATCTGGTCCTCAAGCTTTCAAGTTGAAGACCAAATTTTAAAATTCATCCACCTAAACAAGTCCATAGATAATTCACTCACACTATCTAGAAACCAAAAGACCCATACTATCATCAGTCAAAAATAAACATGCAAGGAGAAAACAAGTAAGACTAATTTGATAGGGAATATAGAATAATATATAAATACAAATAAGAGCTTCATATAAAAAATACAGTCAGGGCACAGTGACTCATTCCTGTAATGCTAGCACTTTGGGAAGCCAAGGCAGGTGGATTGTTTGAATTCGGGAGTTAGAGATCATTTTGGGCAATGTGGCAAAACTCTGTCTCTACCAAAAAAATAAAATACAAAAATTAACAAGGTGTGGTGAGGTGGGAGGATCACTTGAACCAATAAGCCATGACTATGCCACTGCACTCTAGCCTGGGTGCCAGAGCAAGATCCTGTCTGAAAACAAAAACAAAAAGGAAAAAAACGGATAAAGAGCCCATTTTGGAAATTGATTAACCATCCAAATCCAAAACAAGCATAGCCAACTTCTTAACTTTGTCAAGAAATAATAATTTAAAAAAATATTAATTTAATGAAATGAGTTTTCAAAAGTGAGGTGCTAAAACAACAGAAGAAAATGTAAAAGAAGCTGTCAGAAAAAAAATGAAAAAACAAAACAATATTATCTCTCAACCAAACAACATATTAGAAACAGTGAGGATTAAAATTGACCACACACAAAACCAAATCAATTATGTGCAGAATAGGCCTAAGAAAATCACAGTACTGCAAATGAAAATAACAAAAAGATGGATAATTAGAAACAAAATGACAGATGTGGAAGTCATATTATAGAATACAATGCAGAGAGATGATTAAGTCACTGAAGAAGGGAATAGGGAAAATACAACATAAAAAATATTTCAAATTTAAAATAGAAGAGGAAAAATGTATTTCCTACAATGAGGAAGGAGCCAAACTACCTAAGGAGTTGGTTAAAATATTGTAGGAAATTTAATGGAATACGATCAGGAAACAACTTATTCAAATGACATTTCTAAATTTTAAGAAAAATTAATGACAACAAAAATAAAGTCAACATTTATTGCCAGGCCCATGAATTATTTTATTTAAGCAATTAAAGAAAGAAAAATAAATTCCTGTTTGGTAAGTAATATCATTTCTCCATTTTACAGAAAAGTAATGTGGCCAAACTCAACCAAGCAAGTGAGAAATGGCTTTAAATTTAGAAGTCAGAGCTGTGCCATTACAGAGGCTTTCTTAGGTACATACTAACCAATATTCTATGAGATATTAGAAGAAAACCTCATCATCCACTTCTCATCTAGCTGTTCTCAGAACTCTTTCAAATGAGACATAGGTTTTTCCCTTAAGGAGACGTTGTCTATTGCTTTTACAGTGATCAATCTTTCCTAAAATCTCAGTTTTCTTCAGAAGCCACCAGCTCCCAAGTAGCCCATGTGACTCAGTAGAAGCTGATCCTTAACCCAACACAAGGAGTGGGCCTATATTAGTTCATATCAATCATAGATGTCTTATTAGCTCTTTTGTCAGAAATTGGTTAGGGAATCTTTTCTTACATCAATCAATGCATATTACTTTCTGATGATGGTTACTGATATGGGTACTTCACCTAATTTGGACCAATGAGACTGAATGAAATAATGTTATATTCTATTGTTTCTGGGACAGAATTTTCTTTTACTTGTACTAGAAATGAACCAGGAAGCTAATTCCCTTGTTTACTGCTAACAACCATCTTACGACTATGAGAAAAGGCAGTCTGAGGAAATAAAACAAAATGAAACAAAGTGCACACCAATGAGGGCAGTGAGTTGGAAGACAGGATTAATGGAGCTGGAGCTTATACCTACCTTATTTCTAGACTGTGGGCTCTGTGAGATTAAAATGTCCTTACTTTAGCCATTTTAAGCGAAGCTTTTTAATACTTATTTGACAAAGTTATTTGCATTGATAACACAAAGGTTCACATATATATAAATATACATATACATGCATACATACACAATATTCATGTTAATGAATGTCAAAGACACCACACTACCTGGGATTTAGCCCTAGCAATGCACCTTGGCACCCAGAGAAACAATATTTTCTTCCAGATTTAAACTTATAATGGAAAACTTAAAGTAGTCTACATCCATTGATGGAAAAACTAACTCCTCGCCTTGTCTGTGACAATGCAAAACTAAATTTGTGTCAATCACTATAGAAATATAAGTAAAGGATATTAGTATATACTAAATTTGCTTTAAAATAAGAAAGTGTAGAGGGATATTATTTCAGTAGATGTAAGAAGCAGGACTATATTTTCATTTTTCTAGCCTCTCTATTCTTTTATGATACATGGCATCTCAAAATCTTGCCATGCTTCTGGTTCCCATTACAAATGGTGACATTAACTAACGCTGAAACATTAGCAGCCAATCTCAAACTTCCTGAAGCTCTGTGAACCCAGTCCTTAGATAGTTTTACTGCTTCTTGCCTGCCAGTTACTGAAGTGATGTCAGCAACATCCCAGACAGCACAATGGTTAGAAAGAGAGGAGCATTTTTGAGTGTAAGCTTCTAGATTTAGAGAAAGTATAAAATTAACACATGAAAAAGATTAGTTGGAGCCACTGGGGTTAGGATTTGATTCACATGGCACCTTGACAGCAGAACAACCACCTTTGATTTCCTTTCTGTCTTGGACACTGACAGTTGTGCCCAGACCAATGTTGAAAGAGTGGTAGTAAGAAATGAGGCAGTATTAGTTTAGGGACTTTCTATCTTATTGAAATTCTTAGATCTTAGTTTGGCCTGATGAAAACAGTATTCCTGTTATAGAAATCTTTTGGTTAAAAGTAATATATCTCCTGTTGTTTAAGCAACTAGGGACAGAGATGTTTATGTTTGCTCACGGCAGATTTGAGGAGAATCTAGTGGGATCCCATCATGTGTAGGCTGTGTTGAAGATTCTGAGCTTTTCCTAAGAGCAATTATAAATAACTTGTAACTCATATATGGCATGAAAGGGAGGCTTTGGGTCAAATGTAAGTCCCAGGAATTCACCCGATAGCAACCCGGCAGACTTCAGAAGGGCTGAGATTTTAAATAGAGACCTCTGCATTAGCCCCAGAGATAAAAAGCATTTTAACAACAACCAACTAAAAAAAAAGATAACATGTATCAACAATTTGGATGAAAAATAATATTTCAAAGTTACTCTACACCCAACAATATTATAATTCAATTGTATATTAACATAAGGACATTCTTATGAATTTGAGGACTCAGGAATTCTGTATATACCCTTCCCATAAGCTCTATTTATTATTGTAACTCAGTAGTAACCCGGAAATACTCCAAAATAAAGAAGACACAAATAGGGACATGTGCTATAAAAGACAAACAGCAGGTATTCAGTCTCTGCAAACAAAGAACTAAGTCCAAAATATTTAGTAACTATATGTGCAATACAGAATGCAGATTTTTGAAAGTCTTTCATAAAAGACCATGAAATAAAAATAACAAAAGTGCATTAAGACAAACATCACAAAACATACCACAAACATCTGGAAAGATAATTGGAGGAGCATGTGTAAAGCACAACTTATTTTGTTTTTATATAAGTAATAAAACTTTTTGCTTCTGATGTGAAGTTAATAAATTGATAAACATGGATACAGTTGTGTTATTTAAAGTTAAAAGCGTAATGAATGAATTAAATGTGTTACATATCTCCTCAGTCATAACAAGCAAGAAGAAATAAAAATATTGCAAAGATAAGAATTTGAAAAATTCAGTGTTTTAGTTAATATTTATGGAGGTATTATTTTATCCACACCTCGTTTAGAGACACAATAGCAAGAAATATCATCCATGTTCCTTTCTCTATGAAACTTAGAAACTACTTTTGGAAGAAAGCATTAAATATGTAATCACTATCCATTATAATTGGAATTGAAATCATGGCTTACTAATTGTAATAGCCACAAAATGCAAGTAAAGTCTAAAACATATGGCTGGAAGATATGAAGTCACCTTGAGATAGGTGTGGTCTGGAAGAAGACAGCAGTGATTTGATGGTGAAGAAGAGGAGAAAGCAATTCAGTCTCTGGAAGTAGTTTGAGTGGAAGTCCTCAAGAGAGGAAAACAGTGTGGTAAGGAAACCGAAATGATGTCTGTATAACAACAGAAGTACAAAGACAATGATGACATTAGATGTACCAGAAAAGAACGAAGAGAAAGAATACTTGTGGCAAATTTTGTTGTTCCCAAGAACCAATTTTTTTCCTGCTAAGGGTCTTATGTTTTCAGCTCCTGTCCTGTGGCATGCTGTGCTTTTCCATAGGGCAGGGTTCATTCTGGTTCTCTTGTCAGCTGTGCTCTTGAGACTTGATATGGTCAGTAGAATGGGATTGTATGTGGTGTGTGCCAATCCTGAGCAAATCTTAACATGGGTTTTGTGGATCCATTTGTATGTCTACCTTTGACAGACAGGGGCAGATTCTTCAGCCTCGGTCCTAACGTAAGGATATTCGTGGAATTCAGGCCAGCAAAAAAGACCCTGAACTGCTGATGTAATACAAGGAACAACAACCACAACAATTTGTATGTTGTCTGCCACTGAGACTTTGATATTTGTCCAGTTTACACATAACCCAGCAAAAGTTCACTGAAATAATACGTAATTCATATTTTGGCAAAAGAAATAAAATAAAAGCTTTCTTCCATCCAAAGCACCATGGATCATGATTATACATGTAGATTTATAGACACATAGTCTATAAATTAAAAGTCTTTTAATAAAATGTTGTTTGTAGGTTATATCTAAGTGTCAGTTCCTCTGTCCCTTTTCCTTACTTTTTTTAAATTGTATCTTGTGAATATGTGGAAATGTAATGAATTTTTAAAAATCTCACTAATAGAAAAATAAAATAAGAACAGTATTTTAATATATATATTTTAAATAAAATTTATATAAAGTAACAATGTTATTATAGTTATGATAGTCACCAGGAAATTGAAGAAAAGAAAATGTTATTGCCATGATGAATGTTATATATTACATGACAAATAAAAAGCTGTTCTTCTCCAAATTTAACATGTGTCAGAATCACCTGGAGAGCTTCTTAAAGCACAATTTACTAGGTAAGTCCTAATCCCAGGGTTTCTGATGCCTTAAGTATGGAGAAGGGCCTAGTAATTTGCATTTTAACTATTTCCTAGGTGATACCGATACTTTTGGTCTAAGAAACACTTTGAGAACTAACATATTAAATAGTCTGACCTAGCCATCTCTAGGTAAGAATTTTATTTTGGCTTCATAATTTCAAATAAAAAAAAAGAAAAAAAAGAGTTAATTTTATTGTTCTTTTAGCCAAACAAGTGCCTAAGAAACATTGGGTTGTTTAACTCTATGTTTTCATTTCTTTTCTTCAGTATGGTTAAGTAAATATTTGAAGACAGATGCGTTAGTTCTAGTTAAATAACTTTATTTTTATAAGTATGTGTCCTATTTAAACATATTTGAAGAATTAGAAATTATGACAGACACACATATACACATGCAAAAACACAGATACACATTTCATAGCTGTCCATGGAAAAGTTAGATTTCATAGGTTATGCATTGACTTTATGATTTTAAATAACCATATCTGCTACTGTATTGGTTGTTTTCCCCTTTGTTTTGACTTACAGTTTTTTGCCAGGCATTTAACATCTTTGACTTCGTGGATAATCAGCTCACAAATATCCTATAGAACTAATTTCTAACTTCAGATTCTCTTATAAAATAAAAAGGCATCATTTTCACAGCAGTAACCAGGAAAAAATGAGAAAATTACTGTTTTACTTTGCAGAAACCAGAATATGGTTGAATTTCATTCTTCTATCAGAAAAGAATAAAAGAGGAACAAAGCAAGTACTTGGGAGTTTATAATTTTTTCCCAGTGTATCTTCGTTAAAGCTTGAAACAACATTGAGGCTTTATCACACAGTGTTATTTTCAATGTCAAGATCTAGTACTCCATTAAAGCATTTTGCCAGAGGAAAAGTTGTTCAAAAGTACATAAAATGCTAGGTGATCTGCCTTTGGTGGAACTTGACTTCCTGAAACATCTAAAATACAACTGTCTTTTATTAAGTTGAAATGGAGAGGTGTGGGCAGGAGCCCTGTGGGGATGGAACGCTCAGCCTCTGAGTCAAAGCCATACAACATTTCTTGTTATCACTGAACAATTTTCCTTCTAACTCACTAACAAGAGAAGCATTAATAGCCTTTGAAAGGTACCCAATACAATTTGCCTTGAAGACAGTTATGTTGGCAAATCCGTGGATTTTCTAAGGAATAGTACAATTAAAACTGGGATATTGCGCAGGTATTCATGATTCATAGAATTTTAGTGTTAGATAAAACTCTTTCAGTCTCTACTTTCAAAGTGAATTGAGAAAGAAAATCTAAGTTGTAGGCTCTTCAAGAAACCCTATAGAACCTTATTGCAAAAAAGAAATTTTTCTGTATTACTCTTCTTTTTTTTAAATAAGTTTCTCCTATCCCATCCTGACTTTTAGGAACAGTCTTCAATGTGCCTATTTGAAGTTAGAATTTCAAATCTTCATTAATATTTTGCTATTGCACCAGAATGACTCATGCTACACTGCCTTTGCTAATTAAATTAATAGCTGCAAATGCTTACCAAAGAGATTAACTTATGCACTGCCCTCCCTAGAAGAGCTAGTTGCTAGGCAGCCCTGGGTGAAAGCTTGGCATCTAGCTCCTTTCTTCTCAGGACAGAGACTGCTATGCATCCTTGACTGGGAGAATGAATGAGACGATGCTTTCGCTAGAAGCATTCACCTTCATCTTTATATCTCAATTGCTCCATTTTAATTATTTTAATCACTTAGCGCATTCTAGTGTTTCAAGTCTATTTAATCTGGAATATATTTTGTCTCAGGCTTGTGGACCTGTTTCACTGTCTTATCTTATTCTTGTCTCTTTACAAGCATCAATTCTATGTTGCACATGGCTTTCCTACCATAAACAGGCATACTTTATTCAACCATTTTACATTTTACAATTTATTATTACTTCTACAGATTTTTGCACATTACTTCAACCTGTAAAACTACATATTGCCAAATATTTATTTGGTGTAGCTCATGATTTTCCACAACACCCCATTCTTTGTATTTTGAGATCACATCCTTTCTTACATTTTCTCCCACTACTATATCTATAGATAGTACAGACACTGGGTGTTCATACTAAAGATAGATGTGGCAGATCTTTCATGCTCTAGGATGTACTTTCTGTTGCTAAATTTGCTGCCAGCAAGTTTGTCACTTGTGAAAGTTGGCCTCAACTCAAACTTGAATTGACATTCTTTCTTCTTTACAGTCAGGTGGTTCTTCTAAACTTTAAACCAAATAGAAATGAACAATAAGTATTTGCATAACCAAGATTATAAAAACAGAGTTATGAATGCAATGCATGCTTACTAACAGTACAATATTTTAAAAATACTTATATAATACTAACCTAACTCCAGAATGATCAAGGAAATTCTATGCAAGTGGGGTTTCCTAGAGAAACATAGATCTTGGTCAAGTAGCTTGTTTCATGGAACACTACCAGCAAAAGCCCTGAGGCAAGTGTCTGCTTCATGCCTACCTGGTTCTAATATGACCTTGGCCTCTATCTGCCATCTTATACCTTGTTACTTTACACTTGGTATGTGTATGGGTTTACCTCTAAGCGTGTGTGTGTGTGTGTGTGTGTGTGTGTGTGTGTACTTAAGTAGAAGTGTGGGGGAAAGTAGCAACACAGTGTATTGAAGGACTCCACAGAAAAGCTTTAAAAATCACAAGGGTTTGGTAATATTGCCTGCAATATTCAATATATGGCTTTCTTTAGCTAAGAGAATTTGTAGTAACTTAAATATGACAGAGTTTTTTACATGCTCACATAACATGCTAGAAGTGAGAGATCCAGGTTGGCAGGAGAGCTTGACTTCAAAGACCATTCAAAAATCTGAGTACACTCTTTCTAATTTTCCTACCCATTAAGAACAATCCTCATCTAATATTGACAGCGGAGTGTTAAAGTCTCCCACTGTTTCTAGCCAAAGCAATCAGGCAAGAAAAAGAAATAAAGGTTATTCAATTAGGAAAGGAGGAAGTCAAATTGTTTCTATTTGCAGACAACATGATTGTAAATTTAGAGGACCCCATTGTCTAAGCCCAAAATCTCCTGAAACTGATAAGCAACTTCAGCAAAGTCCAAGATACAAAATCGATGTGCAGAAATCACAAGCATTCCTATACACCAATAACAGACTAAAAGAGAGCCAAATCAAGAGCAAACTGCCATTCACAATTGCTGCAAAGCAAATAAGATACGTAGGAATACAACTAACAAAGGATGTAAAGGACCTCTTTAAGGAGAACTACAAACCACTGCTGAAGGAAATGAGAGAGGACACAAACAGATGGAAAAATATTTCATGCTCACGGTTAGGAAGAATCAATATTGTCAAAAAGACCATACTACCCAGAGTAATTAGAGATTCAGCTCTATCCCCATCAAACTATCAATGACCTTCTTCACAGAACTGGGAAAAAAACCTTAAACTTCATATGGAACCAAAAGAGAGCCCACATAGCCAAGACAATCCTAAGCAGAAAGAATAAAGCTGGAAGCATCACACTACCTGACTTCAAACTATACCACCAGGCCACAGTAATCAAAACAGCATGGTACCAGTACCAAAACAGATATGTAGGCCAATGGAACAGAACAGAGGCCTTGGAGGCAACACCATACTTCTACAACCATCTGATCTTCGAAAAAACTGACAAAAACAAGCAACGAGGAAAGAATTCCCTGTTTAATAAATGGGTTTGGGAAAACTGGCTAGCCATCTGCAGAAAGCAGACACTGGACCCCTTCCTGACACCTTACACTAAAATTAACTCCAGATGGATTAAAGATCTAAACATAAGACCTAACATCATAAAAACCCTAGAAGATAAACTAGGCAAAACCATTCAGGACACAGGCATAGGCAAGGACTTCATGACTAAAACACCAAAAGCATTGGCAACAAAAGTCAAAATAGGCAATTGGGATCTAATTAAACTCCAGAGCTTCTGCACAGCAAAAGAAACAATCATTAGAGTGAACCAGCAATCAAGAGAAAAAAATTTTCAAGGGAAAAAATTTTTGCAATCTACCCATCTGACAAAGGGCTAACATCCAGAAGCTACAAAGAACTAAAAAAGATTTACAAGAAAAAAACAAACAATCCCATTCAAAAGTGGGTGACAGATATGAACAGACACTTTTGAAAGAAGACATACGAGGCCAACAAGCATATGGAAAAATGCTAATCATGACTGGTCATTAGAGAAATGAAAATCAAAACCACATTGAGGTACCATCTCATGCCAGTTAGAATGGCCATCATTAAAAAATCTGGAGACAACAGATGCTGGAGAGGATGTGGAGAAATAGGAACACTTTCACACTGTTGGTGGGAGTACAAATTAGTTCAACCATTGTGGAAGACAGTGTGGTGATTCCTCAAAGGTCTAGAAATAGAAATTCCATTTGACCCAGCAATCCCATTACTGAGTATATATCCAAAGGAATATAAATTTTTCTGTTATAAAGACACATGCACATGTATGTTCATTGAGGCACCGTTTACAATAGCAAAGACCTGGAATCAACCCAAATGCCCATCAATGATGCATTGGACTAGGAAAATGTGGCACATATACACCATGGTATACTATGAAGCCATAAAAAATGATGAATTTGTGTCCTTTGTAGGGACATGGATGAATCTGGAAACCATCATTCTCAGCAAACTGACACGAGAACAGAAAATCAAACTCCACATGTTCTCACTCATAGGCGAGCGTTGAACAATGGGAACACATGGACACATGGAGGGGAGCATCACACACTGAGGTATGCTGGGGGGTACTAAGGGGGGGACAGTGGGGATTAGGGATGTTGGGGAGGGATAACATGAGGAGAAATGTCAGATATAGGTGATGGGGTATGGAGGGAGCAGACCACCTTGCCATGTATGTACCTATGCAACAATCCTGCATGATCTGCACATGTACCCCAGAACCTGAAGTGCAATTATATATAT
The DNA here is from genome assembly GCF_009761245.1 of Sapajus apella. Classification (NCBI taxonomy): domain Eukaryota; kingdom Metazoa; phylum Chordata; class Mammalia; order Primates; family Cebidae; genus Sapajus; species Sapajus apella. The sequence goes on from NW_022436967.1 coordinate 8,780,520, forward strand.
ATATATTTAAAAAAACAGAACAGTCCTCATTTACATATGACAAAAAAATCTATCCCATTGGACAGAAGGAGGAGAATGTGTAGTTCAAGTCAATTTTAATTTAAGAAAATAAGAAGGTAATTGCATATATTGTTGCTTATAGCAAAAAGCAAAAAAAAAAAAATTAGTTGCAGTACATAGTTGTAAGTGACACTATGAAATGCAGTCTCCAGCAAGGAAATACATGCCCAGCTAAAACTTAGTAAGTTTAAAAAAGGAAAAAATTTGACTTCTGTGAATGTCTCATTCAGAGAAGTAGACCCTTCTAGTTACTATAAAATAAGTTTTATAATAGAAGTGAGACCTTATACTATTATGAAAGGAAATGGGTCTGGACAGGGAATTAGACAATCAGAGAAGAGTTAAAATCAACCTTCTGAAGGTCATGTGGTTAAGTGAAATCTCATAGGGAAATCTGGGAAGTGAGGCAAAGACCACCCAAGTTGGCAGCAAAGTCTATGGAAAACGTTGCCTCTATATGCCTCTTGGACCTGTGGGCCCACAGCCGTGTGAGACAGAGGTGGCTGTGGTCAGTGAGGCTGACAGTCAGAAAGAAGACCTGGAGGTAACACAGAGAAAAGTCAGGACAAGCTTCAACCCTCTGGACACTTCTGTGTCTTTCACTGTACCTATCTAAACACCATTAGAGATTTATGACTGTTGTATTACTTTTGCCTCCGAAATTTGGGTAATGTGTACTTTGTCCACTGCTAACCCAAGACCATAAAGGAAGGGAGATTCTAGAACATGTGCCAAAGCTTACAATACAATTGTCCAACTCAGGGAACCACTAGAAGTTGATGATGCTGTCTTTATCAGGGTGTTTGCAGAACAAGGACTAAAGTTTTGGATGGTATTTTTATTATAAATTTTACCACAGCAAAACTTCCCCAAATAAACAGACATATTTTATGTGCACTCTTCCTCTCTATGAACCTACCTGTTCATATTTTTTAGGAAAATACACAAAGAATACAAAGAAATTAAGGGGAGAGGGGAGAAGGAAAAGATGAGGGGAGAGAGGGTAAGCTACCATGAGGGTGTGTGGCTGATCTCAAGTTAATAGAAACCAAAGAGTAGTTTAAAAAAATTCTAAAGTGCAAATTGATGTTACTTAAAGGCTATCACTTAATATTTGCACTTTTAATTATTTAAAATTTAAGAATTTTTTTTTTTTAATGTAAGAAAATGGGGAAGGAATGAGACTGAGAGATACATAAAGCCCTTCAGGAATTGCTTACATTATATGAATCTTAGCAAAAATCATATTTACTCAAATAGCATATTCATAATATTTATGGCATAATGCATTTTCATTTTCTTCCATTATTGTATCTATGACATTGATAATCCTATATTTTGAAACTAAACAGATTAAGAGATCAAATTAAAAGAGTAAATCAGTGCAATAAAAAAAAATCTTATAAAAACATGTTGGGACAGCCCTATTTGTTATTTCAAAATCAGCCAAAAGTAGCAGGTGTCATCTAGACTACAAAGGACACAAGACCTGTGCAAATGTTCAAAACCACTTTTAAAATGAATGTCCTATTTAAGATTTAGATTATTTTGTCATCTAGAAGAGAGAATGTAAGACTGGATCTTGACACTATTTTCTTCAGGCTACACAGAGCTGGGTGAAACTAAGAGGATTAAGGAAACAAAGATATTTTATCACAAATTATCATTGATCTTTGTTTGTTTGTTTGTTTGTTGTCTTTCATTTAGAAAAAGTAATATATGATATACAAAAATCACCTAAAAAAATTAACCAGACTCTGAGCAAAATTTGGCTTTAAAGCTATTTTTATATAGCGCTGGAAGTCCTAGACAGAACAATTAGACAAGAGAAAAAAAAAAGACCTCCAAATTAGAAAAAAGAAGTCAAATTGTCCTGGTATGCAGACAACATGATCTTTTATGTAGAAAATCCCGAAGACTCCACCAAAAAAATGTTAGAACTAAGTAAAAGAATTCAGTAAACTCTCACAGGATTCAAAATTAACACATTAAAAAACTCAATAACATTTCTATATGCTAACAGTAAAATATCTGAAAGATAAACCAATAAAATTATTCCAGTATATATATATATATATATAAATTAAAATATTTAGAAATAAATGTAACCAGGCAGTAAATGATCTCTAAACTGAAAACCATGAAACACTGATGAAGGAAATTGAAGATGACACAAATAAATGGAAAGGTATCCTGTGTTCATGGACTGGAAGAATTAATGTTGTAAAATGCCCATACTACTGAAGACAATGTAATCCCTATCAAAATACCAATGACATTCTTTACAAAAAGGGAAAAACAAATTTTAAAATTCTTATGGAAACACAAACAATCTGAATAGCCAAAAGAATCTTGAGCAAAAACAAGAAAGATAGAAAGATTATACTACCTGACTTCAAAATAGACTACAAAGCTGTGGTAAATGAAACAGCATGGTACTGGCATGGTACTTATTGGCTGGGAGTGGTGGCTCACTCCTGTAATCCCAGCAGTTTGGGAAGCTGAGACAGGTGGATCACCTGAAGTCAGTTTAAGACCAGCCTGACCAACATGTTGAAATCCCATCTTTATTAAAATTGCAAAAATAGCCAGGTGTGGTGGCACATGCCTGTAATCCAGCTACTTGGGACACTGAGGCAGGAGAATCACTTGAGCCAGGGAGGTGGAGTTTGCAGTAAGCCAAGATCATACCACTGCACTCCACCCTGGGCAATAGAGTGAGACGCCACCTCAGAAAAAAAAAAAAAAAAAAAAAAAAAAAAAAGACATATTGAGAAATAAAATAGAAAAGAAGAACCCAGGAATAAATCCACATGTGTGGTCAATTGACAGAAGTGCCAAGAACACATAATGGAAAAAGGATGTCTCATCAATTAATGGTATTGGGACAACTGGGTATCAATATGCAGAATAATAAAATTAGATCCTTATCTCAACCATATACAAAACCGACTCAAAATAGATTAAAAAGTTAAACGTAAGACCTAAACTGTGAAACTACTAGAAGAAAACATAGAAGAAGAAGAGCTCCATGACATGAGTCTGGGCAATGTTTTTGTTTGTTTGTTTAATTTGACCTCAAAATCACAGGAAACAAAAGCAAAAATGGACAAATGGAATTACATCAAACTAAGAAGCTTTCCATTGTAAAGAAAACAATCAACAGAGTGAAGGAACAGTCTACAAAAATGGAGAAAATATTTGCAAATTATATGTCTGATAAGAGGTTAATGTCCAAAATATATATAAGGAAACCAAAGAACTCAATATCAAAAAAACAAGTAACCCAATTTAAAAATACACAAAAGACCTGAATATACATTTCTAAAAATAAGACATAGAAATGACTGAAAGGCATGTGGGAAGTATTCGGTGTCACTAATTATCAGTGAAATGCAAATCAAAACCACAATAAGACATCACCTCACTCTTGTTAGAATGGCTAATGTCAAAAGACAAATTATAACAAATGTTGGTGAGGATATAGAGAAAAGGGAACCCTTGAACATCGTTGGTGGAAATGTAAATTGGTGCAGCCAGTTGAAAACAGTATGTAGTTTCCTTAAAAAAATAAAATAAAAATATAAGTAAAACCATATGATCCAGCAATCCCATTACTGGGTATATATCTAAAGCAAATAAAACCAGTATCTCAAAGAGATATTTGTATTCCAGTGTTTGTTGCAGCACTATTCACAACAGCCAGAATATGGAATCAACCTAAGTGTCCTTGTATGAATGAATGGTTAAAGAAAATGTGCTATCCATACACAATGGAATACCGTTCAGCTATACTAAAGAAAATCCTTTTGTTTATGACAACATGAATGAACCAGAAAGCATTATGTCAAGTGAAATAAGTCAGGCACGGAAATACAAATAACACATGATGTCATTCATACATGGAATCTGTAAAAAATGATCTCATGGATGTAGAGAGTAAAATCGTGGTTGCCAGAGGCTGGGATACTTGAAGGGATGAGGATAAGGAGTTGTTGGTCAAATGATACAAAACTACAGCTAGATAGGAAGAACAGGTTCAAGAGATCTATTGTACAGAATGGTGACTACAGATTATGGCAATATATTGCAATATTGAAAAATGCTTAGAGAGTGGATGAATAAGTGTTCCCACTACAAAAATGGTAACTATGTGAGGTAGTGCATATGTTAATTATTCACATTTAACCACTCAACAAGGTATATATGTTATACTTCAAAACATCATGTTGTACATGATAAATACAGACAGCTTTATCTGTTAATTTGAAAGAAATTAAAATTATTTTCAAGACTATTGCTTTCAATAGTTTAAAAACATATTTTTCTATATTTTTTTAAAAGAAGAGATTGGCAAAGATGAGTTTTACACATTTACATGGCTGTGTGTTAAGCAGGCCTTTAAAAATATGTTGCATAGCTGTATTAGTGCAGAAAATTATTATAATATAAAATTTAAAAGAAATTTATAAAAAAAGACGTGTTACAGTTTTAATATTTAAATTTTCTATAAAAGATTTCATGTCTTTTAATATCAACAATATATTTGTTCCTGATCCATGGCTTTGTTCATGGTCTCTGCAGAAATAATACTAATATTTTCAACCACCTACTTTACATCTCAACTTGAAATGTGTCATAGGCATGTAAAATCATTCTAGTATTATGCAAGCTATTGCTATCTTAAAAATTACATGAATGTGTGCAACTGCTCAAGACATTAACAGAATATTTTTCCTTTGGCCCCAACTTTGAATTCATTGGTAATATCTGTTTAAACACTACCAGTCATCACATTTCAATTATATCCATTATCTTCATTTCCAATACCCTCATCACAGCTTGGAGCATGCTGTCATCATTTCTCCCTTAACCAAAATGAGACCAGGCACTTAACTTGTCTGTCTTCTTCATTATTTGCCTTTCTGCCATCCTTTACTATCAGAAGTTAGAGTGATATTTTCAAAATGTTTCGTTTCCTATTCCAGTTTATCTCTTGGTTTAAAACCTTCCAGTCTCTTCTCAGATTGCAGACTTCTTGTCTTTATTTATAAAGCCCCACATGATCTGGCTCTGCGTACTTTTGTAATATGTTCTCAAAACTCTATTGGATTTGCCTTTTATGGTTAATCTATGCTAGTTATTCTTTCTGTTTCTGATTGTGCCAGGCTCCACCGTGTCTTCAGGCCTTTATCTACTGTTTTTCTGTTGGGCTGAATGGACAAACCAATGGTCTGTTTTGGATATTAAAGCCCTTGATGCTAAGGTGGTAAGGTGTCCTAAAGAATTTTGAAGAGCATGTTTGTAACCATGATTTATCTTGTTTTGTTTTCTTTTGATTTTATTTGGCTCAACAGACTTTCTAAGAAGAATGTATGGAAGACTTTTAAACTTATATCATCTTTAAAATTGATCTCAGAGGATTTTATGAAATGTTAAGAGCTAAAGCATCATGTACGAACATATGGCATCCCAAATCTACTTCAGTGAGCACAACCACAGTAGGGCTATTCTAGATGACATGTCTAAAAACTGAGACAAGAGGAACAGGCTAATAAAGGAGGTTCTAATGCACAAAGAAATAATTGTAATTATAACATTCTTGACTTGGACTGTATGGTTACACTGTAGGAGACACTATGATCACTATAAATCTTAAGCATTTTTAAAGGAAAAATATCCTTAATGTCCACCTGAGGTACAAATGGGCCTGAAATGCCAACAAAAAGTAGACAAAATTCCTACTGCTATAGGAAGATAATTAGAGAAAAAGATATATTAAAAGCAATAAAATAAGTTTATTTCCTTTATAACTAGATATATGACCATACATTCTATTAACAATTTTATGCACAAATCTGTAGATGATAAGAAGGATAATATTTTTTTTTCAAATATTTAGTGCTTTGACAACAATGGTACTCCTTGAATCTCAGAAGAATTTCTCTTAAACGCAAGCTTATTTCTCTTAAAAGCAAGCTCTTTCTAGTAAGTTTATTGCTAGATTCCAAATTATTTGTCATTGATATGATTCTTACTAGTCTGCTATAATGTACAAGCTTGAGTTGTTATTCACAGAAATTTTAAGATCTAAGTTTATTAGCTATTTCTCAAATATGCAAAAATAAAATATAATTGCTACTGATTCAAAGTCTATTCCTATGCAAAAATTCATGTTTATTGAAAATTATAATGCAAATTTAAGTTATGCAGCTCTGCACTGGGCTTCTTTAGTAACTGAGCATTTTTTTGTTGTTTTTAGCTATAATGTCTACATAAATTAGAATAATATCTCTATATTTTATCCATAAATGCCTCTATAAAGTGTGACTAATGTTTTTAATGTGATGTTATAATGTTGGTACAAAACAGAATCCAAGCGAATCCTGATAAAAGTAAATAACTGCCAGAGCTTTTGTGGCAGCCTCTCTTTTTGATATTGTCTGAAATAACACTTCTGATTCCCCAGCAATGCATTTCTAAATTGCTTGAAGTTACTCCTGTCTATTCAAAGTACTTAACATTTTTTTTCCTAGACTTTGTCTTCTAATCCTTGCATTGAATCTTCTGTGTCCTTTCTTCATCCTCTCCTTGAATTTGCACAGTGGTTTCAAACTCTTGACAGAAGAACTCTCAGGTTGTTTATAGGTTTGTACCTTTGCTGAAATTACAAAGTGGTTCAAATCACAGAACTATAACACAAAAAGAAATTGTCTGAATATACAGTTTAACTCCTAAAATAACTGCATTGAATGGAAAAGTAAATGAACAAATCAGATAGCAGTGCAAGAAATTAGTTAATACCTAATTATTTCTAGCGCATTTGTGGAGGGGTTGTTTAATTACTTTTATTCATAAAAGTTAAGAGCCACATTTCGTGACCTGGTGAAATGTCTGACAATTTTCAGAAAATCCAGCTGATCTCTTTAGATAGCTATCCAGTTCCATATTCATGAAGCTACTAAGTTAAGTCATAAATTTTAATTGAGGTTCAAAGTGGTCATGTTATCACTTGCATATTGGTACATTTGAACAGAAGTGAGGGTTTTCAGGAGCTAAAAGGATAAATTCCAATTTCTGATTTCCATTCTAACTGATCAAATAAAAACTTGATTTTGAGTTCAGATATAGATTAACTACTACTATTTTAAACCATGATCTAAATTGAACTTTTCTTTCTGCATAGCCCTTTTTTCCTTGAAATTCCTACATTGGTTGTTGACTTTTCCAACATTTCAGTTACTTAGGACAGAAAATTTGAGTTCCTCTCTATTTCTCTTTCTCTGTTTCCCACAAAGTACCAAATAGCTTGTCTTTATTTTTCTCGTATGTCACAAAGCCATCTTCCTTTGTCCGCCTCACTGGTACTGCCTTAATTGGCAGTCTTGTATCACTCAAAGAATACTATATTAAGTTTTTCATTTGTTTTGCCTGTTTCCAGGTTTAAAACTTCCCACAAGATCTTATATTTTACTGTCAAATGGAATGATTTCAGATATACACCTAATGGTATCACTCTAATAAAAACATTTGTTCTAATGATCCATTTCTTTAGTCACTAAAATCAAGTAACAAAAGTTAAAAAAAAAGATCTGTAGCACATCTACTTGCCACAAACTGAACTGGGCTCAAGGGATTTAAAAAATTAAAATTAAAATTAAGAGAATCTGCCTGCCCTCAATGGGTCCACAGTCTGATAGCTTTCCATTGTGAAAGGCCTCAAGGTACCTTATCATAGCATAAAAGACCCTCCAGAATCTGGTGCTTTTTCCTTCTTAAGGATAATCTCTAGGCTCATTATAATTAAAGCAATGCTGATTTATTTATACTTCCAGGAATACACATTGCTATTTTGCTTATTTGTTTCTTCACAATTTTTGTCCTCCATCCAAAATACTTTCACCCTGTTTTTAACTGTGTAATTACTATTCTTTATTCATAATGTGCACTTATTCTATGAAGTTTTTTCTAACCTCATCTTCCCCTAACACAAATTTCCCATATACAAGCTTTCTTTCTTACATATAGTTTTTATTATATTTGGTAAAGTAGTATTATTTGCTCTTTATGTCTAACTTCCCTGCTAGATAGTGAAAAATTAGATTTCTGGGAATAGAAATTCTTACATTTGACTCTCCAGCACTTAACAAAGAGCCTAGACTATTGCACAGAGTTTAAATATATGATGTATAAACACTGTTAAACTGAGCTATTATTCTCACTTCTAATTCCACTGCATTCAATTATGTTCAGTTTATCAAACACAGAGAGCTTCTAATATGTTCGCGTGTATATTAATTAGTCATTGTAGTAGAGACAGGTGGTAAAAACAAATAGTTCTTTCTTCCTGACACCTTCTATTCTGATCAGAGAGAACATGCTGAAAATTTTTTTAAAATAAGATTTCATAGAAATTTGAAATACTCAGAAACTTTCCACTATATGGAAAACATTTTATTAGATAAAGCAAACTTGATAGCATATAACTTCCAAATGCATTTTACATATTGTTTCTTAATCTGGCCTCGTAGCAAGAAATTACAAAAGCCTAATTAACAAGATGAATATATGGCATCTATATTAAAAAACAAAGGGTACAGTCACAGAATTATTGGGAAGTCTTATTATTTGAAACCCATTCATTGAGAAAAGCCATGACAGCATTGTTACTTGACTCAAAGAATGATTCACATGTGAAATGTTTGGGGTTAATTACCTTGATTTCCAGTCTCCCAGGTTTCCCAAGCCTGCATGGTATGTGCCAAGTCTCCAGACTATAGATATACTGTCAGGCCTTCCTAACCGGAGCTACCAACATTCCCACTGTTGTTGGCTCTGCCCCCTGGTTGTTCTGTCTTTTTGGATTCTAGTATCTTGGAGCCATTTGCCACAGAGATGATGATGAAAATCAAGTTTCCTCTTTACCAGGGACATACATGAAGCTCTACAGCCTCTCTACTATCCATGGAAGGATGGAGACCTAACTTTTACTAGTGTTCATACTCTTGTTTTTCTCTTTCATTGTCCCACTAAAGACACATAAGCCTGTTCTGTAAGCCAACCTCATAGCACTCTGAGTTACTTTCCAATAAGATTGGACTAGTTACATTTATTTTCTTCAAGGCTTACATGGATTTCCTCCAGAGCCCTATTGCATATGCCTGAGAAGAGAGGATTGCTATTTAGAAACAATATTATTGCTAACAACAGAGTAAATAAATAAATAAATAAATAAATAAATCTCTGGTTTTTTTTTTTTTTTAATCTCCAAATTTATGCTACATTTTGTGACAATTAAATTAGATTTCAGCCCCAATGGCAGAGCTCTTTTTGGGAATGATGTAGTTTCTAGCAGGTTTTAAATGTCAAGGGAAAGTTCATCAGAATACTCTCAGACATGTTTCTTCAAGCACTGAATTTGGACATGGTAAAGTCAATGTCAAATGTCTATTTTTTTCACATGCTTCTTTCAAAACTGGGTTAAGAATGTAGAAATTCGAAAAAGATTGCAGAAACATGAGGGCAAGGATGCTTAAAGCATTTTTACCTAAGCACCTGTTGTATGAGTTCATGGCTTTGTGCTCTCAAGAAGCTTTTAGCTGCACATTAGCAAAGGATTGAACAGTGATGAATTTCACAGCAGATATTTATTCAGCCCACTAGAAATGAGGCTGCAAGCCAACTGAAATGAAAAGATGTCTGTCCAAAATCCAAGAATTTTTTTTGTATATCCACAGAAGGAAAGTGAGCTAAACATAGAAATACTACAAACTACTATTCTTAACGCCTTTGAGACAAACAAAAGACTCCTTAAGAAACATTGTTAATATAACTTTCATCAGGAGGCTGGGCTTAAAGAAAAGATAGTAGGGGGAAGGGAAGGGCTTGATTTCTGTCTGTTAAATATTCCAGATACATATTGAACTTAAAACAAAAATTACCTTAAAAAATTACTGGGTAAATATTGATTTCATTGTTAGACCTGCTCTAGTCATACTGTAACCATAAAAATAAAATGGTAATAATTGTAATCTTCAAAATTTCCTGTGTATGGTTTTTTTTTTTTTCTTATCTTTTTTTTTTTGGAGAGAGGGTCTCACTGTGTCACTGAGGCTGGAGTACAATGGTGCAATATTGGCTCACTGCAACCTCTGCCAGGGCTCTGGTAATTCTCCTGCCTCAGCCTTCTGAGTAGCTGGGACTACAGATGGGCTCCACCACACTTGGCCAATTTTTGTAATTTTAGTAGAGATGTGGTTTCACCATGTTGGCCAGCCTGGTCTCGAACTCTTGACCTCATGATCTGCCTACCTTGGCCTCCCAAAGTGCTTGGATTACAAGCGTGAGCCACCATGCCCAGCTGGGAAGAGCAATCTATTCTGAGGATGAGGTAAATGTTATGAGTAGGGAGTTCCAACGGAAAAAATCCTGAGAAAAAAAGGTAAGAAGTAGCCAGGCACATAAAGAGAAAGGAGCCAAGAAAGACCTCTCAAGCAAAATGATTATCTAATAAAAATGAATAAGGATGAGTAAGAACCTCCAGAATTTACTGTACGTGGTCAGGAGACATAAACAAATTCCCATCATGAACCTTGGGTTAATAAGGGAACTTTGATTACTGTCAACAGCAACTGACTCTTACTGAAGGAAAAACAACAAGAAAACTAACTGGAATCATTCCCTATATCTCTTAGAATCAAAGTAAAACCTGAGGACCTAATCCCCAGAAAGAATTTTTTTAAAGTGACAGGATTTAACTGGAGATAAAAAGAATTTACAAAAGAGGATTCTCTGACTTTTTAATAATAGCCATTCTGACTGGTATAAGGTGATATCTCATTGTGGTTTCAATTTATATTTCTCGAATGATTAGCCATGTTGAACATTTTTTTTTCATGTGTTTATTAGCCACCTGTATGTCTTCTTTGAGAAATGTCTGTTAGTGTCCTTTGCCCACTTTTTAATGGGAATTTTTTTTTCTTGTTGAATTGAGTTCCTTGTAGATTCTAGATGAGTCCTTTGTTGGAGGCATAATTTGTAAAAAAAATTTTCCCATTCTGTATTTTGCCTGTGTACTCTGTAGATTATTTCTTTTACTGTGCAGAAGCTTTTTAGTTTAATTAATTATCATTTGTCTATTTTGTTTTTGTTGCATTTACTTTTGGAGTCTTTATTGTAAATTATTTGCTTAGGCCAATGTGCCAAAGATGTTATCCCACATTTTCTTTTAGGATTTTTATAGTTTCAGCTCTTATGCTTAAGTTTTATTCCATCTTGACCTAAATTTTGTATATGATGAGAGGTAGAGGTCCCGTTGCATTCTTCTGCATATGGCTAGACAACTTTCCCAACATCATTTATTGACTAGAGTGTCCTTTTCCCATGGTTAATTTTTGCTAGTTCAAAGATCAGCTGGTTGTAGGTATGTGGCTTTATTTCTGGGTTCCCCATTGTATTCTACTGATCTGTGTGTCTACTTTTATACCAGTATCACAATGCTTTTGTTACTACAGCCTTGTAGTAAAATTTGAAGTCAGGCAATGTGATGTCTCCCAAGTTTTATCTTTTACTTAAAATATCTCTGGCTATTCAGGCTCTTTCTTAATTTTATATGTGTTTTAAGATTTTGTTTTCTACCTTTGTGAAAATTAATATGAGCAATTTGATAGGCATTGCACTTAATATGTATATTGCTTTAGGAAGTGTGCTCATTTTAATGATGGATGTTGGTGCAGACATAGAGAAAAGAGAATGCTCCACACTATTGATAAGAATATAAATTAGTATAACCTCGATGGAAAACAGCATGGAGATTTCTCAAAGAACTCAAAACAGAACTGTCATTTTACCCACCAGTCCCGCTACTGGATATCTACACAAGGTAAAAGACATTGCTATATCAAAAAGACAACTACATTTGTATGTTTGTCACAGACTATTCACAATAGCAAAATCATGGAGCCAACTTAATTGTCCGTTAACAGTTGACTGAATAAAGAAAATGTGGTATGTATACACCATGGAATATCATGAAGCTATAAAAAAAAAATGAAAACTTGCCCTTTGTGACAACATGGATAGAGCTGGAGGCAATTATTCCAAGTAACTAACTCAGAAGCAGAAAATCAAATACCACATCTTCTCACTTATAAGTGAGAACTAAGCAATAGGCACACATAGTAGACACTGGACACTCCAAAAGCTAGAAAGGCAGGAGGGCTGTGAGAAAATTATCTGTCAGCTACAATGTTCACTATTTGGGTAATGGGTACATTAGAAGCCCAATCCCCACCATTATGCAATATTCCCAAGTAATAAACATGCACCTGTACCTCTGAGTCTAAAATAAAGTAAAATATTTCAAAAGAGGGCTTAAGGGGAGATGGAAGAGGGAGAATCTCGGTGAATAGAGGACTTTGAATTAACCTATGGTAACACATCCATCTTTCAGGTGAAAAAATATATACAAAAGATGAAAAGATTTCACCAGAGATAGAGTAGGTAATCTAGGAGTGTGGATTCAACAACTCCAATTGTTTTCCATTCTTCTGTTATTTTCCTCAAAATTTAAATTCCCAAAAGGAAAAGCATGATTTGACTAGTATTAGTGACATGGCCAAACTAGTTCCCTACCCCAAGGTAGCTACAAGCTTTGTAGAAGGAATAATCACAAAAGGAAAATCAAGGCACCATTACCGGGAAAGTAATGGTTAATGTTGGCCCAATAAAAACTACAGATTTCCTCTTTTGGAATCACCCCAGAAAGTTTGGTTTTCTATCTCACAGGGCTTGAGTCCCAACAAGACAGTCTACATTGCAGAAGGGGCAAATAACAGGAGAAAAATCAAGGCGTTGTTGCCAGGCAAGTGAAAATTGATGTTGGTGTTATGAAAACAGCAGCGATTCCGTATTTTGTGGATACACTGCAAAGTTTCGATTTCTATTCATTGGGATTTGGTACATAAAGGAAGCACATGGCTCCTTTGTGTTTTAGAAAAAATAACTGTAATGGCAGAATTCATAATTTCAAGCTGTCAGGATCAATCAAGGACAAACCAACATAGCTGCTTTCCTTAATATGTAAGTAAAAAGCATACGAAAATGTATTCTCATGGATGTGATCCAAATTCCTCATACATGGATATAATTTCTTAAATATATATGTGTGTTGGCGGGCTTCATTTCTTTGTAATGAGCCTTTGTTATCTGATATCAGGAAAAACTTTTCGAGTTTTACAATGAAAGACAGAAATGACGAATTAGGCAATAAGATAAAGTACTTCCTAAAAGTAGTGTTAAACAGTGTGGTTATCAATCAAACTAGAGCTGCATTCAAAAGAAATGTAAACTGAGAAGAAAAGAGACATGAAATAAATTAAGGTATCAAATTTTCAAGTTATTGTGATTATCATAGTGAATTTGTATTTGAAGCAAAACTGCAAACTATTCATATTTTTAAATAATCACTTTTGATTGAGAGCATTGTAAAAAGAAAACAATTTATTTCTGCCTCATAAAAAGGTAAATTAGTACAAATTCTTGCAAAATACCAACTAATAGTTTCACTGAGTTGGGCAAAATACAACCTTCCTGGTTATCCAATCTAATTGCACACTCACCTAAAATGAATCCTAATGCCTCAAACTAAGGCAAAGTCACGGTCACTATTCCTTTTATTTCTTCTTTGTTTGTGACACTACTTTGAAAGTTTATCCCATGTTTTCATTTCTTTGTGTTATTTGTAAGTTAAAGGTAATTAGGGTTATGATATGTCAAAACAGTAAAATCAGAGATCTCTTAAATTTAATATTAGTTAATGCATAAACTCTATTTTCATAGCCAATTGGTTCATAATTGAATAATTCTATTTACTAAACTTTATAAAGTTACTAGCTTTGTGTTGGCTGTTCAGGTTATTATTTCTTGATATAGCTATATATATATTATACATATATATATATATAAAACTTGACAAACATATATATTTCTAGTAGCCTTTTTCATCTTAAAATATTCTGCTTATAGAACTCCTGAGCTCATTGAGATTAGATAACAAGTAATGTTTGAATTATTTAACCAATTATTTCAAATAAACTAATAGAATGGAGAGGGAAAGAAGGATTGGGGTGAATTGTAGTTTTAAGAGTAAAAAGCATTTTTGTTTGTATAACAGGTGGTGCACCCATGCATATAAATAAACCATGCTCAGGAATCAGTTTATCTAGCATGCTGCTGACCTGACTTTTTCTGCTTTAGATCACACATCATGACTAGAATAGTCAGGTAGAATCTATTTAGTCTATGCACAGGTCCATAAAAATATATTTGTCTCTGCAAAACTACAATAAGAGTAAGTTGAAAATCCTTACCCATGAAATGAGAACTATATCTATTTTAACTGTATAGTTATTAAAGATGTAACTGTACATAATAAAATGTAAAATGCTGATCTGAAGGTGGTTATGAGTAGTTTCTCTGTTGAATTGCTTCTGTTGTTGCTTCTTCTTATGTGGTGCTTTTTTATTCACATGTAATCACTGTTCCAGACTTCTCTAATCTTAATTCTTATTACATACACATATTAAAGATTTTTAATCTTTTAGTCTGCAATTTCTTGATGTTTGTTTTTAAAACTTAATTTTATTGCTAAAGGATACTTTCTCTGTGCCAGAAAGTATCTGTTTATACAATGTCTTTTGCTATATCCTTTTTGTATAAGAAAATGTTACTTTTATCTCATTACTAGTAAAATAATCCAGCTCACTCCACCCCTCAGAGTTAGATTACTTATGTTGGCTGAATATTTTAATAAGCCTCCTTTCATAACAGGTGATTAATAAGTATTTCACAATACTTTAATAAGTTTCCTTGGAACCTGGGAGGCTGAGCTCCAGAAAATGATAAATAGAAAATATTATAAACTTGAGATTAAGCCATATTGCTCTACTTAAAAAAAAAAAAAAGAGAGAGAGAGAGAGTGGCTGGAAAATTAACGGACATGGAGGGACAGAAAGTTTATGCTACATGAAACCATTGATACAAGTTTTTAAAAGAAGCTTCATTTAGTGTGTGTTTGTGTGTATTTGTGTGCATTTATTGTGTGTTTGTGTGTATTCATGTGCATTTAGAAGTAAAATTTTATGAGCTGCACAATACAAACTACCTAAACTTTCCCTATGACATGCTTTGTTAAAAATCATGTAGATCAGTAATTGGCTTATGCAGAAATTTGTATTTTGGAGTAGTTTAAGAACATCCGAGTTGTGCTTTAAGTTGGAATGGGGAAAAAATAAAAAGCTGCCTTTGGGTGGACAGTCATATCTGGCTATTTATTAAAAAAAAAAAAAAGAAAAACAGCAGCTATAATCCATAAACTAAGATGCAGCACTTAGTGGCATTTTGTTTTAGATCACACGTCTTCCAAGACACGACACATCTTCCACTATGATAGCCAAATGCTCAAATTCAGGATTCTGATCTGAACAATAGTTTTTTGTATATAATCTGAATGTCATAAGAAAGTTAAGGAAATGACTCTGAATTCATATATTACTGCTGGGGAGCCCAGAAGAGTGCCTTGTTTATGATATGATGTTTTTCAAATCATTTGTAAGCTAACTTTGGAATAACATGAAGTCATAGACTAGAAATTGGCCTTCAACTCTGCTTTGAAGAACTAAACATTTCTTAAGATTTTTGAGTATTTCATTCAAAAGGCAGCTGTGCTTTGGTTGATTCTATGACCTGTTTTTTTCATCTGCTAAAATGTGATTATGTGGTTAGTTCTTAAGAATATTTTGAAACTGATGACAGAAGCTATGTGCTACATTGAAGAAAATGTGCCAGATATGAGAGAGAAAGCCTGAGTTGTGGTGAGACCGTGCCACTGCATGAGAGAGGTGTTGGGCCTCAGACAGAGAAGCGATGGCATTTAATAAACTTTTTTCAGGGTTAGCCATTAGGATTATCTATGTTCTCAAATCCTCAAATGCCTCTGTCAATGTTGCTGACAGCTCTTGAATGGCTTTTCAGTAATGAGGACATTACCAGGGACTTATATGTCAAGTTTCTTACTAGATGTCAGCATCTGGAAGACAGGACTTGCACATATATGTTAAGTTGTGAGAGTTAAAAAAAGAAAAAAAAAAAAAAAAGCAGGGAGCAATATGACAAGGTAAAGTAGCTCAGAGTATGGAAAATCAGAGCAGGCAGCACAAGTCTCTTCAATATTGATGCATAAAAACTCTTTCTGAAGAAATCTAGAAGAACAGTCCATGCTGTCACAGACAGCAGTGACCCCTCAGATTCTTAGTATTAAGAGAGCTATTTTGGAGGTTCAAAAGTAAAAGGCAGCATTGGCTGCTCTCAGACAACAAAACTGGGAAGAAATGATATATTGACTGGATACATCATTTTGTATAAGAGAGCTGCTGAGGTTGTGCTCCTGACAGAGATCCCATCAACTCAGGGCAGTCAGCTTCTCCACTTCCAATAAGTAAGCTAGCAAGCTTGGGGTCCTTCAAAGACAAAGACTACCTTGATTTAAGTGTGAATAACTTTGCCTACAATGATGTATGGAAGCTATATCTAACACACAAGCCCATAAGAGGTTTCAGTCATAGGCTGGATACAGTGGTTTATGCCTGTAATCCCAGTACTTTGGGAGGCTGAGGCAGGTGGATGGCCTGAAGTCAGGAGTTCGAGATTAGCCTGGCCTACATGGTGAAAACCTGTCTCTACTAAAAATACAGAATTAGCCCAGTGTGGTGGCTTGTGCCTGTAATCTCATCTACTTGGAAGTCTGAGGCAGGAGAATCTCTTGAAGATTCTTGACCTCTTGGGAGGTCAAGGTTGCAGTGAGCCGGGATTGTGCCATTGCACTCCAGCCTGGGTAACAAGAGTGAAACTCAGTTTCAAAAAAAAAAAAAAAAAAAAGGAGGTCATATCTAAGAAATTAAGAAAAAAAAAATATATCAACATTGAGATGGGCATCTTATGTTTAATTGTTAAGGTAATTTTGTCTTTATTGCTCAGTGAGGAAATAACTAACAGTAAAGGTGCTGTATTTTGAGTAATCCTGGTCACAGGAGTCAGAATGCGAGGGGATGGAGTAGAGGAACCAGCCCTTTCCTTTCCGTAGATGCAACGCCCTCTGGTGACAATGTTGAATTTCTCTTTTGGTGTCAGGAATTTAGGGAAAAAATATATTTAGGGAAAAAAAGAATTTAGGGAAAACCCCTATTGTTCATTTGGAGGGGCTGTGGAAAAAAAGCCAGACCATGCGTTTCTCCAACTCACTCAAGCACTTGTGCATTCTAATGTTGCCGATAAGGCCATCAAGAGTTATTTGTTCATAAGGTGTCAAAGAAAATCTTGAAGCCTTGACTGACAGTGAAGAGAAAAACTCCTACCTGGCTAGGGTAGGGTGAAGAAGGTGCCCAGAAGGAAAAGCAAGACATTTACTCAATATTTAAATAAATGAGATGAAGTAAGTAACTTTTCCACAGGGGCTACTGGGTGATGACTAACATCCACATTCATAAAACAAGGAACAAGGGAAGAAGGACAGGAAGCCAAAAATCTGGAGAGGGGCACAACTACTTGTGAGTTTCCTCATGAGCATCGCCTCAGTGAGAATGCGTTTGATTTTGCAAGAGGTTAAAAACATTAGCTCACAGAAAGCTAGGAAAACATGATTAAAAATCTGATTTTCAATCAGTTTATAGAAGAATCTACCACAGTACTAGATACTGTGATGCATACCCAAATCACTTTCCTTCAGGACAAAGCATTCATCCCAACCCCCCAGACACTGATAATGGTAATGGTTGACAGCTCAGAGCTAAGCCTCTTCCCCTGACAGTTGCTCTTAAATGAAGAAAGTCCCGTTATGCAAAGTCTTATCATTTTCTTGGCATTGCCACATCCAAATGTGAGAGCACAGAACATGCATTACTTTTGCTGGAATTAGAAGCACTTCTTTCAACTATCTCATCTCTGGCTTTGGCTGTCAGCTTTCCAATCAACCTTTATCACTTGTTATGGATCACTTGGTATTGTCATCTGGATTTTTCAAGGTTCCCTAATAGTAGCAACTGGAGGAAAGAAGAAAAAAGCGAGTTTTTTTTTTGTTTGGTTTTTTTTTTTTTTTTTTTTTTTTTTTTGTCATTACCTCCCATCAATAGTGGCCCTTCCAGCACCTTCCAACACATTTACAATCAATTCCCTGAGTTAAACGTCATTCTGCTTGAAATATCTGTAATATACTAGTTTTTATTTTTCTGAATGGACGTTGACTCAAAGTACTAAATATTCAGAGGGGATGGAAAAGCAATTATGTATAAGGTTAACTATCTTCCAAAAAGGCATTTGGTCTATTAGTGGATCTTGCCTTTTTGTGACATTGTTGAAGTTTCCAATTTACCAACCTCAAAGAAGTCACTTAACTTCTGAGTTCTTGTTTCCTTATGTGTAAAATGAAGGGCTTAGACTTTATATTCTTTAAGATGTTTTTTAACTTTAAATTTTATGAATCCAGAGAAAATGAAAGTATTGAATTTTCACTAATCCCTAAATTTTTTCATGTGTAAAGATCAGAATGAAGAACCAATGGTAGAAAGGTCAGATAGTAATGGATTTACAAGGATAATTATTTGGGGGATGCTTGATATTTTAACACATGTCAGCAAACAATATATCATGCTACAAGTAATAAAAAATGTAGAAACGAACCATATTTTAAAGGCAACATAAAGTACTTTACAAATAAGAGATTACCACTTGTTTGTCACAAAAAGTAAAATGTAAGCTGTGCATTCTTTCCTGAAAGTCTAAAGCTAACAGAGTGTTGTACTGCCGCTATATTCTAAGACATTTCAAAAAGTGTTTCCTGAAAGTCTGAAGCTAACAGAGTGTAGTACTGACACTATATTCTAAGACATTGCAAATAGACAACTAATCTTGCAATAAACAGAAAATGGATCACTTGTCATAGTCAGTAACTGATGTAACTAATAATCAAGACATACATAGATGTCTTTTCATAGAAAATAACCTGCTATGTGAATGTTGGCAACTTGGATATTAATATCTCAAAAATATTATTGCTATCATTTAAAGACAGCAAAATGTGACTTAAATCTGAACTCTGTTTGGCATAGGTGTATTTTAGAGTCATAGAAGCTGTTGAGATCATGGTCACAGTTATATATCTAGTGAGAAATATTTTTTAGCTGAATAAATACAAGGTTTTATCCTCATCAGCTATCTTTTCTACAAACCATAATCATGCAAAATTACTGGTAGTGAGAGCTTTTGTTACTGGCACTCACAGAGTAATTTATAACGTTAGAAAGGCCTTTGCCATTTTCCTAATTGACGCTCTAAGTCGGGATTGCATTTGGATCTATCATTGTCACTTAGTTGCCACACAGAGTCCAACATAAGCTGTGCATTTTAAATATCACTGCTATATATGCTGTTTCTTATGTTTCAGCAAGGCAGCATGCACATGTTTGAATTCATCACATGTCACGACAATGCATTCAAACCTTCAAATTAGTATTCAGAATTGGAGTGAATTATCTTGGAACGAAACAAAACAACCCTAAATAGAGGAGGTGATATTACCTTAAAATAAATTGATCTTCAGATGTATTTGAAAGCTGGTCATTAATCCATGCTAACTCTTATATAAGGTATATCATATACATTTTGAAATAAAGACTGTTTATAAAATATGAGGTTTTTAATGGTTGTTTCCTCAAGTATTATCAATTACTGAACAACTTTGCTGAGAATAGATAGAATGGAACTATTCTAAAACAATATACAAAACTCAATTGTCATATATAATGATTCTAAAATAATACAAACTACATTAGAATATGAACAAACCATGCATAAAAAATAACATATGTGCCTGTAATTCCAGCACTTTGGGAAGCCAAAGCAGGTGGATTGCATGAGTTCAGGAGTTCGAGACAAGCCTAGGCACCATGACAAAACCCTACCTTTGCAAAAAATAAAAAAATTAGCTGGATGTGGTGACACGTTCCTGTAGTCCCAGTTACTTGGGAAGCTGAGGTAAGGCAATTGCTTGAGTTCAGGAGGCAGAAGCTGCAGTGAGCTGAGATTGTACCACTGCACTCCCGCCTGGATGACAGAGCGAGACCCTGTCTCAAAAAAAAAAAAAAAAAAAAAAAAACGTGTTAAGCATATAGTTGGCATATTTATGCGTCACAAACACTCCCACATTTATCTTCCAATTAATTCTGGATTCTAAAAACTAATATAAACTATAATGAAGTATTCTGTTATCTAATATACCTTATACGACACAATAAAAAATTTATATCTTAGTATATTAGTTATATATTACTGTGTAACAAATTATTCCAATACCCAAGATACAGTTTCTGATCATAAAATTATGTATTTAAAGAGGTATGTATACATTCAAGTGAATAAAACAGCATTGCTCTACCTCACTATGGAAACAAATTACATATTTTAATCTCTTTTGAGTTTAAACAATTTATCAGAAATAGATCCAATATAATAGTTAGCAACAATGAATAAAACATTAAAGACACGTGCATAAAGTATATGCAGACAAAATCTTCTTAAATATTTTTAAATTTGCAAAGTAGTTGATAAAACCTGCTCAAATGTTAAAAAAAAAAAAAAAAAAAAGAAAAGAAAAAGAAATTTGTAGCCTAAAAACATTAGGTCATAGATAATGAATCACTTGTTTCTGGTTGTTAATTTGTGTTAGCGTATATGGGTTAAAGCCACAATTATTTGAAGACATTTCATAATGTGTTCTGTACAGATTTTCTCCAGTCCTGAAATCTAACTTAAGACCTTGGCATTCCAGGAACAAGAAAAGCCTATTCAGAAAAAAAAAAGAGACAGAGAATGAAAGACAAAGCAAAAGAGCCTGAAAGAGGTCCTCCAGTACTCACTTTCCTCCTACTTCATTTTGAAACCTATAATTTTTTTTCTGCACAAAGTCAGATGCTTTTTGGAAATTGCAGTTTAATAGATTCATTTGTGAAGTAATTGTTTTCTTCAACATATGCTAAAGTGTATACTCTTTTGGTCTGTAAAGATATGCTGTTTCCTATTATGCAATCTATTTCTGTAGCATGAGAAAGATGTAGAATATATTTGTTTTTATTTACAGTGTAAATTTCTTTGCCTAAGAACTAAACAAAGGATTATAGTGTTTAAATTTCATTCTCTATTTCCTTTGAGGCTTTTCCCTTTGAAGATGTAATATCCATCCTCTCACCAGTATTTTATTATATAATTTGGGACTCTATTATATAGTAATATTTTTTCAATTATTTTGTCAATATCAGGCCCCAGTAAAACAGGACAATTTCTCCACCTTGTTCTGTTGCCTCCTTCATGTTACCTTCAAGGAGAAAGACTGTTCTTTACCTGTCAAGTTCAAGGATTCAGATTAGGCTTCAGAGCATACAGAATGATGGTTATGGTTTGAACTCATATTCTCTAAGTAACGAAGGCATAAACAGGGTCTTAGACTACAGCTACTTCATGAAAGCACATTCACCTCTGTATTTGTCACGTCTCCCCACATGCTCTGTCCCATGCGGCTGAGACAGTCAGATGGACAGCTAGACTGCACTTCTACTCAGGAGATGCCTTGGTGA
Organism: Sapajus apella; assembly: GCF_009761245.1. Lineage (NCBI taxonomy): Eukaryota > Metazoa > Chordata > Mammalia > Primates > Cebidae > Sapajus > Sapajus apella. The sequence continues at coordinate 8,802,260 of NW_022436967.1, forward strand.
GAATGCTCAGAAGAAAGGCTCTAGCCATGGAGCAGCTCTCTAGCCATAGGATTCTCTTAATCTTTTGTTTAACACTTATGTGTAGATTTTTATAATCTTTCTTTCCTACTAGAGCTATAGGATTTGTGTTTGTGAACTGAAAAGCCAAAAAAATTGAATCATTCAGCCTGCTTTGGTTCTAAGCCTTAGCTTGTTTTGAACCTAGGTAAAAAGAGTTCTGCAGGTGCTCCCATCTACCTCGCCACATGCCAACAGTGTTTGCTGGCCTGGCACACTGTTCTTCATGGTAATTGCTTTCTGAACTCCAGAAACAGGTACTTTTTAAAGAACAAGATTGCAGGCTGTTGATCTCTCACTTTCTCTTTTCCTATTTCTCCTTCTGTTTTATAAATTTATGACATTTATATTTATGTAAATATACTATGTGTTTTATTTATATTAACATATCTGCTACATCGAAATTGTTCTGTACATTAAAATGTAGACAGACATATTATAAATTCAATATAAATACAGCCCTTTTAAACAAATGTTATAAGATGTTCAAGAAATTGAAGGCTTTGAATAATGACAAATAGGATTCATATTAGTAGGCATCACAACATTTAAGCATGTAAGGTCATAAGTAGATATGAAATATCATGTCTACTTTAATAAATGTAACTGAAAAAGAATATTTCAAAACCATAATAGTTATTGTATACTGGTCATGAAAAGTAGATTAGGAAAAAGATTATCTGTCAAGATGAGAACAAAGGACTCAGGATGGATTACTAAACCTCATGTAGAAACTAATGATGATAAAGAGATCAACTAAAAACGTTTGACAATATGGTTTTCTGCTGAAGACTGCACTTAGGTACCCCCACCATAAAACTTTTCCTAATGTTCCTCTCAGTAGAACTTAGAAACTCTTTTGATTTTGGAGCCTTCTTTTTGAACATATGATAATTATGTATTTTTTATTTCATATTAATCTAAGTAAACCATTTAGAGTCAGGATATGTTTGAACTATAATTTCTTCTTTGGAAATAATGTAAAGATATCCACATATGTATTGCTTAATAAGTTATTTTTGGAAGAATACCATTGTTATTCACAAGTATGTGAATAAAACAGATTTATGCCAATGGAACTTCAGAACAAAACACATTTTTTAAAAAACAGACTCATTTGTTCAACAATAATTAAGTGCCAGACGCTGTTTGGGCACTTGGGCTCTGTGATTGAATTAAATATGCAAGGATTACTGCCATCATGTAGCTTATATTTCAGTAAGAAAGATAGATAATAAGTAATAATCATAAAGAGTTAATAAAATTAGGTTAAAATATAATAAGTGCAATGGAGAAAAGAAAAACCAGGAGAAGTTAAAGGCCATTGAGAGTGGGAGCTTAGGTGTGGGGAGAAGAGACCACACATGTAATGCCAATAAAGGTAATAACCAACAAGAGGCAATGACGAAATTTTTACCATGTGTAAACAGTGATGCAAATTTGGCATATATAAAAATTCCAGATTTTTGGTCGACATACAATTCACAGAAATCATGGCTGAAACAATAGCAGCAAACCATTTGATGTGAATAATTTCAAATTAGAAAACTGAAGTATACTTCCAGAATGTAAAGGGTTTTTTTTAAATAAGAAAACTGTAGCAGATGAGTATTCTAAACTCTCCCCTAAATAGAAACTGAAGAGCAGACTGCTGTGCTATTTCTCTAAGAAAGTTGACTACTATTATATCCCCCAATCATATGCCAGCTGAGAAAAATTTGTTAGTGGAAAAAAAAAATTCACTAATTTAATGCTTAGCAATCACCCATAGCAAAATTCTTTCTTGTTGTTATTTTCTTTAAAAATGTCTTCACTATAAAAGAAGACACAATGCTATAATGCAGAAGAAATCTTAGAATTAAATTTCAGATTATTACTGAAGATATCTTTTGAAGATGCCATTTAGTACAGGCTTAACAAATTGCTTTATGCTGAATGATACAATTGAATGACTTTCCCTCTCCAATGCAACTATCAGCTGTTTAAATCAATACTCAAGAAATCATTCTGTATACCACCACCTGGGCTACAGAGGGTAATTTTTCAATTGTAGAACCATACATATTAGACACAATACAGAAAATATATACTAAGTGCTAAACAGATGTCAAGAAATCTACCTCTGATTGGCACACTAAACAAGGCAAAGAAATGGACTTTCAACTGCACATTACATTCTGAAGGGGCTCACAGGCTGACAACATGGCAAAAAAAAAAAAAATCAAAGAGAACTTGGGGGAATAAATCTGTGTATCTCTACCAGGCAACAGAAAACCAATGAGTTGTGACGGACAAGGCTGTAATTGTTGCATGATTTTGTGTGCAAATATGCCAAAAGACTTTTCAGCTGCCATAAAGCAGCATGTACAATAATGAGAGAATGTTAAAGAAGTTCATCATATTGAAAATGTAATTTCATAGTCATAAAAGAATTCTAGACAAAAGTCAAAATATCTGGGATGACTTTCTCAACAAACTCTTCAGTCAACAACAGTGAAGTCTTGGATTGTACCTATCTTTGATAAGAGGATTCTTATTAGATGACTTCTAGGATCTATTATGTCTTATAGAATCTATGATTATATAACATAACTTTTATTTATGCGTCTACAAAACAAATGATTTACAAACACATCTACAGAACAAATATTTCCACATAAATAAAGGATTTTTAAATTGATGAAAGTACCAATTAATTAGGTCCACTTTTAAAACTTGATCTTGTGTCTTTTTTAGAACTTAGCAGATTATACACTATTATTTACTACTCCAAGAAGTGTCCAAGCATTTGAATATTGGATAATATTAAGTGTTCTATGCTGATCATAACTGTGATTGTAATGTATATTGTTAATGGGGAAATTTGACTACTATATTTGCAGTAAATAAAAAAAAAAGTATGTAATAAAATAAAATCCTTTACAAAATTGCTATAGTTCATTAAGAAAAAAAAGTAGAACAGAAACAAAAGTGTGTATTTAGTTCATCCCATAAAAACATTACATGAGTCTCCAGGGACACAGAGAAATAGAAAATTATAGTGTCTTTGCATTTGTTTTGTCATATCTTTGCTTCTATTTTCATAGGTGTAAAGTTGGATAGGCAAGAGTGACTTCACATGTAGGTATAATAAGACCATTAGAAAGAATAAGTAACAATACAGATTAGACAGCATGGGAAACTTTTATAATGAATACATTTTCATTGAAATTGGTATGGGCCATATTTTTTCTGAAAAGTAACAATGAGAGAGCCCTAAGGCCATTCAATGATACAGTACAAGGACATGAGAATTAGAGACTAAGTTGATTAGTCTCTCATTAACACACTAAATATATTACACTTTATTATTATTATTCTTTGTCACTCAAACTAACTTTCTCTACATTTATATGCATATTTAAAATGTCTTTATTAATGCTTCTAATATAATCAATGTAAGAATTAACATATTAATGCAAATTATTTAAAAGAATTATATGTAAGTATGCATAGATAGAAAATTTTAAACAAATATAATAATATACAAAATATTCCAATTATGAGTTTTTTAAAAAGTAATCACAAAAAGAAACTAACTAAAAACAATTATCTCACTACTACAATCACTTATGTTCATGAACATCATATTATCCCTGAACTTTTCAGAGGCCTTACAAAATCTTAATTTAAGTTCCACAAATGCTGCCATTCTTAAAGTTCAGTGTTATTTACTGTATTGAAGCATTCACAATTAACCAAGTACTGAAATTTTCTAATAAGTGACTGACATTTCATTTAACCTTTTAAAATAAAACAGCATATAAAATGTATTTCCTTGAATCGATATACAAAGTAGGGCTAATCTTTACTTGATTCAACAACCCAGAGATAATAATGTGACATATCACATTATTAACGCTTTATTAATAAAAACATTAGTTTACACTTATGGGCATATGAAGCCAGGTACTTTTTCAAAATAGTGTTCAATATTGGATTAAACATTACCAAAAACATATAACACGGTTATTTACTCAGCTAAAAGAAGTTCTTATAAATTATTCTTATTTCTCAGCCAAAAACAAATACCTTAAAAATATTCAGCTTAATCATCAGGATTTTATTGTAAGTTTCTATAAAAGAAAAACATTGAATTAGTAAACTATATTTAGATTATATACTTAAAATTAATGTTTACCTATTAACTGAAGGTTTGATTAATGCATTTCCTTGTAGATTATTTTACTTTGCCATAGAATAACTTGCAGCAAACGAAACCAAACTCATGGAAGGCATAAAATCTCAGGCCACAAACAACTCCAAGGACAACTAAAAAAGTAGATAAAATGTATTCTAAAATATATGTGTGTTTGAAGGTGTCAGAGAGCTGCCTCAGATAGAACTTGAGCAATCAAGATCATGAATATCAAGGAAAATCAAAGAAGTGATCCCCACATCCCGCCCCATGTTTTCATCAAGGTATTTGCCCCCATTTATAAGCAGTACGAAACAGGGAAGTGAAAGGCCCCAAGCAAGGATTTGAAAGTTTCACAGGCCTAGAAAAACAATAAATAACCCTTGCTTTTTTTGCTTTCTGTTTGCTTGGTAAATCTTCCTCCATCCCTTTATTTTGAGCCTATGTGTGTCTTTGCACATGAGATGGGTTTTCTGAATACAGCACACCAATGGGTCTTGACTTTTTATTCAGTGTGCCAGTCTTTTGTTCGGGACATTTAGCCCATTTACATTTAAGGTTAATATTGTTATGTGTGAATTTGATCTGCCATTTTGATGCTAGCTGGTTGTTTTGCCTGTTAGTTGATGCAATTTCTTCATTGTATTAATGGTCTTTACAGTTTGGTATGTTTTTGCAGTGGCTTGTACTGGTTGTTCCTTTCTATGTTTAGTGCTTCCTTCAGGAGCTCTTGTAAGGCAGGCCTGGTGGTGACGAAATCTTTCAGTAGTTGCTTGTCTGTAAAGGATTTTATTTGTCCTTCGCTTATGAAGCTTAGTTTGGCTGGATATGAAATCCTGGTTCGAAACTCTTTTCTTTAAGGATGTTGAATGTTGGTCCCACTCTCCTCTGGCTTGCAGGGTTTCTGCTGAGAGATCTGCTGTGAGTCTGATGAGCTTCCCTGTGTGGGTAACTGATCTTTCTCTCTGGCTGCCCTTGGCATTGTTTTCTTCATTTCAGCCCTGGTGAATCTGATGATTATGTGCCTTGGGGTTGCTCTTCTCAAGGAATATCTTTGAGGTGTTCCCTGTATTTCCTGTATATGAATGTTGGCCTGCCTTGTTGGGTTGGGAAAGTTCTCTTGGATAATATCCTGCAGAGTGTTTTCCAACTTGGTTTCATTCTACCCATGACTTTCATGTACACTGATCAAATGTAGATTAGGTCTTTTCACATAATCCCTTATTTCTTAGAGGCTTTTTTCCTTTCTATTCACTCGTTTTTCTCTAATCTTGCCTTCTCACTTTAATTCATTGAGTTGATCATTAATCTCTGATATTCTTTCTTCTGCTTCATCGATTTGGCTATTGAAACTTCTGTATGCTTTGAAGGGCAAAAAAAAAAAAAGCAGCGGTTGCAGTCCTAGTCTCTGATAAAACAGACTTTAAACCAACAAAGATCAAAAGAGACAAAGAAGGGCATTACATAATAGTAAACGGATTGCTGCAAAAAGAAGAGCTAACAATCCTAAATATATATGCACCCAATACAGGAGCACCCAGATACATAAAGTAAGTTCTTAATGGTCTACAAAGAGAGTTAGGCTCCCACACAATACTAGTGG